>NC_071111.1:28136666-28455833 GCF_024256425.1 Clarias gariepinus
ATATAGAGAATAAGAATTTTATCAAATAAGGACTATCTAAAAGCAAGACTAAATTTCTCATTCAAATAACGCTGTATATACAACGTATATATAACGCCGAGGTAGTTTACCTCGTTCATTCTTGTGAGTGTGTACATTCCTCCACAAGCGTGTGTGAATGCAGCATTGCAACAGATCACAGATATGGATTACAGAAACGGAGCAACAACACCCGGACTAGGTTATACTGTAATTATACTTGAAAATTTTAACAAAGCAAACCTCAAACCTGAACTGCCTAAATACAAACAGCACTTTACATGCCCCACCAAAATAAACTTTGGAGACAAAAATACTTTGGATCACTGCTTATGTTTTAACAAAGATATGTTGGCATATTCACAAATCAGGACATTCGCATCATTAACACTATCAGGAAAATAAATTAATTTTAAGACCATTTAAACCCGAGGCATTGCCATGTCTTTCATTGTTTTGTCCCTGTTAAGGAATTACCAAAACTACAGTGGTGTGAAAAACTATTTGCTGATTTCTTATTCTTTTGCATGTTTGTTACACTTAAATGTTTCTGATGATCAAACACATTTAACTATAAGTCAAAGATAACACAAGTAAACACAAAATGCAGTTTTTAAATGATGGTTTTTATTATTTAGGGAGAAAAAAAATCCAAACCTACATGGCTCTGTGTGAAAAAGTAATTGCCCCCTGAACCTAATAACTGGTTGGGCCACGCTTAGCAGCAATAACTGCAATCAAGCGTTTGCGATAACTTGCAACGAGTCTTTTACAGCGCTCTGGAGGAATTTTGGCCCATTCATCTTTGCAGAATTGTTGTAATTCAGCTTTATTTGAGGGGTTTCTAGCATGAATCGCCTTTTTAAGGTCATGCCACAAAATCTCAATAGGTTTCAGGTCAGGACGTTGACTAGGCCACTCCAAAGTCATCATTTTGTTTTTCTTCAGCCATTCAGAGGTGGATTTGCTGGTGTGTTTTGGGTCATTGTCCTGCTGCAGCACCCAAGATCGCTTCAGCTTGAGTTGACGAACAGATGGCCGGACATTCTCCTTCAGGATTTTTTGGTAGACAGTAGAATTCATGGTTCAATCTATCACAGCAAGCCTTCCAGGTCCTGAAGCAGCAAAACAACCCCAGACCATCACACTACCACCATATTTTACTGTTGGTATGATGTTCTTTTTCTGAAATGCCGTGTTACTTTTACGCCAGATGTAACGGGACACGCACCTTCCAAAAAGTTAAACTTTTGTCTCGTCGGTCCACAAGGTATGTTCCTAAAAGTCTTGGCAATCATTGAGATGTTTTTAGCAAAATTGAGATGAGCCTTAATGTTCTTTTTGCTTAAAAGTGGTTTGCGCCTTGGAAATCTGCCATCCAAATTTCTTTGGATCTTGGCATGATGTCTAGCTTTTGAGGTGCTTTTGGTCTACTTCTCTGTGTCAGGTAGCTTCTATTTAAGTAATTTCTTGATTGAAACAGGTGTGGCAGTAATCAGGCCTGGGGTGACTACAGAAATTTAACTCAGGTGTGATAAACCACAGTTAAGTTATTTTTTAACAAGGGGGGCAATCACTTTTTCACACAGGGCCATGTAGATTTGGAGTTTTTTTTCTCCCTTAATAACATAAACCTTCATTTAAAAACTGCATTTTGTGTTCAATTATGTTATCTCTGACTAATAGTTAACGGTTTTTGATGAGCAGAAACATTTAAGTGTAACAAACATGCAAAAGAATAAGAAATCAGGAAGGGGGCAAATAGTTTTTCACACCACGGTATGTAAGAAACTTATTATGAATTTTAAAGCACGATTTTGGGCATCTCATTCCATCATTAAATAATATAAAGCACATATACACACATTTATCATAAAAAGATCTGTTGTAAAACAAAATAAAATTTATGTTTGTTTCAGCATTGGAAACAATATTGATTTAGGCTAACTAATTATACACAATTCTTTGTTGTACTTGGTCTGGCTTTTAGATAAAGTCCTTTCATGCGCCATCTTGCGGATATTCAGTAAAGCACGACACAATGGACATTCATAATGGCCAAATCTGTAGATAAAACCAGTGCACTAAAACCTGTCTACTCTAATTTTCTCTCATGCCAGCTTTAAAAGTTTACACTGCAACTATTGCTGCCACAATGGACAAAAAAGCTGGTTACCTATTTGCATTTCCCTGTTGCTTTTAAACTCACCATCTCATACACCACATTTTGATTGTGCTCCATCTGGAGTTTGTGCGATTAGTTACAGTGGTTTATTGAATTTTAGAGTAATTTCAGACACACTGCAGTCACATTGTCTTTTCTTCCTTACACATCATGTTTTGTGCTGCAGAACATGATTTTCTTCCTTATACAGTACATCATGTTTTGTCACGTGACTCTCAGAGAGATGATCTTACCTCAGTGTCTCCAGTTTACAGTGAGGATTCTCCAGTAAATCACAGAGACAATTCACTCCTGAGTCTCCTACTTTATTCATGGACAGATCCAGGTCTCTCAGGTGTGAGGGATTTGATATCAGAGCTGAAGTCAGAGTAGCACAGCCTTCAACCGAGACACCACAACTGCACAATCTATAGAGAGATACAATGATACACTCTTCATCACCAGATTTTTATCTTTGTTTACTTTTTATTAATATGATCTGTCTGTAATATTGGTCTGTATGTCCTCTCTAATCACAAGCTATAATTAACCAAAACAATAACACTCTTTAGTGGTAAGGCCAAAGGTTGAACATGCAGGGTGGTGACAAGAGTTTGGTAAAAAGGGACCAACAAGCTGAAAGGTTTTAATTTAAGAGGTTTGTTCAGCTACATCATTAAAACAAAATTAGACAATTCGGGCAGCTTTCTCAATCAGTAATGGTGCAACATGCTCAAAGTAGGGAATTTACAAATGCTGAATGCATTTTCTACACTATAACATGTTTTTGAAACACATTACATCAGTATTTATGAGACAGATTTAGTTTAAAGCTGGTGTGTTGATTCTAACTGTTACACAGATATTCTGAAAACAGACAGAGAGTTAAAGAACAACACAATAGACCGTACATTCTACAGTTTAACTTATGTACATAATTACAAACTACCTAACAAATAATTAATAACGATAAGAACTAATGTACACAATGATGCAGCTTCCAGCCGTGAATTCAAACTAAAAGCAGAGGACTGGAGAGCCAATGAGAAAACAGACAGTTCGAATCTGCCCGGCTGCAGTTTCTTATTGGCTGGTATTGCTCCTGTTCTAGATTCTGTTTGGGTGGAATAGTGGCAGAGTAATAAAGCTGGTTCAAACACACATAAATAATCTTAAGCGCACAAAAGTGAGTTTTTAGCATGCAAAAACAAGTTTAAAAGCGCATGTGAAGGAGAGAATCAACGTGCAAAAACGAGTCTAAAAGTGGGCGTGTACAAGAGTAGTGCACTAAATATAAGCATAAATAAGTATAATATTCACGAATAAGCACGGTAGGTAGTCAACCGTAATAATGGTTTTACTGCGCCATCTCACGGCAGAGACTGATGCCTCAGGCCTTAGTTCATTCTCTCAAAGATTAATGAGCCGCAGCTACTTTAGAGCTGCATGTATTAGCGGATAAAATTAAGTGAAACATTGTAGTTAAACAAATTAATAATCACCGTACTAAAATTATAGTACAAAATTAGAATTTAAAATAAATTAAATCTTATTAGGAACAAATTTAAGCAAAGCAAATTTTAACACAGTGAGCCTTTAGATTATATTATGCATAATTACTGTACAAAAGCTAAATATGTACAGTTTTTTTTCATCTTCTACTTTTGTTAATTTAATTTTAGTAGATTTATTACCTGAAGTAAATGAAACTAAATGATCATAAAATTAAAACTTTGTCAGGACGTGCTACTGCATCAGCAGATGTCAATGTTTTTTTTGCGTTATTATAAAAATTGAAAGCAGTAGGCTGTTATGATCATCATAGTTTTCTTTAATGAAAAATGAAAACATTTAAAGAAATTTCATGTTTACATCCCAGTAACACCTTCATTGTGCTGTCCCACTGCTGGCAGAACATTATAAAATACAAGTATAATTTAATATTTAAATTAAGTATAGGTGTTTCTTAGTTGCATCCAATTTAAGCAAAGTAAATGTTAACACAGGGGGCCATTATATTTTATCATGTGTAACACTCGCGTAGCCAGAAAACTCTGGGTGTGCCACAGGTATTGTGAGATTACTGTGCAAAAACTATATAATAAAACTATATAAGCCACATAGCTTTACAAAACTCTACTTTTATTTAAGTGCACTCACAATGACGACAAAATGTTATGATTGAATATAATGAAAGCAAACAGGGTGCACTTTTCTGTATCAGTTTTGGTGAACTTGAGTGCATCAGAAAATAACCTGAAACTATTATATACTATTGTATACTTGCCTCACAGACATGGAAAATATATACTTATAGAAAGCGAAATGTCTGCTTTTATATAAACTAATAGAAACTACTGTAAATTTCAGATGATGTAATTCGTATAAACCGAGAATTGTTGGCAGCCTCAACATCCTGACCCCAACCTAATTTAAATTAAATTTACAAATAGTGTAAGTAAACAACAATAGCCCACTTTTAGAACAACATTTTTATTTAGATTATAAATAATAATCCTGCATCTCTTTTTAGGTGTGCCAGCTGCCACTGTTCTTATATGGCATGTTCGGATTAAAACCATATTGTTTTAGAACGGGAAGCGCCTTCCCAATAGTCTGCACAAGCACCCTCCATAATCTCCCCTTCTAAGCCCCATATTAGGCTCCCATATATGACCTGACCCTTTTCCAGTTCAGTGATTCTGTTTTGTTGTTGTTTTTTCTGACATGTTGGTGTTATATCTTTTACTTGGATTTTGAAAGTGGCAATGAGTAAACTGCTGGATACAATATTAAAAAAAAATCGTTTTCATCATTTTAGGCTGCAAAGAAACAAAATGTGATTATTTTAAAGAGTATAAACAAAATATTTAGTTTTTTTCTATACCTACTGTATACACAGTAGGCAAGCACATGAACAAATATGTTTATAATTTAGTTTACAAGTTCATTCTATGGATTGTACTAAGCTTTTTTTAGTAAGTAAGTGACAGAGGTGGTCTCGGTAATTTTCATGGGCATCAGAGTTTAGCAACATGCCTAACAAATACACACAAATGCACACAGTATGTGACATACATACATACATACATACAGTGGTGTGAAAAACTATTTGCCCCCTTCCTGATTTCTTATTCTTTTGCATGTTTGTTACACTTAAATGTTTCTGCTCATCAAAAACCATTACCTATTAGTCAAAGATAACATAATTGAACACAAAATGCAGTTTTTAAATGAAGGTTTACGTTATTAAGGGAGAAAAAAACTCCAAATCTACATGGCCCTGTGTGAAAAAGTGATTGCCCCCCTTGTTAAAAAATAACTTAACTGTGGTTTATTACACCTGAGTTCAATTTCTGTAGTCACCCCCAGGCCTGATTACTGCCACACCTGTTTCAATCAAGAAATCACTTAAATAGGAGCTACCTGACACAGAGAACTAGACCAAAAGCTAGACATTATGCCAAGATCCAAAGAAATTCAGGAACAAATGAGAACAGAAGTAATTGAGATCTATCAGTCTGGTAAAGGTTATAAAGCCATTTCTAAAGCTCTGGGACTCCAGCGAACCACAGTGAGAGCCATTATCCACAAATGGCAAAAAGATGGAACAGTGGTGAACCTTCCCAGGAGTGGCCGGCCGACCAAAATTACCCCAACAGTGCAGAGACAACTCATCCGAGAGGCCACAAAAGACTCCAGAACAACATCTAACATCTGCAGGCGTCACTTGCCTCTTTTTAAGGTCAGTGTTCACGACTCCACTATAAGAAAGAGACTGGGCAAAAATGGCCTGCATGGCAGATTTCCAAGGCGCAAACCACTTTTAAGCAAAAAGAACATTAAGGCTCGTCTCAATTTTGCTAAAAAACATCTCAATGATTGCCAAGACTTTTGGAAAAATACCTTGTGGACCGACGAGACAAAACTTGAACTTTTTGGAAGGTGCGTGTCCCGTTACATCTGACGTAAAAGTAACACAGCATTTCAGAAAAAGAACATCATACCAGCAGTAAAATATGGTGGTGGTAGTGTGATGGTCTGGGGTTGTTTTGCTGCTTCAGGACCTGGAAGGCTTGCTGTGATAGATGGAACCATAAATTCTACTGTCTACCAAAAAATCCTGAAGGAGAATGTCCGGCCATCTGTTCGTCAACTCAACCTGAAGCGATCTTGGGTGCTGCATTGACCCAAAACACACCAGCAAATTCACCTCTGAATGGCTGAAGAAAAACAAAATGAAGACTTTGGAGTGGCCTAGTCAAAGTCCTGACCTGAATCCTATTGAGATGTTGTGGCATGACCTTAAAAAGGCGGTTCATGCTAGAAAACCCACAAATAAAGCTGAATTACAACAATTCTGCAAAGATGAGTGGGCCAAAATTCCTCCAGAGCGCTGTAAGAGACTCGTTGCAAGTTATCGCAAACGCTTGATTGCAGTTATTGCTGCTAAGGGTGGCCCAACCAGTTATTAGGTTCAGGGGGCAATTACTTTTTCACACAGGGCCATGTAGGTTTGGATTTTTTTTTTTCCCTAAATAATAAAAACCATCATTTAAAAACTGCATTTTGTGTTTACTTGTGTTATCTTTGACTAATAGTTAAATGTGTTTGATGATCAGAAACATTTTGTGTGACAAACATGCAAAAGAATAAGAAATCAGGAAGGGGGCAAATAGTTTTTCACACCACTGTATTCATCCTTCTCTGTGACAGTTACAAAGCCATTTTGTGCTAAATTAATAAAAGATATTTAGCTTCTAGGAAACAGTTGCAAGGTTTACAAGTTAGCCCACATAATCGTACAATGCGCAGCCAAAAAAAAATTTACTACCTGGATTTAACTAAGCAAATAGGCAAGAGCCTTTTGTTGGATAATTACTGCAGTGTTTAATATGTTTCAGCTGGCATCGAATTATTTAACCATAACTGACGCATTGAGTAGCTTTTAATTTTTTAAACAACCACGTCAGAAATCCTTATGTTTAACAGTAAAAGTGAGAGTATTTTCACATGCACAGTATGAAGAAAACTCATGATTCACAACCTTTTCCTAGGCCGTCGTGTGTCCTTTCCCATGCCCCCATTTCCGACCCGTCTGCACACTGGTCTCGCATTTCATCGTGATTATTTCAGCACTTAGGTATGTGCTTTCACACTGCTTCAGTGCTGGATTATTGTGTGCCTTTTCTCGCCTTAATTCTCTTGTGGTTTTGTTTCATAACTTTCAAGTTAACTTTGTTTCTTACTTTCTCATTATTTGCCTCTTGATTCGGATTGTCGCCTCGCTCTCTAATTTCTCGGTTTTGATCTCGCACTTTCCCTTTTGACTACGGCTCTTGTTTGATTTTTTGGGATCTAATGCCTTGCTGTTTGATTTCCCGGTACCCAAACTTATGTGTCTTCTTTTTGACTACGGCTTTTACACTGCAATTAGGCTCCATCACCTCACTGATTAATTCCCCAGTTTTTAATCCTCGCTTCTGCCTTCTGACCACGCTCTTGTCTAACGCTGCAGTCATTTATCTGCACTTGAATTTCTCTCGTTCTGCTCTGTCCCACAACATCAAGGGATTGGGAGTAAATAGCTGTGTAGTCTTAAGGACACCATTTATTAGCAAGGCTATTCAATAAAGCTTCAATTTGCAGGGAGCAGAAAAAAAGACTGTGGAGCATTGAAAAAGTTGTATGGTCTGATAAGTTTAGATTTACTCTGTACCAGAATGATGGGCAAACCAGGGTAAGAAGAGACCCGGATGTAGTTATGCATACATCATGCCTACTGCCTACATTACAAGTCTGTGGAGGCAGTGTTACAGTTAGATTTTGGGTTGATTCAGTTGGTCAGTTCTAGTTCTAGCAACATCATGTTTCAACTACCTGAAAATACTGAATGACCATGTTTTATTTATCAATTGATTTTTTTTTCTTCTCTGATGGCACAGGAATATTCCCAGATGAAAATGCCAGGATGCATCAGGTCCAAATTGTAAAAGAGTGGATCAGGGAACAGGAGAATTTTCACACATGGATTGGCCACCATGAAATTCATACTTTAAACCAATTGAAAATCATTAGGATGTGCTAGAGAAGGCTTTACGCAGCATTTTGACTCTCCCATCATCAATACAAGATCTATTGTCAAAATAATATGTAATAGATAATAAAATAGATTACGTTTTTGGCCAGTGCTTCCACTCAAGCAGCAATCCACAGACACAAACTCCTGACTCTAGTTCACATAACCTCAGACTAACAATTCAACTGTGTTCTGTCTCATTAATAGTACTGTTTATAAATGTGCATCACACAGAGACAGCTATAAGCATTTACAGTTTTATTTATTTATTTATTTAAACTAAAAATAACTAGTTTAATTAGTAATTTTATAATTTGTTGCTACAGCACCCTAAAACATCTCCAAGGCAACATCCATTGTTACTGTGACTACTTTGTCAAAGAGATGATTTACCTCACATTCTTCACTTTACTGTGAGGATTCTCCAGTATAGCAGAGACAGTCTTTATTCCATTGTCTCTTAGTTCATTGAAGGACATTTCCTCCACAGTCAGATGCAGTTCTGTCAGATTGGAGGATTTTGAGTTGAGTGCTGAGACCAGAGCTGAACAATTCTTCTCTCCAATGTACTGACAACTGACACTGAAAAAAAAACATAAATAATGCATAATTAATATCTAATTAATTCAAGTTAGTGAAAATTACTTGATAGTCACTGGTGGCTCCAGTACAGTAACAAATTGTGAACTATGTACAGTAACTGTAGGGTATTATAATATGATGAGAAGGTTTAACACTATAAGCGCCAAGTACCGGTAATTTGACCGCAATGGGGAAAAAAAGAAATACTTCACACTCAATCAAATTCCAGGACCCTCCTTTCATGACTTTTCCTAGATCTGTGAACTTAATCACCTAGCATGCTTACATTTTCGAAATCGCACCACTAAAAGCCAGTATAAAGCTATTTTGCTTTTATATACGTGAAAGTGCTGACAGCTGCGCGCCTGTCATGTCGTTACCTGCCTTTTCCAACCTGCGATTCTCATTTCTTTCAGCAGATGGCGCGATGGATCACACATACTAGCTATGCGTCATTCAGTGTAAAAATGTAACTACAGTATCTCAGGTTTCATTCCATATATGCAGTTTATATATACAGTATATACACTTACCTTAAGGATTATTAGGAACACCTGTTTAATTTCTCAATAATGCAATTATCTAATCAACCAATCACATGGCAGTTGCTTCAATGCATTTAGGGGTGTGGTCCTGGTCAAGACAACCTCCTGAACTCCAAACTAAATGTCAGAATGGGAAAGGAAGATGATTTAAGCAATTTTGAGAGTGGCGTGGTTGTTGGTGCCTGACTGGCCGGTTTTGTTATAGTATGAAGCCCCCAGATGGACAAAGGAAGGAAGCCCGCAGAGGACAAAACGGCAGAAAAAAGTCATGTTTTGCGTTATAACCCCAAACTTTTGCAATATAAACCAAAAAGCAAAAGTTTTGGGTTATAACGCAAAAGATTTGGGTTCTATCACAAAAGTTTTGGGGTATAATGTAAAACATGACTTGTAATTTTTTTCTTCTGCAGTTTTTTTTTCTTCGTTTGTCACCTTAGAGACTCTGTATTAGGTTTCGCTTCTAGTGTTAATGTATTGAACCTTCGTTGTAGAAAAATAAGAATATTGTGAAAATGTATTGAATTAAATTTTATTTTTGTCATTTATTTTAAAAAGGGAAACGCCCATATGTTTTAGATTTATTACATGTAAAGTGAATAACAGCTGCTCAGAAATATATGAAAAGTATGGTTTATGTTAAGATTTATATAACAGTTAGGCAGATTGTGAACAGTGTTTCATAATCCAGTTTACTTTACGTTTAAATGTGTAGCATTATTTCCGTACTCATGTGTAGTAATGATTTTGCATACTAATGTTATAGAGTGCAGGCACATAACATTAGATTATTATCATTAAATTAATATTACAATGGGAGTGGTCACAATATGAATTAACTCCAAGTGAATGCAATTCCTGCAAATTTCAAAGTGTCAGAAATATTACTGCTTTGCATTAGTAAGTGTTAAATTAAACAAAGATAATGTTTAATGTGTAATGTCAATTTAGCCACTTGAGCTGAAGCAGGAAGGACTGATGCATTGTACATCCAGTGTTTATCTGCAGTTCACAGCTGCATTTAAAAAAGAGAGGGAATCAATGAGTGTGTTATCTGAAATCTGAAAATCTCCTGTTTTATAATGCTCACACTACACAGCAGTACAGACTCTTTTTCTTCTTGCAATGGGTTTTACAATTGCATGAGATTTGAACAAAATACCCTATTGTCACAGTGAAACCACAAAGTTTTTAGCATACTCACTGTATTGTAACTGTTTATTAGACAAATTACAGTTTTCAGTAAAATTGTTGTTTGAAATTAAAATATTTGAAAAATTATAGTCTAACAGTATGTGAACTAAGACTAAATTAAAATAGGCTGACAAAATTAATGTAAAAAAAAATTAACTTCTCACAAACTTTTACAAAACTTATATAAAACATACAGACTGGTCTCCTCTCTCTTCAGATGCTCTTATTGTTTTATATTTCGTTATACATTCTTCAAATATTTTCTATATTGTGTATTTTTGTCATACAGTTATTTATTTATTTTTTTAACTTTAGTTTTTATATTTTATTTTATTCTTTTCTAGTTTTATTTACCCTATATTTTAATTCTCATATTAGTCTTCTATTTTAGGTCATGAGCAGTTGCCTAAGCATTTCACTGCATATCGTACTGTGTATGACTGTGTATGTGACAAATAAAATTTAAATTTGAATTTGAAAACAATCCAAGAATTTTCTTTCTTTATTTTTTTATTTAATAGTAGTAGTAGTAGTAGTAGTAGTAGTTTCTGCCAGGGCACCCATATTATTATTACTGCACTTTTTAGCCCCAACTTTTTGCAGGTACCAGTGGAGAGATCGCTGTACCCCCACAGATGATTAACTTTTTTAAAAAGTCAAACCTATGGGTTTCCCTAAAGTCTTGTTTTTCAGATTCAGGACTAGGTGGGACTAAGTAGGACTACCTTTTATAAAAGCGCTCGGTCATTTGAGTGCTGTGGAATGAGGTCATGCTGCTTTTTTTTTCTCCTTCACTTTTCAAAAGTCAAAGTGAATATATTACTTGTAATTATTGCAACAATAATTTTAAAGCTGTTGTGCTTGTGTCTCACAGTGAAGTTAAACCAGCATTACTGTAGTATTCATAAGTAAATAATTCATAAGATAAAATAAACTTTTTTTTTTTCTTAAATGAAATCAGCTGGCTCCCACACATTTACTGTACTACATGCCCTCCAGTTATTTATTTGTTTATTACTAATAATAACAACAACAATAATAATAATTATTATTATTAGTAGTAGTATTTTATTATTATTATTATTATTATTATGTATTTATTTACATTTCCTATACCCTAAATCATGTTGAGGCTTAAACATCCCAAAGTACATGTTTTTAAAAATAATTTTACTTACTCTTTTCTTTTTTATATTTAGCTTTACTTACACTGCTTTTCTGGATGCTGCAATTACAGGCATCAGCTTCAGAAGAAAGACATCTGCTATCGTATCTGCACTGGTATATTTCTGCTGGTCAAACACTTCCAGCTCCTGTGCTGATGTCATTAACACAAACACCAGCGCAGTCCACTGTGAAGAAGAGAGTTCACTTTGTTTTCCAGATTTCAGGTAGTGTTGGATTTCCTCCACTAGGGAATTATCACCCAGTTCATTCAGACAGTGGAACAGATTGATGTATTTCTCTATAGGAAGTAAAACTCCCTTGATCTTGTCCTGAATGAAGTGAACTGTTTTCTCTGTGCTCTGGGAGCTACTTTCTGTCTGTGTTACTAAGGCCTTTAAGAGTTTCTGATTGGACTTCACTGAGAGACCAAGAAGAAATTGAAGGAAAAGATCCAGTTGTCCAGTCTCACTTCCTAAAGCCTGATCTACAGCCCAGCGATGTACATCTAAAATTGTAATTATTTCCTCGATTCTATTTCCTTCATTTTTCTTTTTTGAAGCTTTACTCTTTTTAAGAACATTTCTGTTTTCCATCATGAACATCAGATGGACATACAGAGCTGCAAGGTATTCCTGAACACTCAGATGAACAAAGCAGTACACTTTACTCTGGTTTAGCCCAAACTCCTCTTCAAAGATCTGCGTACACACACCTGAGTACACTGCTGCTTCTCTCTCATCAATGCCACACTCTCTTAGTTCTTCCTCATAAAAGATCAGGTTCCCTTTTTTCAGCTGCTTAAAAGCCAGTTGTCCCAGTTTAAGGAATATTTCATTACTCTCCTGCTTCTTTGAGTACTTTTCTCTTATCATGTTTATCTGAATGATGAGGAAGTTTGTGTACATTTGAGTCAGAGTCTTGGGGATCTCTTCACTCTCTGCTTCACCCAACATTCTCTCTAGAACAGCGGCTGAAATCCAGCAGAAGACTGGGATGCGACACATGATGTAGAGGCTTCTTAATGACTTCAGGTGTGTGATGATGTTATTGGCCAGGCTCTGATCACTGATCCTCTTCCTGAAGTACTCCTCCTTCTGTGGGTCATTAAACCCTCGTACCTCTGTGACTCGATGGACACATTCAGAGGGGATTTGTTTAGCTGCTGCTGGTCGGGAGGTGATCCAGATTAAAGCAGAGGGAAGCAGATTCCCTTTAATCAGGTTTATCAGCAGAACAGGCACTGATGCTGATTTAGTTACATCACACACTCTCACTGTGGTCTGAAAATTTAGAAGAAAACGACACTCGTCCAATCCGTCAAAAATGAACAGAACCTTTTCCAAATTGGACATTTCTGTTTCTTTAAAACAGACATGAAGGAGCTCCATCAGACTCAGTTTCTGGTCCTTCATCAAATTCAGCTTTCTGAAAGGAAGTGGGAATATGAAGTGGATGTCCTGATTTGCCTTTCCTTCAGCCCAGTCCAGAATGAACTTCTGCACAGAGACAGTTTTTCCAATGCCAGCGACTCCCTTTGTCAGCACAGTTCTGATGGGTTTGCCTTCTTCAGATAATGGCTTAAAGATGTCGTTGTATTTGATTGGTGTTTCCCCTGTTCTCCTGTATATTGCCTCAATCTGTCTCATCTCATGTTCTTTAATGATGTCTCCACAGTCTCCTTCTGTTATGTAGAGCTCTGTGTAGATATCATTCAAGAGTAGTCGGTTTCCAAAGTTTATTATCACTCCATTTAACCACTGAAACAACTTCTTCAGATTTAATTTGAACTTTGTCTGGATTTCATTTACAGCAACAGATTCTGGGTCGTGCCTGTAAGATGGTAAGGAAGGGAGATGTGGTGAGACATAGGATCCATATCTAATGGTCATATCTAATCATGCTGTAGTTAATAACAACAGGTTTATATCACCAGTGTGTCAGTCTCACAGTAATGTTAGTTTTGATGTTACCCTGTATTTGCGATGATGTTCTTTTCTGTTCCATCTTCTGCATTCTGTAGAAAACTGTAAACAAAAACTAGCTGTTAACGGTGATAACAGCAGATAAAACAGCAGAAAAAAATGCATTTGTCCATCTATCTACTTAAGCCAATGAGAAAAAAAGAAAAAACATTAAGGCTAATCCAGTAAGTCTGAGTTTACTGGTTTTCATACTCAATAAAAAAAAAAAATCACTTCATCCTGTGCAGAAACATTTAGAAAGTTTAGAAATGTGTGGAAAAGCAGAAAGCTAAATATTCTGTATCTGATCAGCTTTCCAATTGATTTTTTTTTTAATCCAGATGTTTGATGTTGTTCTGTTCTTAATAAATTGCATAACAACTAAATAAGTTGCATTTCCTGGTAGAGTACTTGTGTAACTCAAGAAGATTCTCATGCCTTGGTATCCTGTCATTGACCAAGCAATGCTAAGTGGTGCTCTAGCAGTGACCAAACAAGTATTTGCATACTAACACTTTACAAAGACAAAACTTAATTAATTAATTTTAAACAGAGAGATGATGTTACCACCTGACTACGGGTGAGGGGTCACTAATCTTTATGGACTGATCACTTTTTATGGAGATACAGCTGGTCTGTTCCCTTTCCCTGGAGTGTCCTTTAATACATTATAGCCAGTCCTTTATATACACAGTTACTGTTTTATCTAACTTGCTAATTTAACAATAACTTAAGTTCACTTTACAATAAGATCATTTGGTGTTGTATTGTTATTTGCATTATTGACGGTTAGACTTTCATTAATAGTAAAAGCTCTGGTCGAATTATTCCTTTTAAATTTTAAGGTAAACCTTTACGTCAAAAACTCCAACTAGATAAATATTAAATGTATAAATATGGTATTGTTGGTCGAACTTCTTACAGCGGTATTTGTTAAGACAACGGAGACAAAGTAAAACTCCGTTTTTTTTTGTTTTACACACTCTGGTGGTATATAGCCTTATTAATATTTTTTTTAATTTTCATCATAACTTGATATTGAGTGATAGATGGCCTTTTGGAGCCACTGGAGGAGCATAAAAAAGCTGATGAAGTTGCTGTCGTACTGTGGTGTTCTAGTCCTTGAGGGTCTGGGTGACTATGCAGCAGCTTTAGGTGTTTCGTCAGTTCTGTGCTATGAACAATTAATTCCATAAGAACTGGACATATACATATGAACCAACCATGATTTCTATTGGCTTTGTAAAGACATCCCGTCAGGTGCATACTGAGAAACAAACTCCTGTTGCTTTGGACTCTTTTTTGTTGACTCTGTTCATCTTTGCTAGTTTTAAAAATAGTTATGATATTATAATATAGAATCAGTAAAATACTGATAAGCAGCTGGGGTTATCCAGACCTTTAGGCAAAATAGAACCTGTAGTTTCTTGTGTTATGAAAATCACTCTTTTAACTTTGACTAGTTTTGGAATAATAAAGTTTTCTTTAAGTAATTTTTGTGTATTTTAATTGTTGGGGTATTAGGCTAACTTGTTTTTAAGGAGGACAATCACTTGAACCAACTATTTCAATGATCTACAATGCGAGACAACTTACCCTTTTGAATAGATGAAAAGTTGGGCTATATTTCTAAGGGATCACCCCTGATGGGCGATGTGTGCCCGAAAACTGAGTGTGTGTGTTTTGTGTAGTTTTTTGTTTTTGGACTCAGTTTCCCAGAATGCACCTCATCAGGTGATGAGAGCGCTCACCTGAACCGAGATAGCTTTATTAGTTCCTTTATGAATAGCTGTTTGTTCTGGGAAACTTGGTCGAGCATTTGTTTTGTAAAGTCGGTATTTGTTTTGTGTTTTGGTTTCTGTGTTTAGTTGGCATCTGTTTTATGGAGCTGTTTGGTTAAGTTTGCATTTGTTTTGGTTAAGTATGTATTGTAAGATTGTCTCCTTCTCTGTGTGTCTCTCTGTCTGCTTGTCCCCCTTGTTTAGTTACTGTTTGTTTAGTTACTTGTTTAGTTACTGTTTGTAACTAAGTAGTCATGGTTTAAAATCTTGCATTGCACGGAAGGTTCCCCTGCTTCAGTCAGCCCATGTCCAGGCCCGACTAAAGTTTGGGACCATCTGGATGATCCAGAGGAGCCATGGGAGAAAGTCCTGTGGTCAGATGAGACCAAAGTAGAACTTTTTGGTCTTAACTACATTCGCTGTGTTTGGAGAATGATGAGTATCATTCCAATAATACCATACCTACAGTGAAGCATGGGGCTGGAAGCATCATGCTCTGGGGGTGTTTTTCTGCACAGGGGACAGGACGACTGCACTGTATTAAGGAGAGGATAAACGGGGCCATGTATTGTGACATATTGGGCAAAAACCTCCTTCCTTCAGTCAGAGCATTAAGGTTGTGGGTGGGTATTTCAACATGACAATGACCCAAAGCACACAGCCAGAAAAACCAAGGAGTGGCTCCGTAAGAAGCATATTAACTATTTAAAAGCAAAATAACTTAAAAATATACTAAAATAACTTTGAGGGTCAGAAATCTGGCTAATAAGCAAGTGATTAAATACTTATTTGACACAGTAATTCACAAATAAATTGTTGAAAAATCATACAATGTGAATTCCGGATTATTCTTTTTAGATTCTGTTTCTTACAGTGGAAATGCACCTATGCTAAAAATTGTAAACCCCTCTATGATTTCTAAGTAAGAGAACTTGCAAAATCACAGGGTGATCAAATACTTATTGACCTTACTATATATATTCATGATCAAATACTTACTCAAATCCTATCTGTATTAATTGCTCTTTTTGTCATCTTCAATGTCAGAGCCAGAAGTGGACCCATGCGAACATGGGAACAATTAAAAGTGAATATAGTTATCTTTATTTACTTTTAAGACACTGGTAAATGTTCTGCTCTAACTCCCCCCCCGCAACATAATCGCTATCAAATATTGTATTAGAACATAAATTCATAGGTTAATGGTTTACAAATTACATGAGACAATAAAATAAAATAATAAATATAAAAAATAAATGTTGTATGTAAAAAAAAATATAAGTATTAACATTCTTTTTCATATACATGTGTACTTTTAGATTGTTTATTTTACAATTAAATTAGTTTCATCTAATTTTTCATCATAAATAATATTTGTTTTTATTATATATTAATGTTTATTTGCATATTCATGACAAAGCCATGAAAAATAAATGTGCCACAAAATAAACATTATACAAGAATTCGTATTAATGGTCTTGACGGCTGTCGCGTGCCTAAGGTTTATAATAATAGGAATATCATATTTAATAATAATAAACCTATGAATTTATGTTCTAATATAATATTTGATAGCCATTATTTAGGGGGGGGGGGAGGGGATGAGCAATCCATGACATTTTAGCGCAGAACACCGCCACCCTCTCCCTATATACTGCGTCAGTCCAATCAGATGTGACTTCGCCATTTTAACCAATCATAATCCGCCAGGAGCACAGTCTAAATCCTGTATACATTAAATAAACCAGCTTCCAAGCAGGTTTAAGCTTACGATCATGTTGTTATCACAGCAAGTGCGAGATGTGCATTGAAGAACGAAACAATCCAAGATCAAGACAAATCCACAACAATCAAATCCAGTACTGAGTTAGTGACGTACAAAGAACGGATCCCTGCTTAGATCTTAGTCTGTTTAGTCTCTTAGTCTGTCTTGTCTACTACTAAGTTTAGTCCCTTGTCTGTTTAAGTCCCTTGAATGTGTAAGTTATTATTTGAATGTTCTGTTTGTAACATGCTCCAGCATAAAGCCAACTTTCTTTGTTCATGTTTTGTTTTATGTTTTTTTTAATAAAAAGACTCTGTACATTCGTACCTCTGCATCTAGGCCTCACCACAAGCCCACAGCCCAACACCACCAAAACATGACAATGTCACCCTAGAGAAATATAATTTACACAACCAATACTACTTGAGCTGACTTAAATATTTGAATTAGAAGTTGAATCAACTTAAGTTTTATAACTGAGTACATGTGTGAGTAACCTAACCACAGTAAAGCTGTGCAAATTGTTACTAAACATTTTTTTTTTTCTTTTGTGTTTATTTGTCACATATACATTACTGCCTCGTAAAATTATATCCAAGCATAGCTGGGGCCAGAGCACAGGGTCATGGCTACAGCGTCACTGTAGCAGGTAAGGTTAAGGGCCTTTATAAAGGGCCCAAAAGTGACAACTTGGAGGAGCTGGGACTTGAACCGCCAACCTTTTGATCAGTAACTTAATGCCTTAACGTACTCAAACATTGCAGACATCAAAGCTTACCATTTTTCTGCGGATGGAGATGCATCATCTCTGTCCATCTTTGAATATTACTATAACTTGCACAAACACACAGCTGGATCCTGAAGAGCCTGATCTCTTTTTCTGGAGAAAACAAAAACAAATGTGCAATTAACCTTTCACTTGAAAATGATTACATATTAAGCCAAAATAAAAAAAAATCTTTACCTGTCAGTAAAAAATAAATAAGAATAATATGTTTACAGTATTAATGGATCTGCTTTTACACAGAGACTGATACCTTGGATTCTCACCACAAAATCATTAATTAATTTATTTTTATTTTATTCTGATCTGGGTTACAGTGGCTCTGAAGTGCATCCTGTAAAACTCTCTCTCTCTCTCTCTTTTTCTCTCTCTCACACACACACACACACGCACACACACACACACACACACACCTGCGTTTTGCATACAACAGAAAATTTATTTCTGTTTTCCTTATTACAAATTAGATACATTCGCATTGCCAGACCCTCTAAGGGTTAACTCTAGAATCATCCTTAAATGCCAGTACAGTACACGAAGCACATGTATATTTAGAGAATAGTTCTTAAAAGAGTTTGTCTGGAGTTTTATTACGGTTATTTACCCCTTGCTCTAACACTGTATTTTCTGCTGCGTGAAGAGTGTAGTGAGAATCCCACATGCTCTGCATAGAAACTCACAAACATTTCCACCTTCAACATAAAAGAATGTCTGAGGTTGTGGGCGACCATTACACATAGATAAGCACAAACCAGGTTGTGCTAGACAATTTCATTAAATAATTTGGTTAATTTGAATTTACATTTTCAAACAATTTTCAAAATGTCCTAATAAAAATAAAAATGTTTATATACATACAGTAAATAATAAAATAAAGTTTCCATATGGCCTCTGTACAGACCCACATTGAAACTGAAATCAATCACTGTGAGCGAAGTCCAGATTTTCTGCTTTAATTGACGAGTTTGAGAAAATCATGGCATTAATAATTCAAGAATTACAGCCATTTTTATAAACAGACAAAATTTACAAAGCAGACTGTGGGCATTTTAACACCCTCAAATGCCCCAAAACTGAGCTTGTTCAAAAACGTTTTATGGAATTGGTAGAACAGGTGGAACCTCGGATTACAAGTAACGCGGTTTACAAGTATTCCGCAAAACGAGCATTGTCTTGGTTTACGAGTAGTGAGTATCATGTATCACGCATGTTTTTGTTTTGACGCCGAGCCAATGGTTTTTCTCTCTTGCGCTGCGGAATTGTAGGTAATCGTCTCCCCTGCTGGGTCTTAGTGCTTGCAAAGTTTTGCAGAGTTTCGTATGTGCGCACGCACATTACACACACACACACAGTGCCTGCGTGCACAATCGGAAACACTTATCTGTTTAAGGCAGAGAGTGTGCGTGTGTGTGTGTGTGCGCAATTTGACACCGTGGTCCTTCACTCACACTAATACACATACACACACACATTCTCTCGCCTTTACAGTCCCCCTCCCATCCCCCCCCCTCCTCTCGACTTCACACACATACAGACACACACTCTCTGCCATACACAGAAACTCTGCGCTGTCGTGATTTTTTCAAAGGTAAAGTGCCTGTTCATTTGTTGTTGTTGTTGTTGTTTTACATTACAGCAGTGATTCTGTTAGTATTCGCTCACGCGAGTGTAATTAGCGATGTTTCTTGCTAATTTTTTCGATAAAACAGTCTCTCCGTTAATGTGGGTGTGTGCACGCACATTACACACACACACACACACACACACAGCGCCTGCATGCCCAAACGGAAACACTTATCTGTCGGGATTTGCTTTAAAAAATTTTATAGGTAAAGTTAATTTATTTTATTTTTTACTTTATATTTTGTATTTATTATATTTTTATGTATTAATTTTTTGGGCTGTAAAATGAATAATTTGAGTTTTCATTATTTCTTATGGGAAAATTAAATTTGGTTTTAATGAGTGTTTTGTAACACGCGCCCGCTTCCGGAAGAAAATATGCTTGTAATCCAATGTTCCACTGTACAGACAACACATCTTAAAACCCCAGTCTGCTTTGAAATTAAAGCCTGGGAGAGACCTTGTGATGTGAAAATCATTGACTTGATGCTGGTTTAAAGACAAAAGGTAGTCACACCAAATATTGATTTTATTTAGAGTTGTGTTCTCTTTGCTCACATCACAGAGGAGAGCTGGGATGATGCTTTCTATGGCCAAGGCCTCCGACGGCGGCTCTGACTGGTGTGAAAGGGTGTCGGGGTTAAGACTTTTTGACACTGGCCAGAATGTGAGTTTGTAGTCAAACTGGCTGGAAAAGGTTTAAGTTCTTATGGTCGGCCCAAATTAGTATTTGTTGCACGAAAACTGTTTTACCCTAGCACCACCTGCAGCCCCGGCACCCGAATGATGAAGAAGGTGATTCACTCCACCTGTCACAGTATTACTGACTTTGTTTCGTAAGTTATTGGGCCAGATTTAAACCAGCATGCTCAGTCTCTCTGCACCAATCCTGTGTCTATAAAATTACCGGCTTAGAGACGCGAATCAACTCTGGAGTCGGTCATGACCCAGAAGTGACTTTTGACATATGAAAAAGACTGCTGACTTGCCAGAGTGTCCAGAAGACAATTATGGACACCCTCGAAGTGTTTGACAATTCGGTGCACCCCGGCAGCACTACACCTATAGTCACAATGACTGAACCGTTGTTGATGAACAAGGGCGCTATAAACAGCAACACCACAGCCTCTGTGCTGTTTTTGAAAACAAAACAAGCAAATAAATAATGATAATAGGCTAATCTTTAAAAAACTAAATGAGCAGAAATGTTTATTCTACTAGTGGAAATTATGCGAAAAGTTAACTGACATGGTTTTATACATTTTATGCATGCAACTTTTGGGTGTAAATAGTAAAGCAGCAGTCACACACAAATGCGCATTTTTTTACAGTGTATAAATAATTCAGTACTGTACATTTAAATTAAACATTCAAATAAATAAATAGCCTTAATATTTATATTGATTTTACGTTTTAGTAACACATTTAACAAATCAATTTCCGTTTTAATTTCATATGATCTCATTCCAATCATGATTAATAATAATCACACCTTGTCTACCTGATCTACCTCTTCTTTTGTCACATCTAAATGTTGCTTGATTTCTTTTAAACTGCTTTCGAATCCTACAGGTTCAGGTTACACTGACTCAACATCTTTTTAGAGTCCATACACACACCATGACTTCTGCTGAGAGACCTGAGAGAAAACTTGGACCTGAGAGAAAACTAAGAAAAATCTAAAGGGACTTAACAGGTATTTGTAAAACACATTATTTGTTTAACAACTCTAGTTTTATGGAGTAATAAAACTAGAGTTGTTAAACAGGCTGAATGTCTCATTCTTAAGGAACTGAAAAGAGGAACTTTTCTTACAGCCTAAAACATTGTAGTACCAACTCACTCAGTGGATTTCTGAAATCTGATTTTAGATGAGTTTTATGGAAACATGTATTTACTGTACATTCTTTTCAAAGTTGTTATAGTAAATCATTCACTCACCTCTAATGACATTAATATCACCGTTTCTGCCTTAAATACACATTTTAGCTTTTCCAACAGCTCCACAAAATGGAGTCACGGCTGAGGGAGAAACTCTTTCCCCTTTGGGAAGGAGGATTCATTACAGATGATGAATCATTCCAGACTGAGTCAACACTTTAAATTTAAACACTTGGCAAAAAATAAATCTAGTATTGCGTATTAATGATTGCCTAATGCATTTATCTGGCGTAGCCCTTTACAATTTCACAAAGATAGAATATTACTTAGAATTCAACTTGAGATACAGCGGCAGCTTGAGGTGTGTGTTGAGCAGTGCGTCAGTAACAGCAGCGCACACAGTGTTCTTTACAGTGTTAGAAACTGAAAAGTTATAATAGGTGGCAGCTGGATCTACAGTTAAGCCCCTTAGACTTGCACGTAAATGACCAGATCAGACTACGGAGAGGAAAAGTGTGGTTCTGGTACATTTACAGACCTAGTATTATAATCTGTGCATTATAATGGTGACACCCACCATCGTCTAGCTGTCAATCTACTGTCAGCTGGAGCAGCTGGCCTGGACGAATCACATGTACATGTGCTTACATTATCCTTCTACATAACCCACTCCAAGTTGTGTGGACATCTGACTTTGCTTTCAGCTGAGGTAGCTCTACATTACTTCAGTCCAAACCGTAAAAGTCCACTGCACTCTATTTGGCATAATGTATGCCAAATCAACTTTCATGTAATAACCTGACTGTCAGGTGTGTCGTAAATGTTTCCCACCGAATCATATAAAAATTGTGTTTACAGTGTACGAGTAGCCTAAATGTGTAAGGGTCCTCCACTAGAGGTCACTGTTTTTATTTTGTAGTTTTTGTTGGCCGACTCAGTTTCCCAGCAGGCACCTCGGTCAGGTGAGGCAGTGCACACCTGAACCGAGGTAGCCATCAATCAATCTATAAATAGCTGTTTAGACTGGCAAACTGGGTCGGATGGGGCGATATGGAAAAGAGGGCGTAATGTTTCACATGTAACCAAAATTATACAAACAGCGGTCAATGAAGTGGAAAAGTGGGCAAATAAGTGGAGTTTCCGATTGTCAGTTGCTAAAACTCAACTAGTCTGTTTTGCAAAGAGAAATAGTATCCCTGAAATTAAAGTGAAACTATATGGACAGGTACTGGAACAAGTAAAAGTTATAAAATATTTAGGAATATGGATGGATAGTAGGCTGACTTTTAAGACACATATAGAGAAAGTAATAGAAAAATGTAAAAGAAGTAATAATATATTAAGATGTTTAACAGGGATGGAATGGGGAGCTTGTCGAAAATCTTTACAAAGAATATACTGTGCTCTGATCAGATCAGTAATTGATTACGGATATATTATTTATGGATCTGCATCAGAATCCTGGATTAAGAAAGTTGAAACAGTACAGGCACAATTAATAAAAATTTGTTGTGGGGCTTTTAGATCCTCTCCCTTGTCGGCATTACAGGTGGAGGTAGGAGAATTGCCAATAGGTTTGCGTAAATTGAAATTAGCAATGAATTATTGGGTTAATATAAAAGGACATACTGAGACACATCTGGTTAAGGAAATACTAAAAGAATGTTGGGAATACGGAAATGATGACATCAGAAGTTTTGGATGGACAGCAAATAAGGATGCGATGAATCTGGGTATTACTGATATTCCAGTTAGTCCCTCTGTCGTAATGCCAAATGTTCCTCCTTGGTTGCTTCCTATGCCTCAAGTTGATTTTCATCTTCAATATAAATTTAAGAACGAAAAAACTATACATAAGGAGGTCGTAGTACAGCAGTATTTGGACCAAGCATATTCCTCAATGCTTCATATATTCACTGATGGGTCAAAGGATCCAGCTTCTGGGCATACGGCTGCAGCTGTATATATTCAAAGATATCAAGTCAAAATTCAGAAAAGGATAACTAATTATGCATCTGTTTTTACAACTGAGCTGATAGCAATTTTGTTGGCTATTCAATGGGTAGAGGAAGTTAAGCCAACAAGGGCAGTTATTTGCTCAGACTCTATATCATCTCTAAACCGTTTGTCAGGTGGGACATCAACAGTAAGGCAAGAATTGATTTATGAAATACTTATAAATCTGCTTAGAATACAAAATATGAGTTTAATACTGAAGTTCGTATGGGTACCTGCTCACGTAGGAGTACAGGGGAATGAAACAGTTGATAAATTGGCTAAACAGGCATTGAAACATATGATTGTTGAAGTGCAAATTCCATTAAGTAAAGCAGAAATAAAAGGAATAATCAAAAATCAAATCAATAAAAAGTGGCAAGAAATGTGGGACAGGGGAATAAAGGGTAGGCACCTATATAGCATTTAAAAACAAGTTGGTAAAGGGAGACTGTGCCTCAACAACAGAAAAGAAGATATCATTATTACACGGCTGCGGATAGGACATTCTGGTTTAAATCAGACATTATACATAATAGGGAAACATCAAACTGGATTGTGTATACGCTGTAGTTAAGTAGAGACAATTGAACATGTACTGCTACGTTGTACAGCATATAATAGAGAAAGAGGCGAGTTGACTAAGAAATTGAAGGAACTAAGTATAACTAATTTCAATTGAACAAATCTATTGAGCTGTGCTTCAGAACAGTCAAGAGTGCAAAAAGAATTACTTTATTACCTCAAAGTGACAGGATTGGAAGGAAGAATTTAAGTTTTTTTTTTTTTTTTTTTCGTAACCCCTGTCGAAGCTTCACACTCCAGTCCAGTTGGTGGCGATAATACACCATAAGTTGGCATGTCAACCGCCAATAAACGATACAAGAAGAAGAAGAAGAAGAAGAAACTGGGTCGAGCATTTTTGGTACCACCACTGTCATTTATGTGGGCATTTTGGTTTGTTCTGTTTTGTTATCTGTTTAGTTTGTACTTTGATTTTAGTTGTGTTGACTTGGGCTCTCTTTTTGGCAATGTTTCTGTGTATGTTTTGCGTCTGTGTTAGTGGAGCTGATTCAGTCCTGTCCTCCTGTGTTCTTGTGTTTAGCTAGAGCAGGTAAGTAGTTAGGTGTGTGTGTGGCTAGGAGCATGTTTAGCTAAATTCTATGTTGAGTTACAGTAACTAGCATGCTTCTAGCCATAGCCCCTCTGTGTCTCTAGCTGTCCTGTGTTTCCTACCTCCCTAGTTGCCCAGTGTGCCTAGCCTTTGAGTGTCCCCTAGCCTAGCCTTTGAGTGTCCCCTAGCCTAGCCACTGGGTATCCCTTGTCTGTGTTTCTGTGCCCCTATTCCCTAGTGTGTTTAAGCTATTTGGTAAGTGTAGCTTAGTGCATGTTGGGGCTAAAGACATGCTTAGCTAGGTGTATGTGTAGCTGACTGCCATGGTTAAGCTTAGCTTAACCATGTTTAGCTAAAAGCCATGCCTAGCTGATTGCCATGTCTTTAGCCCTCGTCCCGTCCCTCTCTTGGTCTCTCGTCTCTAGTCTTTACGTGTCTCCCGTTCCTCTCTAGTGTGTCCAGTTTCAGCTCCATGCCTCGTTTGTGCCCTGTTAGGTGTTTGTCCCCCTGCCTGTGTCTCGCCACAGGGCGTGTTTTGTGTCTCCCCCTGCCTGTGTCTTGCCAGAGAGCCCCTGTTAGCACAAAGCTAATATTGTTTGAGTTTGTTTGTTCCTTTGTTTGTATCTTTATTTATACTTTGTTTACCCTTAATTAAAAGACTCTTTTTGGTTACACCACCCCTCTGCCTCTATGCCTGCTCCTTCCGCCCACGGCGTTCAACACCTGCCACAACACCCCGTTCATGACAAAATGTCAATTTTTTTACATTAATTATAACAGGAGATGCATAAGGTCTAATCAATTTAAAGGAAAGTGTCACTTTGTATCTAATTTTAATTAGTTTTAGCTCATAGAGTTCATGACCTGGGCAAAGACACTTGAGTTCATCGCATCTACTCTTTTGCATTTTAAACAGGGAAATAATCTGGGGCCTTAAAGTAAGCAGACATGAAGAACATTCTAAGCTAACTTTGTTGTGAGCTTATGTGAAAGGATCATCTTTCATAAGTTATTATATGCATTTAAAATATTATCACAAGATCCACAGATAATTACTAGACGATGCAGTAATGATATTAACAACATTAATAATGTTCCTATTTAATATTCAACGTGCCAGAAATGGTGTTGTGCTTCTGTAACTATTAGAGTTACAGGTACTTTATTATTTGTATAACATTTCTGTTGTATACAGTACACCAACATATCTCAGAGATACTTGTGAAAAGTGAGATGCTGATGATCCATAAAAGCTCCACACAATTTCAGGTTACCTGTAATTGCTGTGACGAAATTATTTGTGCAAGCTGTTATGGTTGTACAGTACTGTTGTTAAATTCCTGCTTCTTGCTTTTATACTTTCTTGCAGACATGCACTGGAGGAGACACAGGCTGAAACCTCTGACAGTTGTAGAAGATCAGCAAACAACCAAAGAAAGGAAAAAAATTGATGTAGAGTAGGAGACTATTAATGTTTGGATGAAATCCAAAATTTGGATACAGATACAAAGAAAGGAACATGAAGAGAACGAACAGGATGTTCACGCATATGATGAACAAAAAGCAACTTTTCTGTTCTAACTCTTACTTGAAGGATATTCTACTTGAATGATTTTTAATAAAACATTTTGCACGTTTTAACCAGTATTTTGTCTCTGTTCCAAATCACCCACACTCATCTTGGATTTTACAGTATACATTTATTTTCAAAAATATAATATAAACACACTGCACACAAAACATGTTAAAAACAAACCCTGATTGATGCAAGGGCAGGTTTCAAATTTAACAGTTCCAGCACATTAGCTAAGTTTTAAAAGCTACACAAGGTAAGGAAAAGAGCACAATCATCTCTCTTGTAGGAATGTTAGAAATATTAGTAGCCATTCCTAGTCTCTGCCACCTCACAGAAAACTTCTCTGATCCTGGTGATAAGAGAAAATACATGATTAGATATTTCTTATTATACATATATATGCTATTTGTTGAACTTAAATGCATTATAATTATTTGTAGCATTTTTGTATTTTACTACACTTAACTGTTCTTCCTGTATTTATTTATTTATTTATTGTGTACATCTGTATTTTTAATTCACAGTGTACAAAAACACTATATCTTTGCAATAATAAGGTCAATTCTTAATAATAAACAAATAACGGACCAAACAAGTTAATGTTTAATGAGGACTTCAATTCCAATGGAAGGACCAATTTCACTGTAAAAAATCAAAAAAAGAATCTAGAGAGCAAATGGCTACTCACCTTACAGAGTAGAGTTTTAAAGTCATTCCTGAGAGCCTCCTGCTGTATCTGCGCAGCACACGCTCATTTCACCCTCCGAGCTGCATGACCCTCTGAGTTTGTTTCAAGAATAAAAACATCCACACACAAACACAAGCCTCCTGTTGATTCTACTTCTTTCTCCATTTGGACACAAAACAAACAAACTATGTATCTACTGCCACCTACTGTATCCGGTTGGTTAACCGGTGAGGACCAATGTACTGTTCATGTAGTGTAAGGAACATTTCCATGGCAAATTGCTGGACCATTCGTCACTTTAGGTTCATGACCTTTCCATCTTTCCATCTTGACCAGGTAAAACACTTGTAACTAGTGCCATAGGCCATTCATTTTGGGCTACTTGTTTGTACAACTACAAATTTAGTTTGCCATGAAATTTTGGACAGGTTACATGCACATGAGGAATACTGCTTATGCATATCTTGTGGTTGTGAGCACAAATGCTGTCTGCTGCATGTGTAGGATTCATTGTTGGATCTAAAAGAGTAGAGTTACATGAATTGGTGATGCAAGGGCTTTTTGTATGCATTTCCAAAAAGAGAATCTCTGGAAACTCTTAGAGGTGAGATCTTCATCATTTGTTACTGTTGTGCAATCTGTCACAGTTGGCCTGAATCTGGATCCACAAGTATAAAGTTGCCTGTCATAATAAAGTCATTACGGCTTATGCTCGAATGCTGGACCTGTAAGCCAGGTAGCTCCACAAGCTTCGCTGCATGCATGGACCTAATAGCAAAGTCAGCAGGATTGGGCTTTTTGGGTGTGTATTGTCATTGTTACTGAGAATTGTGTGATTCCCTGTTGTGAACGTAGACAAAAAAATATTAATTTTATTGTAGATGTAGCCAAGCAATTTGCACTACCACCCCTGCTAAGACTACTGCGCTCTAATCATTGTATGGTTGGTTTTGTTTTTCACAAGATGAAGCCAAGGTTAATCCAACCTTCTCCATCTACTGTCCTGAGAGTACTGTTCTGAAAAAAACAGATTTATTTATTATTTGCTTTTGAAATAGAGTTAGGTGTGTAAGAACATGTAATGTGAAGGTGTTCCTTGTCTTTTAAGAAATCTTTCCACAATTTCCACTCAACACATTTCTCTCGGCATCCCAGTTTGTTTCTTTAATAGTTAGCTTTCGGAGTAGAGACCTTCCTTGTTTGGTGGCAAGAGCCACAAAGCCAAGAGGATCAAAAAGACTTATGACCATTATGGATAGGACTTCACTTTGTGTGAATGGTTTGTCGTTGACTAATAGTTTAAAGGTGAGTGTTAGTTATTTCATTTCATGTTGTTTCCACAATTCAAACCAAAGCTGCGTTATGTAGGCATGATTGCTCCACTCAGATCAAGGTCTTCAATGTCTCTTGCATGGGAATGCTTTGAGTACTTGTACACTTGAATATAATCAATTCAGAGTTCAAAAAGGGGCTGTTTTTTTATAGATCTATTGTTTCCTCTTCAGTTGGCAAGGAAATTATTGCATCATCCACTTTGAACTAACATTCCACAAATCATTTGGTGTCTGGAACATATCGCTGTGCAACTTTCTTTGCTGCTTATTATAGGCAGTAAATTGTTACTGCCAGGGCAAGGTTATTGCCAAACACATGCACAGTAAAAAAAATCCAACTATATAAATGTTGAATGATTTAATACTGTATTTTTGGGCCAACTTCTTACAGTGGTATTTGTTGAGACAACAGGTAACACTGTGTTCAAGAAAACTTTGAAGACTGAATAAATTTAAAAAAATCAAGTTGAGTCAGTAATTTCCCTTCACTGAGATGCAATCACGTGATTTTATAAGACCCCCGCCTTTTTGTGGACACTTTATTATTCTGGTGATTATTTATTGAGTAATTATTTATTTTTTAAATAAAATGTTTTAGTCTGTGTACAGGTATTTTAGACAGTTAGCGTTATACAGTATACGTGAGGCCGGTGTGTTTCCACTTATGGTTATACTGAGGCACCCGGACATTACTGAGGTAAGCTTAGCTAACATTAGGTACACTGTACAGGAATTAAGGAGCTAAACATTCATAAACATATCTCTCTTTTTTCCCACTTTGGCCTGAGTTTTTCCCTGCAACCGCGTCCTACTCCACCCAAGCACACATGGCCGTGTGACCGCTCAGCTAAAGAAAGTCAGAGAAAACAGTTAATAAGTAGCGCAACTTCAGTACTTATATAGGATATAAAAATGTCTGTGTTAGTTTGGCTTTAGAGTCACTAATGCTCATCTACATCTACAACTTATCTGCATGAAAATTGAATTGAGTAAATACCGGGTAATTAAAAACATCACTCCAAAACATGAAGTTACACCTGAAAAAGCTGAAGTGAAACTCTTGAAAGTATAAAACCCTTTTTGAATATGAAACACAACGTAGCTTTAAAACATCATTTTAAAACAGTATTTTATACTCTCTGGTGGTATATAGCCTTATTAATATATATATATATATATATATATATATATATATATATATATCATGACTAGCTCTAAGGTGGCTTCACCTATGAAGCCATCCGAATGATTAGACTTGGCGAGACGTACTCTTGTTGCCATAGATTTTTTTTTTTGGCTTTAAAAGTCAAATCTTTGCTAGTTTTTAAAAATGATTATGATGTAATCTAAAAGAATCAGTAAGATACTGATAAGCATCTGGTGATCTCCAGGTAATTTATTGACCTTTAATCCGAATAGACTGTGTTATCCTGTTTCATGCAGATCACGGTTTGACTTTGGAAGAATGAAGTTTTTCAAGTAATGTTGGTTTATTTTGATTGTCTGAGTATTGTAAGGCCAACTTTTTTTTTTTTTTATAAAAAACAAACTACATCAATGGGAGACAGCTTACCTTATAAATAGATGAAAATTTGAGCTAAGTCAACCCTAGCGAAATATAATTAATTGAGCCCACAACCAAAAGTACTTGAGCTAATTTATATATTTAAATTACAAGTCGAGTCAACTTAAGATTTTGAACTGGGTACACGTTGTGTAAACTAAACAGCAATGTAAAATATTTTGTTTGGCCAGCAAATTTCTTTAAAAGTTAAGTTAAGTACCAGGACTACTTTCCCTTTAGTAGTGGAACTGCTTGTTCTCCATTATAATTTTTAAACAATGTTTGCAAGGTTACAAACTTTTATATCTGGCTTCCGTTCTAAGGTACGAGAAAGAGAGGCAGCTTAAAGTTCAAGTTCAAGTTCAAGTTCAAGTAGGCTTTATTGTCACTTCAACCATATACAGTTAGTACACAGTGAAACGAAACAACGTTCCTCCAGGACCAAGGTGCTACATGCAACATAAACTTACAACATAAATTAACAAAGAAGCTAAACTAGCTAGCTAGGAGGCCTAGTTAGCTGGCTAGCAGAGACAAGACAGATATTCCTAACATAAATTACAACATAAATTAAATTAAAAAAAAAAAAAAAAAAAAAAAAAACTAACTAAAAGACTATCTACAGGTTTCTTCTTCCCAGACAACAGACAACAACATAAAGTGCACGTGCAAATGTGCAAAACGAGCAACAACAAAGTGACAGTGCGACGACAACGGCATATCAGAACAAAAAAACATAAGACATAAAATATGGTGTTGAGGTAGTAAAAAACATAGCAGCAAGAATTGGTATTTGTGCAAAAAGTAATGAATATTGTGCAGAAGAGATAAACAGTGAGGCATTTACAGATGTGTGTAGGATAGTTTGTGTGGGTCAGTGTGTCTGCGCTTGTGTTGATTTGTCAGTCCAGTCACAGTGTTTTGATGTATTAATGTAGTTGAGTTGTAGTAGTTAAGCTGAGTGATAATGTTTGTGTGTGTGTGTGTTTATCAGTTCAGTCCCTTTTTGTTGAGGAGACGGATGGCTTGTGGAAAAAAGCTGTTGCACAGTCTGGATGTGTGTGCCCGAATGCTTCGGTACCTTTTTCCAGATGGCAGGAGTGTGAAGTGTGTGTGAGAGGGGTGTGTCCGATCAGCCACAATGCTGTTGGCTTTGCGGATGCAGCGTGTGGTGTAGATGTCTTCAATGGAGGGAAGAGAGACCCCAATGATCTTCTCCGCTGTCCTTACTATCCGCTGTAGGGTTTTGCGGTCCGATATGGCACAATTCCCAAACCAGACAGTGATGCAGCCGCTCAGGATGCTCTCGATAGTCCCTCTATAGAAGGTGATCAGGATCGGTGGTGGAAGCTGGGCCTTTCTCAGTCTTCTCAGAAAGAAAAGACGCTGTTGGGCTTTCTTGTGTAGGGAGCTGGTGTTGAGGGACCAGTTGAGGTCCTTCTCCAGGTGGACACCCAGGAATTTAGTGTTTTCGACAATCTCCACAGAGGAGCCGTTGATGCTCAGCGGAGAATGGTCGCCTCGTGTCCTCCTGAAGTCAACAACCATCTCTTTTGTCTTGTCGACATTCAGAGACAGGTTGTTGTTGTTGCACCAGTCCGTTAGCCTCTGCACTTCCTCTCTGTACGCTGACTCGTCGTTCTTGCTAATGAGACCCACCACGGTCGTGTCATCAGCGAACTTAATGATGTGATTCGAACTGTGTGTTGCTACACAGTCGTGAGTCAGCAGTGTGAACAGCAGGGGACTGAGCACACAGCCTTGTGGGGCCCCAGTGCTCAGTGTGGTGGTGCTGGAGGTGCAGTTCCCGATCCGTACTGTCTGAGGCCTTCCGGTCAGAAAGTCTAGGATCCAGTTGCAGAGGGAGGTGTTCAGGCCCAACAGGCTCAGCTTCCCGATCAGTTGTTGGGGGATGATAGTGTTGAATGCTGAGCTGAAGTCTATGTACAGCATTCGAACGTATGCGTCCTTCTTGTCCAAGTGTGTGAGGGCAAGATGGAGTGTAGTGGAGATGGCATCGTCCGTTGAGCGGTTAGGACGATACGCAAATTGCAGTGGGTCCAGTGAAGGGGGCAGCAGCGTCTTGATGTGTCTCATGACGAGCCGCTCGAAGCACTTCATGATGGTGGGTGTAAGTGCAACGGGACGGTAGTCATTGAGACAGGACACAGTAGACTTCTTGGGCACGGGGACGATGGTGGTGGCTTTGAAGCACGTGGGAACGACGGCGCTGCTCAAAGAGATGTTGAAGATGTTGGTAAGAACATCTGCCAGCTGTTCAGCACATTCTCTGAGCACTCTGCCTGGGATGTTGTCTGGTCCAGCAGCTTTACGTGGGTTGACTCTGCGTAGAGTTTTCCTCACCTCAGCTGTAGTGAGACACAGCATCTGGTCGTTCGGAGGAGGGGTGGACTTCCTCGCCGCCACGTCGTTCTGCCTGTCGAACCGAGCGTAGAAGTTGTTCAGCGCATCTGGGAGGGAGCCGTCACCGTCACAGGCAGGTGATGTCGTCCTGTAGTGAGTGATGGCTTGTAAGCCCTGCCACATGCGCCGTGTGTCGCCGCTGTCCCTGAAGTGATTGTGGATTCTCTGGGCGTGTGCGCGCTTTGCCTCTCTGATGGCCCGAGATAGTTTGGCCCTTGCTGTTCTGAGGGCCACCTTGTCTCCCGCTCTGAAGGCACAGTCTCGGGTCCTCAGAAGTGCACGCACCTCCGCAGTAATCCAGGGTTTCTGGTTGGGTCGTGAGATGATGTTCTTGGAGACAGTGACGTCATCGGTGCACTTGTTAATGTAGCTGGTCACTGATGACGTGTACTCCTCCAAGTCAGTGAAGTCACCGTAAGTTGCAGCCTCCCTAAACATGTTCCAGTCAGTGCTCTCGAAACAGTCCTGAAGGGCAGAGATGGCTCCTGCTGGCCAGGTTTTCACCTGCTTCAGAACCGGTTTTGAGCGCCTGACGAGTGGTCTGTATGCTGGAATTAGCATAACAGAGATGTGGTCTGAGTAGCCGAGGTGGGGGCGGGGCTCTGCCCGATATGCGCCGGGGATGTTTGTGTAAACAAGATCCAGCGTGTTTTTCCCTCTCGTTGCAAAGTCCACATACTGATGGAATCTAGGAAGCACTGACTTGAGATTTGCATGGTTGAAATCTCCAGCAACAATAAAAAGTCCATCCGGGTGTGTATTTTGCAGTTCACTGATCTTTGTATACAGTTCCCATAGCGCTTCCTTAGCATTAGCGCTAGGTGGAATGTACACTCCGATAATGAAAACAGTGGTGAATTCCCGTGGTAAATAAAAAGGTCTGCATCTAACAATCACAAACTCCACTAGCAATGAGCAATAACTAGAAACTAGCACAGAGTTCTTGCACCATTTCGTGTTGATGTAAACACACAAGCCGCCACCGCGAGTCTTACCGCACAGAGCTGCATTTCTGTCGGCGCGAAACGAGGCTAGCCCGTCTAGCTGAATAGCGGCGTCCGGTACTCTGTCGCTGAGCCATGTCTCCGTGAAAACGAAGACACAGCAGTCTCTAACCTCACGCTGTGTAGCCTGCTGGAGTCGGATGTAGTCCAGTTTATTGTCCAGGGAGCAGACGTTGGATAGGATGATGGACGGGAGAGCCGGCCGGCTAGGGTTTGTTTTTAGCCTAGCACAGACTCCCGCCCGCTTGACCTCTATTGTTTAGAAGAACAGGCCTAAAAGAACTAAAGGGAAGAGGTGCCACCCAACTGTTCATTCATCCTGGAAAACATCCTGGAGTCTTGGCTAGATTTTCTTTGCTTGTGTTGCAGTACGTTTCAAAGTCAGGCAACATTTTATTCCATTTTCTAAAATATTTGTCTTGAAACTGGAAATATCGGGCTTGTGCACATCTCCTAGTCCAGGGGTCGGCAACCATAACCACTCAAAGAGCCATTTGGACCCATTTCAACAGAAAAGAAAACACCAGGAGCCACAAAACGCTTTTGAGATCAAAAATAAAGATAACAATACATATTGATTTTTACCTTTATGCTGTGTATAAAAAATAAAACTATAATGTGTTGCTGTTATGAAATTGATGAACTGTTACAGAGAAAACAACTTTATTTCGGCAACAATAAACGCTCTGTACTAGAGCGTGCAGTTAGCTGTCAACCTGAATGAAACTTAGGCTCGAAAAGCTGAATAAATTGCATGCTGGTGGGTGTCGCACATCAGTGGTTGTGATTCATATTTTGAGGAACAAAAAAATAAGCACTTTAATTTTAATGTTAAAAGATCACCATTATCTTTAAATTTAGATGTAAATTAAAAAAAAATTGACAAACTACAATGAAATTATTTTAAATTAAATACCGCAGCAAATTTTGAGCTGCAGCAAAGTTGAAAGGCTGGAAAAAGCAAAGCTGGAAACATTACTGATTTCATTTGCAATCTCGCCAAAACATGCAAAGAACGAGAAAGAAGGATAAGAGACGCCAAACTGTTCTTTTGTACTTTGTCTAAGATTTGAAAGTACACTTTCAATAATTTCAGATAACCTGTAACATTCACCAAGTCCGTTCCAGACCATTTTTAAAGCTGTGTCTGGGTTTCCTATGTGAACTACCCTATGCTGTCTCACATATTTAACAACAAGTCTAAGTCCATACCATCATTTGTTGTATTAATGAATGAGGCACTCTACGCTCTATAACTTTCAGGGCGATAATCAAGGCATGTTAAACCACTGCTCACCAGCTCATGTCGTGCAAGATATTTTACTACAGTAGGTCCATCATACCTGTAGTGTCTGAGGGTTGGGGCAAAGGGCTTGATGCAGCACTGAACTAAAGCTGTTTCTGCCGATTATTACTGACTAGTCTTTCTGCTGACTCCTCTTTCATGTTTCTTGGGAGTTTTCCTTTTCGCATATTTGGCTCGTTTAGAGATGAAGAGAAGGAATGCAACAAATATGACATACTGAATATCATTAACATATACTATATTTCGTGCTATTCCTTGGTCTGGTATAGATTATCAATCATGATAATGATCAGTAGCTAAGTAAGTCTGCTCACTGAAATATGTAGCTTTGTCTCTGACATAATCACAAACAGACTTATCTATGCTTTGTGCTGATGTAGAATGACTTTTCCTGTCATGCAACTCCTCATCCTCAAACACTGATTCTGCATTAGCAGCTGCAGTCTCTTCTTGTAGATGCAGGGCTTCCAAGTTAGCCTATAGTTGTGCTTTGCCCACCTTACTTGCAATTTTCTCCCTCGGCAAAGAAAGGTAAAACTCATGCAGCCTCGGCTTTAACTCTAGTACGTGCAGCAGCAACACCACATGTAGATCTCGAGGATCTTGAAGTTCTTATGGAAAACTCAAATTTTTGGAACATTTTGATGTTCTGTTACTCTTACTCTTTGTTTTTTTTTATGGTGTGATGTCTTTTAAATACCTTTCAGCCATGATGCCTACTACTTGCTGCTGTATGTCCCTGTCGGGATGTTCAGCCAGTCAGTTAATGTCTTTTCACTGTACTGCACTCCTTGTGCGTTTCCATGTGGAAATACAATACAGCAGCAAGCCAAACGCCATTCATATAAAGAATGGAGCCAGTAATTTTCAAAAACAGAAGCTTCAAGCAAAAAACACAAAATTCCTAACTTAATGGGTGGGAATTTTATTTGCATCAATTTGCACGTGTGAATGTTGACCAAAGATGGATGTGTGGAATTTCACTTTAGCATACTTTATTTAATTCATTACAATTACTTTTATTAATGCCAACCCTTATACCTAATCACTTAACATTATGCTGCACTTTTATATTTTACTGAGAAGATTTATGACAAAATATATAAGTTCTATTATCCAGTGCATGTTTGCTTTTCATATTGATGTATATTTTTAAGATGTCATTTAATTAATGTTGCATGTTGCAAAGCCATACACAAACTTCATAATATCAAAGTACTACATTGTACTTTTTTTAGCCAGATCATATCTAATATTTTCTTTAGTTTATTTCTTGTTTACTTGTAAAAACTGCAGATGATGCAATTTAATGATGCAATCATTTCCCAAGTTTTTCCTACTCGAAGGTTTTCATGCTTTGATTTTTTGTTCATGCTTTGAACAAAATCTGCTTTTTACATCATAAACATCATATTTTGCAGAATTGCTATACAGCTGGAGAAAAGAGAAACAATGGCTGGATATGGAAGAAGAAAACAGCTCTTTAGAGAAGAACAGAAACAAAACATATGTATGATCAGCATATGTTTATGGCAAATGCATCAAATCATCGATAATAGTACAACAATTAGTACTCTAAATAGAGTTTATCAGTCAAGAGTTACGATCAAGATTTGCAGTGGTGCAATTAAAGTCTCTTAAAATAAAAATAAAAGGTCTTAAGATTACAGCTCTCTAAGATTTTTTTGTCATCTACCTTTTATCCTTTCTTCAATTTTATAGGTTACTGGAGTAATTGTTTTTACAGAATAAAATGGCAACTCCCCCACCGGTGGAAGTGAGATGACTCAAAACAGAAATCCAACCCACTCATATGACCAATCGATCACATTTCTATTGTCTGTTTAAGCACTGCTCTCTTTTTTACTTTTTATAATGTTTATTGCAGCAACACAAAACATCCTCATGATAAAGCAAAATATATACCAAAACAATACAAAATTAATTTCCCCATACAGGAAAAAGGTTGAATGTATTTCATTTTTCTTATTGTTTAACACATAGTTACAATTTTTCACAGTTTGAAAGTTTCCTTTTTTAAAACATTTTTACTCATTTAATGACTTATTGCCTCCAGATCTGTTTTTTCATTTTCCAAGGATTCAATGTTACTTTCCATGTCATATTCTTGTTCAGATTTTTCTGTCTTTTTTATTGTTTCTTTCATATAGTACATGTCCTTTTCTTTGTCCTTTTTATTGGTATTTTAAATATGCTTGTTCAGTGTGATCAGTCTCTGCTGTTGCTGCGTTTTGGTTGGTTTGTAACTGTGTTGTGGTAATTTTATAGTACTCACCCCTTCACTGTGTGTTTCTTTAGGGTGTGTAGTTAGAATTTCTTTGGTCCTACCAGCTTCTGTATTATATATTTTCTCAGTAGATAATGCGTTGACCACCACGATGACTTTTTTTTGTTTGCGCTAATGATTTCCGAGGATTTTTCTTTCCTGGACTGCTTGGGTTATTCCGCCACCTTCTTTGTTTCCTTTCACTGTTTCACACATACAAGATGTCTTTCTGCAGCAAAAACATTTTATTGTTTCAGTAAAAAATATAAATAAAATGATTGAAACAATTGATTTTAAAAGTTAAGGCACACTAAGGTTACACTGTTGTTATTAAAAATCATGTATGTGAATCTTCATGAAGAACATTGTATGCTTCACTAGATCTCATTTATTCCCAATTCAGATTAAAAAAAATAAATAAATATTACCCATAATAGACTGGATTATAGTATAATTGGTTTAAGTCACATGAAGAAAAAGCTATTGAAAATGATTTATATTTATTTGTTTATTTATTTATTATTTAAATAATTACAAAATGTATCAAACTGAATATTAAAAAGTAAATGGTTGTAGTTAATATCAATATTAGTATGGATTATAGTATAATTGATTTTATTTGTATAACTTCAATACCAAAAAGTTTTTTTCGTTTTATTTAATTGTGTTTATTTAATCATGCCATTCTTTGAAACTGATAATAGACTGTCTTAAAGTATATTTGTCTTTATACATAACTTTGAAATTAAAATAATTAGTAAATGATAAAAAAACACTCTGACTCTATTTAACGAATTACCTGTGTTTTATTTGCAGAATAAGTGTTTATATAATTATGAATCAATCAAATAAACAAATGTTTAGTACCCAAACACTGCAATTTGTTTGATATGCTGCGAGGTATTTTTCTGTAAGATAAGTAGAATCAAAAACGGTTGTCTAAGTCGTGTATTTTTTAGACGGTCCCTTATTGACTCCATCGGTATAGGGCCAGTAAACAGCGTTTCTGAAAGATCTTGTTACAGCAGGGGTTAACGAGAAAAAATGTCAAAATATATTTAGTTGTAATCGGTTTTCTGTCCAGTCCAGAGTAAGAAAATATGCGGCATGTCATTTTTTAGTATTTATGTGTTGATAAACAGAAGAAAGAATCTTGAATGTGTTCAAGTATGTGAGAAATCTCAGGGCAGCTGAGAGAAATATAATTAAACATAATTTAAAAACACATTTTGTTTGTCTCACACTAAGGAAAATATATTCCCCCAAACAGTATAAGAGTGAAATGCCTATTTATAGTACCCGCCCGTGAGGTTAGTGTGTAACCGTTACATCACGCGCCGCAGAATTCCTACAGCTGTTTTATTTAAAGGCATCATTTTTACATAAAGCTGTGTATAATACAGAAATCACTCACATTCCGTTAGCAGCCCTTGTTGGGTGATATGATTATTCCCGTTTATGTCTGGTTTTAAAGATTTTGAAGAAGAACTTTTCCAACCGCTCGACAAAATGGAGTTGTGGCTGAGCGGAAACACTTTCACTTTGGGAATGAAGATTGATTCGTTTCAGGGAACAAGTCCGGGAAAGAGTCGACTCATTGAATCAATTATTTTGGTGGACACTGGGAACTGACTAATTTATCCTTTTTTTGTTGCTGCGGTTCAGAAAAACACGGTCAAGCCAGCCGCGATTGATTTTAGAGTGCGCGCATATTACAGTGATTACGGTAGTTTCCGGGAAAGAGTCGACTCATTGAATCAATTATTTTGGTGGACACTGGGAACTGATTCGCAAATCTAAACTAATCTATCCTTTTTGTTGCTGTATCACATACAGTGCAGCATCAGTAACGCATTAGTTCTGTATTCTGTAGATTGCGGTAAATTTTCACTTTAGTAGCTTTAGAACAGTACCCTTGTCAAAAAAAATATATTTTAGTGTATTACAAATATACTGAAATCCTCAATAGTACACTGCAAATATACTAACAAAAAATGTACCATCAGTTAATATATTTAAAGTATGATAACATCATGCTTTTACCAAATTTTGGAATTAAACTTTAAATAAACTTAAAAATAATTGTATTATAGTACACTTTCCAAAAATATATTATTGGAAAATATACTTTAACTGAAATGTTGGTCTAATTTCCAAACTATACTTATTTAAACTTGTTTTTCAATGTATTTTTGGTACATTTTTAAAAAATATGCTCGAAATAATCATTGTACAAATGTAAAGAAAGTGTATATTAGAATGTAATTTTTAATCAATTAAATGTAAATGTACTTATTTTTAGTGCACTACTCTCTCGTGCGCTTTTAGACTCGTTTTTGCACGTTGAATCTCTCAAACTAATTTTTTTCCACTGAAAATCGTTTTTGCGCGTTCAAGATAATTATTAAGTGTGCCAGTGCACACTTATTACTCTTCTCCCCTAGAAATCATTGCACAATCGATTTATTATATCCCTATACTGTAGTATAGAAGGCCTTTGTTGGGTAATTTTTCTGGGTTATTTACAGAGATTTGGGTAGTTTTGGTGTAACCCAGCTGCTGGGTTAAAGTTTGCTTGGCCCCTCCCCCAGAGTTCACCGGTGGATTCAGCGGCTGTCAGTCAGAGCTTCGTGTCTCTCTTGAGCTCCCACACTGCTGATGACGGTTCATCCTCCTCGGGCATTTAAGGGAAAATGGCGTTAAATACAAGGTCTGTATACACATGTTCACTCACCTAAGTCACATATGACTGAAAAATTATTACTATATGTAACATTTATTACTGTTACCGTGTTAAGGTTACACACAAACATTCAGGCTGGTCTGAGGTAAGATAATTTAGCTGACAATAGCTGCTATAGTTAGCCAAAGAACCCCACCTGTATATGAAAGAAACGGCTAAGATGTCTGAGCTTTTTATCTTTCTCTGTAGAATGTTTGCAGGGTGACGAAGATGGTGAAGTGATGAATGAACGCTAAACTGTTAACTGTAGTGCTAGCATGACACAGGCATTTAGTTACTGTAGGTTTCTAGAATTAACAACCACATATCTTTCTAAGTAGAAACGAGATACTGAACATAAATGTCATCTGCTGTTTAGCGATGTTTAGTCACGTTATTTTGGTTTAAGCTATTTCTTGTATTTTTAATCACACTTAAAATACTGATGGTTATATGCACGTGCTTAATCTGCGGTTCGGTTCTGGTTTCGGTCTGTTCTCATGAGTTGTGAAACGAGAGGAACAAAGTATAAATATTGTTCATTTGATAAATTAAGTTTAATGAATTTTAATTGAATATCTATCTCTGTATTTTTTCATAGCAGTTTGTGACTGTAAAGTGTCCTGTCTGCATCTGACTTCAGGAGTTTCCTGACCACCCACTAAACATTGGACGTCGGATAGACGTGCAGATCACATCTATATTGGGTCCGTTGGTCCATGACCAGTTCTGGACATCTATTCTGGATATCTATTTCCACGTCCCGACCGGAAGTTAAATCCGGCAGTTGGGGAAACAAAGATGGCTGCGGGAGGCGGGTTCCCCTCGGCGCCCCCCGAAGCTAGTTTAACGGCTGCTGGGGTACGCTGTCCTCCGGCCGGAAAACGTTGCAGCGGTAGTCTGGCGGTCCCTGGCCTCGGCGTCGTTGCGGAAACTCGGGGGCTGGGTTGAGGCCTAGCCGCGACGGGTAGCCCTGTCCCCGGCTAGGTTCACCTACCCAGCGGCCGCGAGCCACCGAAGATCGCTCGGCTCTCTCGCCGCGGTGTTCAACCAAGATGGGCTCGGCGCGCTCGGCCTCACGCAACGCCTCGGACAGGGATGCCAGTGCCGCTAACCGGAGGTGCTCGCAAAGCCGGTACGGCCGGATTCCCCAAAGGAACGCACGACGAGCTAGCTCTTCCTGCTGGCCGTTTTCGAATTCCGGGTAGCCCTGGCGCGCGAGAGATTGCAGGTCCATGGCAAACGCCCCCAGTGACTCGGAGGCGCGCCGCTCGCGGATCGCCAGCTCCTCGCCCGCGGCCTCCTTACGGTAACCCGCGCTGAACCGTAGGTGTAGCGACTCCCGCAACTTCGCCCAGTCCTCCCGCTCATCAGCTCGGAGGTCTTCCAGAGCGCGGCGCCCTCCAGCGCGAGGGCCGCCCAGACGGCTGTTTCCGCCGGAGACCAGCCCCCGAATTTGGCGCAATTTCCCGAATTTCCCGCAAAGCATGATCGTTCCCAAGCGAAACCCCGCCCACGCCACAATATATATATATATATATATATATATATATATATATATATATTATTACATTTTCCTGTTTCCTTAACAGTTTTTATTTTATTTAAAGTAGCCTATAATCAAGTCATTTAAATTTTTATTTTATATTGTATTGTGGCGTAGGTGGGGCGGCAGCTGACGACCATCATGCATTGCAGGAGGGTTTCTGTGTGTTCACCATGTTTGGGAAGTTTGTTTGGGCTAGTGGCTTCGATCATGTTTGTGTATTAGGGTGTGTGTGACCTGTTAAATGGTTCCTGGTTCATGCTTAGGCTGAATTAGGTGTAGGTTCTTGGGTGAATGTGTTGTTCATGCTATAGAGTGCTGTGTGTAAATAAAGTACTCCTAGCAATTAGCATTAGGCAGCAAGCTCACTCGTTCTCCTAAATCCTTCCGGTGGTAAACCACTGCAATATAAATAAATAAATATATATATATATATATATATATATATATATATACACACACATTTATGTAAATTATATTTTATATAAATAAATCATGGCAGCCTATCCACCTTATTCCTATCTTATAAAAGACTGTAATTGGACGTCCAAAAACGACATTGAAAAGACGTTCCACTGACGTCAACATTAGACGTGCGGTAGACGTAAAAAAAAAAAAGACGTCGCCTTGCGTTACAAAACAACCCTATCAATGGACGGAAATTGGACGTCCAAAAATGACATGGAAAAGACGTCACTATGATGTCACATTGCGCAGTGGGCAACCGTATCTAACGATCATATTTAAAAGTCATAACGTACAGTTATAAAGTACAAAACGTTTCTGTTGGTGTTATTTTTTTTTGATTAATACTTATTTGTGGTGTTTTACCTTTTTTACATATTTTTAAATTGAGGCCTCATTTGTAAGTTGCTGCTGCTGTAAAACAGTGTTTTTATTAAATATAACAAAAATCTCTGTTTTGTCTTATGCTTCCTTCCTTCACAGAATTATGTGACCATGGTTAATTATAATTAACTGAGGGTATTTAATTAAAATAATGGGAGGGGGGTGTTTTAAAAAAACGACGTCTATCCGACATGAATCAGACATTTGGCAGATGTATGAACATCTGATTAACATCGTCTAAAGAGCGGATCAGGAACGTTTTAATTCATTTATGTCTTAAATACATAGGCTAAGCGCAATTCTAACAGATGGCACAGACGTCTCGGCGACATCTGCCAGATGAGCAAACGCCCTCTGCCAGACAACTGCCAGATGAAAAAGATGACATTGCATAGACGTCTCCATGACGTGTGTGCTAACTGGGTTCATGCTTGAATTATTTCTAGTGGATTAGTTCTTATGTATTTTGTGATGTGAAAGGTATAGTGGTTGTAGCTAGAACCATTAGCTTGTCCTGTAACTTCTAATATTGTTTAGAAGAATACTTGTTTCTGTAACTAATATTGTAACTAAACAGGTTATTCAAACTGTTTTTACCTTACCTTTAAGAAAGAGATATGAATAAATATTTAAGGTATATGGTGTTGCCTCTGGTGTAGCTAGTACACTTAGTGTGCAATAATAAAGCTAACATAAAGCCTTAAACATCAACATCAAACAATCCATTCTAAGTCTAATTAGTCTAATATAAAATATTATAATTTATTTTAAAATAAACTTTATGCCCACGTCTGACAGCAGTAGTGTTTTAGGAATGCTTTTTATTTGCGCACACCCAAAGTAAAATGCAATTAACTGTATATTATAACTGGCAGTGTAAGGATGTTAAAGAAGCCACTGGGATTACCATGAGGTGAAAGAAAAGAAAACAAAAAAGCCAGCCATTGCTCAAAAGAACTTAAATTGTTGCAGAAAGGGACTAATCAGCTGAGCATTTATGAATTTATGTGAGGGTTTACCACTAGAGGGCACTGTGCTCGGAGTCTTGTTTGTGTAGTTTTGTGTTAGTGGACTCAGTTTCCCAGAAGGCACCTCGGTCAGGTGATGAGGGAGCTCACCTGAACCAAGGTAGCTCATTAGATCGTTCTGTAAATAGCTGTTAGTTCTGGGAAACTGGGTCAAGCATTATTTGTATTTACTATATGTAATGTCCTGTGGGCTTTTTGTTTTGTTTGGTTTGGTTTGAGTTTCTTATATAACTCTTGTTTCAAGTAAGGCTCTAGTTTTGGTAATATTTATATTAGTTATACTTGTGTATCTTGGGGCTGTTTGTGAAGTAGTTGGTTTGTCTTGTGGTATGTAAGTAATGTTCAGTGTCTATGTTTAGCTTCTTGACAATTTAAGAAGTTTTTAACTATAACTTTGAAATAAAGCTTTAACCCAAAATGGTATAGCCACACAGCCCAGCCATTGGGTGACCTGGAATAACCTGTCCTTTATGTTAAGGATCTATACCGGTTAAGAAACTTGAATATACAGATGGTAATCTACCAGAATAATAGTTTAAATGCCACGTGTCCCGCGGCAACGGCATTGGGGGGTGCATTTCCTGGTTAGATATATCTTACAACTATACAATACAGTAGGTGGACAAGCGGTATGTTACTTTTACCGTTGCAGCGTATGGCGACAACATTTGGGTTTGTGCGTTTGCTGGCTTTTACCACTGAGTGGCGCTATATAACTATAGACTGACGCCTCAGGCATCAGTTTATTCTCTCCAGGCTTAATGAGCCACAGCTCGTCTAGAGCCGCACGTAGTTGCAGATAAAATCAAGTTAAACATTGTAATTAAACCAATTCATAATCACAGTAGTAACATTACAGTACAAATTTATAATTAAAATTTAATTTAATATTTTTTGGATTGAATTTAAGCAATGTAAACGTTAACACACTGAGCCTTTAGATTTTATTATGTGTAATTAGAAAAGCTACGTGTATAGGGTCTTGCGTCATCATATATTTTGTGTTCTTTAAATTTGTAGTAGATTTATTAACTTAATGACCACAAAATGAAAACATTGTCAAATTAATGTGAAAAAACTATATAGCAAAACTATATAAGCTACATAGTCTTTATAAGACACTACTTTTATTTGGGTGCACTCACAATGATGAAAAAACTTCATGATTTTGTTAAATAAAGAAAGTAAACAGGGTTCTGTATTGTTTTTGGTGAACTTGAGTGTGTCAGAAAATGAACCGAAACTCCGTGTATACTCGCCTCACAAACAAGAAAATGTATTCTTATAGAAAGCGAAATGTCTGCTTTTATATAAACTAATGAAAAATTAATTATTAGATTATGTAATTCGTGTGAAAAGTGAATTGTAGGTGCGTTCACTGTTTCGGAGACAACGGAATGGAAGAGATAAAAAGTTTTCTCATCATAACATGCCTTGTATTGTTTTTAATCACTCTATACACAACCCGTGATTTGTATGCTATTTTAGAGATGGGAAATACAAATGGAATCTTTTTTGTTTTTTATTTTCTTTTTTTATAAAATATTAACTTTCAATATTTTACCTAAATAAATTATCCCTTTTCCTGTAAGACCTCGCCTCGTGTCTGTGCTTCATGGTGCCACCAGTAAGATGCCACTGATGTTGTCTCTGGTTCAAGAGTGGCTTGACACAAGATATGTGACAGTAGCCCATGTCTTGGATATGTCTGTGCATGGTGTCTCTTGAAGCACTTGACTCCAGCTGCAGTCCACTCCATGTGAATCTCCCCCAAATTATTGAATGTGATTTATTTTACAATCCCTTTAAGGCTACGGTTATCCCTGTTGCTTGTGCACTTTTTTCTACCACATTTTTTTCCATTTAACTTTACATTAATGATACAGCACTTTGTGAACAGCCAGCTGTTTTGCAATGATTCTTTGTGTCTTACCCCACCTGTGCAGGGTATCAGTGATTGTCTTTCTGACGACTATGGATCCAGTCCAAAAGTATTTGCTCACCTGTATTCACATGTATATGAATGTAACATCCAATTCTTAATCCATAGGGTGTTTAATATGAACTTGGCCAACCCTTTGCAGTTTGGAGATGCCCTGTCCTATTTTTTCTCCCTTACTTTACATACAGTTGTGTTCAAAATAATAGCAGTCCAACATTAGTAACCAGATCAATAATTGTTTTTGGAAGAAATTATATTTCTTCATGGTCAATATTTTTCTTGTAGGTGTAGTGGAGTAATAGAAAACCATCAGACCCAACAGTCATGATTGGATGCACCTGATTCTGTGTAATTTAATTATTAATTGGAATGGGGCGTGTTCAAAAAAATTGCAGTGTGGAGTTCAATTGGAAATTATTCTGTGAAAAACAGGTGTCAAACAAGTTCCCCTTATTTAACGCTAAATGCAGAAAAGGTTTTCCTGTGCATTTCCCTCTGAAAATCAGAGTAAAATGGAGTAAAATCAGAGTAAAACTTTTCAGACATTGTTCAGAACAACAGCGTACTTTGATTCAAAAGTTGATCAGAGATGGAAAAAAACATACAGAAGAAGTGCAGAAAATCATAGGCTGCTCTGCTAAACTAATATCAAATGCTTTAAAATGGAGATCAAAATCAGGAAGATGTGGAAGAAAACATTCGAATGGATCGAAGAATAACAAAATTGGCAAAGACAAATAAAACATTTGGAAAAGAAAATGAAGTAAACTATGAAATAAATAGACGTTAAACTTCACTTAACCTTAATTTGGGATTACTTTTGGCACTGACTGCTTTAAAAACTAAACTAAACGTAAAAACCTTTTCTTCTTGGTACTGTGACACCTGTACCACCACGGTCCCGGGGAATAAGATCAGGTTCTCCGGATTACTGAGCCGCCGCTTTGTCTCCCCCTAGTGTGTCTACGTTGTTATATGTCTCACGAAAACACTAAATCAAGTTCACCTGTGTCTTTCCCCTGTGTGTCTATTTAAACCAGCCGAACCCGTAGCTGCCTGTCCGTGCACTGTGATTTTCGTTGGTTTGAAAGGTGTTCTAATCCCCACTCTCTCTTGTTTCTCTCAGGACTGAACGGTGTCTGCAGGGGCGAGGTCGGAATAGTTTCCTATTCGTAAAAGTTGGAGCTCACTGCTGAGGAGTCCTCAGCTCTTTCGTTATCCATCAGCGCTGTTTGTGATTTATCGTTAAACTCGCTTATTGTTTTCTGTCACACCGACCACCTGCAGACCCTTGTCTGAACACCTTATTTTTTTGTCTTATCTAAGCGATTCAAATAAAGGCTTGTTGAAAGCAGTTTCTGCATCTGCGTCTGTCTCCAAGCACAGGAAATCATGACAGGTACCATCCTTGATTCTTGGATAAAAAAAACACACAAAAATAGGTTTAGGAATAAAAATAGGCGTTCCATGGAAGTAAAAGTAAAGCATAAAATAGGTGCAAGCTCCCATTCAGGTCAGCTTGGTTCGGCCACTCACATGTCGAGACAAATTTCTTATTAAACTTCAGCCTTTAAGGAGACAATTCTTAAGTTTGTATGATGAGGTACCACTCTACATACAGTGCATCTTACTCATAAATATGTTTTTTCTCAATGAATCCTAATGGAGGCAACAGAGTTGAGTGAAAGGATAACAATAAACTACTCTCAATCAATCCCAGAGTTCTTACTCTGATTGCAGACCTTGCAAACCATAAGTGGACATAAACGTAAAAGACCCTTTAGAAAAATTATTATTATTTTTTTTGTGTCTGTTAAACATATATATTGATTTAAATATTGTATTAAAAAGTTAATTGCAAGTTCTGAAAGCCAATTTTTACTTTGTTCACGAAAGTATCTGGTATTGTTTATGATGGTTTCATGCTACACTTAAGTTCAAGTGAACTTACAGTAATAGTTATATGTATCCTTTATGTAATTATTTACTCTTATAGTTTTCTTTAGTTTGAGGAAGTTGTTTTTGGGATTGTTTTAAGTTAAATTCCAAACCCTTGTTTTACAGAAATAAAAAATGTTGCTTTATATTAAAAGCTGCAGTTGGACTCAAAAAACTTGAGATTGTTAAATAGATTTAAATAGATTAAACTTTCACCGGGAAGAGGTCAGGTACAAAGCCGATGAATTGCAGTAGTATCTAACCTAATAGTAGTAAGTGCAAATCTAATAGTATGTACATATAAATGCAGGAGTGGAGTGAAGGTACTGCAACATAGTAATGCTGTGTCTTAAACTGTGTACAGTGATAAACAGGGGATAGCTACAATGGTGGTTGGAAAGATAGATTGAAATTTTAATGCACAATGCAAGAGAGAATGATTTTTACTAAATGTAATTAATTAATTAATTTCTTTTTACTTTGGATCACTCACTCATCTTCTATACCGCTTTATCCTGTATTCAGGGTCATGGGGAATGGGAGTCTATTCCAGGAGACTTGGGGCATGAGGCAGGTGGACAGGGTGCCAGTCCATCAAAGGGCACACACACTCAAACACTCATTTATACACGATGGGCAATTTGGGAATGGCAGGTTAATCTCAGATTACCGTGTGAACTATCCTGTGTCAAACAGATGAATTTGTGCACTATTTCATCCTTTCTTAACTTATGCCAATGTTATACCAAAATATCTAAAGTTGTATTATAATGCTAAATCCCATCCTTTTCCTACACAAACATCTATTATGTCTGACATCAAATAATCACAGCATTTAATAAGCAATATTTTCAAACAAGGTTTAATAAACTTGTTTTACATGAATTAAACATTAACCATTTGCTACTAATGGCCCAGTTTTTGCTTTTCAAAAACATGTTATAGTGTAGAAAATACATTCAGCATTTGTAAATTATCGTAAACACCTTTAGTGTACTGGTAATACATTTGCAATACTGTAATATAGAAGGTTTTATGTACTGTAAGATACAATAAAGTAGATTAACCACAAAGTGTACTTTTTTAGTATTTGTAATTGACCAGAAGTATAAGAGCTACTGCTGTAATAAAAATTTTATACTCATAGTATATTAATCATGTATTTGTAACACAGTAAAAATAGCTGTAATGTACTTATAATATATTAAATATATACTTAAATTGTATTAATTACTGACAGGTATGTACGTTAGTACACACAGGCATATACTTTAAGTGTACTAAGTATATACAAACAAAAGTATACTTAATACACTTATAATTGTGCTTTTGTACAATTTAATTACAACTTAAATACACTTAGTACAAAATTAGTTGTTCCAAAATAGCAAACTTCAAGTATAGGCTACTAGTCATTAGTCTGGCTGCAAGTACATTTAAGTATGCTTTGGCATGCTAGGATTTAATATACTTAGTATACTTTTTTTCTTTTTTACTAGGGTTCACATAAAACAAAACAAAAACAAATCATAAATGGATTTTCTAAATCATAAGTGTAAACCTAAAACCATGAAAACCATCACTCATTTCCTGTTTATGCATTATGCATCAGTTATGCGCTTATGGTTCAGGCATTTATGAAGCTTTAAATGGGGGGATATCATAGTCTTCTGACTGCACCAAATCAAATCTGACATTGCTGCAGACCGGTGTTACTCTTAATAATTTTAAACTGAAATAATGCTACAGGTATCCGGTTTCTTAAAATGTATTTGACACTATAATAAAAATGAAAACATATAACAGAACTAAAAAAAAGAAAGCACAAACAGAATAAAAGTATGTTTTGTTCCATGAAATAGTTTGGACAATCAGTGACGCCGAGAATGACAAAAATAGTAGATTTGACAATATATGATACTCTTCTGTTTACACACTCTGATTCATTATGCACGATGAACACACACTTCCCACATCTCTGGGTCTGTTTAATATGTTTTAACTAAATGAATGATGAGTTTTAAAAGAATGTCCTTTATCACCAACATGAAAATGCAAGAACACCAGAGCCTTCATCACATGCGGCTGTGCATCATACCCTAAATATGAAAGGAACATAAACTGGAATGGTGCGTAATGATCAACAGCATGTATTCATCTCCCCTTTAAAGGAAACATCATCATATGTTTATAATTAATTATTTCACTATTTTTTTTCTTTTTTAGTAACATAGGATAAACATGAACAGATATTTACTCAAAACATCACTTGTCTTCCAATCCAATCACAGACTTAGTAGCTTTTTACATAATAAACACTAATGAGTCATTTAGCTATGGTCCTACATTTATATTTAAGTGTGTTACGTGGTGAGGGTTAGAGAGCCACACTACAGAATAGAATATTGATAAAGGGCAGGGTTTCTGAGGGGGTCAATAACATATGATTTTGAGATACAGATGTGGCCATTAAGTATGCATGCTTTTTCCCGCGAAATCCCACAAGCAACATTCGGGAATTTAAATAAATGTGTTGTGCTTCACTGAATATTCGCCAGATTGCGCATGGAAGGACTTTATTTAAAAGCCAGACCAAGTACAACGAAGAATTCTATATAATTATTTAGCCTAAAACTTTTTTTTTCAAAGCTGAAGCAAACATGAATTTTATTTTGTTTTACAACAGATATTTCGTGATAATTGTGCATACATGTGCTTCATATTATGTTCATAATGATTCAATTCAATTTTATTTTTATAGCGCTTTTAACAATTGTCATTGTCGCAAAGCAGACAATTATAAAATTAAAATAATTATTTAAGTCTGTATGGAATGTGAGTGTGCATGAATCAGAATGAGCAGATCGTCCCTGGTGAGCAAGCCGAGGGCGAGAGCGGCAAGGAAAAACTTCCTCAAATGGTAATAGGAAGAAACCTTGAGAGGAACCAGACTCAACAGGGAACCCATCCTCATTTGGGTAAAACAGAAAGCAGGAATTGGTCTGCATTTATACTGTGTGTAAGGTGGCAGCCAGTTTAGTTGATGTTAGATGTTAATTGATGTTAATGTGGAGCCCATAATAAATAAATATTCTTATGAACACGAAATTCTTCAGGCTCCCCCTCGCTAGATCTAGTGGGCGGGGCTTGAGACGCTATCAAGGGCTACCAAGTGGATGTTAATGTCAGTGCAAGTTCAACCATAATGGAAGTAAATGCTTATCTTTCTCTAATATTTGTCATGATTATGATTTATTTCTTTTCAGCATGGCCAGTATCATTTTTGTGACTAATGGCATTACGTACAGTAAATACTTTATTTTAATAATGCTTTATTGCCCACAAATAGTGTAGTTTTACGTAAATACTTGATAAGAACATTACTCACACTATATATGTGTGTGTGTTTCTAATACCTTTTTTAAACGTTGTATTTATGTGTTTGTCTTATTTACTACTTATAAGGATGAATAGGGTCGCTTTGGATAAAACCGTTTGATAACTATCTGTGCACCCCTCTTTAATTCATCAACTATTCTAAAGCATCTGATTAATAATGTAATAAATAATAATAATAAATAATGAAGTTTATATAAATTGAATTTTGACTATAATTTAAGACAGGCTCCACCTTCAGGTGATAATCTACACATTATGCTATTTTTTATGTTTAATTATTATTATTTTAAATGGAAATAAGTGACCAATAGCCTAAAACCAGCCATGCAACTTCATTTGATGGTCACACACTCCACTGTCCTACAGGTTTTTTGCTGGATTTATTTGTTTCTGTTAACCTAAAACAGGAAAATGTGCATCTAAACACAAAATAAACCTTAAATTTAGATAAAATGCCATAATAAGAAGTCATAAAATTATAAATATATTTCAAGAACACAACCCTTCTTTTCACACAAGATTTTAATGTTATAACAATATATTAAAAATAAATAAATATATTTTAAAAACAAAACACTTCTTTTCACACAAAATTGTAATGGTATAACTATATTAAAATAAATAAATAAATATATTTCAAGAACACAACACTAATTTTTCACACAAAATATTAAAGAAATTTTACAAAACAAAAATATTTACATTACAGCCTTTGTCTACTAAAGCTGGTACAATCTCTAGATGTATCAGGATGGGTAGAAAAGTACAGAACAGATGGAGAGAATTAGCGTAGTTGCCATTCAGGATAGATGTACTGAAGTATGAAGTTATGGGATGAGTTACGCGTATGCCAGATTAAAGAGATGCGTCTTGAGTCTACTTTTAAACTGGGATAATGTGTCTGAGCCCCGAACACTGTCTGGAAGGCTATTCCAAAGTTTTGGTGCTAAATATGAAAAAGCCCTACCCCCTTTTGTAGATTTTGAAATTCTGGGAATTACAAGAAGTCCAGAGTTTTGTGATCTTAAGGAGCGTGGTGGATTATAGCATTTCAGAAGACTGGTTAGGTATGTGGGAGCTAAACAATTTAAAGCCTTGTATGTAAGTAATACTTTTTTGTAATTGTTTCTAAACTGTACAGGTAGCCAGTGCAGGGATGATAATATTGGGGTTATATTATCATATTTTCTGGATCTGGTGAGAACCCTGGCGGCTGCATTTTGGACTAACTGAAGCTTGTTTATTGAGGATGCAGGACAACCACCTAGTAATGCATTACAATAGTCCAGTCTGGAGGTCATGAATGCATGAACTAGCTTTTCTGCATCAGATACAGATAAGATGCTCCTAAGTTTGGCGATATTTCTAAGATGGAAAAAGGCTGTTTTTGTGATATTGGAAATATGATTTTCAAAGGACAAGTTACTGTCTAATATTACGCCCAGATCTTTTTCTGTTGAGCTAGTAGTAACAGTACATCCTTCTAAACGCAGGCTGAATTGTGAAAGCTGTTGTGTGCTGTTTTTTGGGACGATGAGTAATATCTCTGTCTTGTCTGAGTTTAATAAAAGAATGTTATTGGTCATCCAATCTTTTATGTCCTGGACACACTCAGTTATACTCATCTAGACAATTTAGGTATTTCGTCTGGTTTTGTTGAGATATATAATTGGGTATCATCAGCATAACAATGGAAACTAATCCCATGTCTTCTAATGATGTTACCCAGCTGCTCAGCCTTGAACTTGACACGCCTCCTCTAAGTGCACCGGCCCGGTCCCTGCAGACACTGCTTAATCCTGAGGGGGAGAAAACCAAGGAACAAACGAATGTTACTGACAAACATAGACAGGCATGAAAACAACAGTGAACAGACAGATGCCTACGGGTTCGGCTGGTTTAAATAGTGACACACAAGGGAGAGACACAGGTGAAACTAATCTGACATTCCTGGAAGACATACAAACGCAGACACACTAGGGGGAGACCAAGCGGCGGCTCAGTAATCCGGGCTAACCCTAACCCTAACCCTAATCCGGGACCTTATTCCCCGGGGCCGTGGTGGCACAGGTGTGACAGTACCCCCCCCCCCCCCCACCCCCCCCAGGACAGGCGAGGATGCCCCCATTGTTTCGGCGGAGGGAGTAGGGGCTTGTCGACAGGATGGAGTGGTCGACGGGTGGGTCCGGCCTAGTCAGGTGGAACGCCACAATCGGCGTTCGGGGCTCAAAATATTCTTGGCCGGGACCCAACTCCTCTCCTCAGGACCGTACCCTTCCCAATCTACGAGGTATTGCGGAGCCCCCCCTCTCCTCCGCGAGTCTAGTAGTTTTGTTACCTTCAACGCTGGGGCGCCCCCTATTTCCACAGCCCCAGGGAGCGAGGGCTCTGGTGTGCCCTCGTCCAGCGGCCCCCGGATCACTGGCCTGAGAAGAGAGATATGGAACACAGGGTTAATGCGCATATGAGTGGGGAGTTTTAATTTAAACGAAACTGGGTTGATTTGAGAGAGAATGGGAAAAGGTCCGATGTATTTGGGAGATAGTTTACGACAGGGGAGGTGGAGGTGAAGGTGAAGGTCCCGTATTTAGAGCCATACTCGATCGCCTACCTGGAGCGGAGGGCTTTCCCTTCGTCGTCTATCAGCAAATTTTTTTAAGCGAACTACTGCTTGGGAGATTTTCGTGTGTGCATCCTCCCATACTGTCTCCGCTCTTTTAAACCACTCATCTACCATGGGTAGATCGGTGGAGGTGGCGTCCCAGGGACAGAGCGGGGGTTGATGCCCAAGCACACACTGAAATGGCGTTAGGCCGGTTGCGGAGTGATATAACGAGTTTTTGTGCATACTCCGCCCAGATTAAACAGTCTGCAGATTCATGTTGTTGACTGCTACAATATGCACGGAGGTATCTCCCGAGTTCTTGGACAGTCCGCTCTGCCTGTCCATTCGACTCGGGGTGATAGCCTGACGTTAGGCTAACAGTGGTCCCCAACTTCTGGAAGAACGCTTTCCAGACTTTGGCGATAAATTGGGGACCACGATCTGAAACAATATCCTCCGGGATTCCATAGCAACAAAACACTGTTTCGAATAGGGTTTCTGCTACCTGGAGGGCTGACGGGAGAGAGCCAAACGGGATGAAATGGCATCCCTTGGAGAACCGATCGACCACCACTAAAATTGTTGTGTACCCTTTGGACACTGGCAGATCCGTTACAAAGTCTACAAGATAAAACAACTGCTCTCACCGTTTCCTTCATCCAAGGCCACCAAAACTTTTGATTAAGAGTTTTTAGCGTACGTGTTATGCCTGGGTGTCCCGAGGCAGGGTTAGTGTGGGCTTCGATTGTCACCTGATTACGAAGTGTCTCTGAAACGAAGGTTCGATTTGGAGGACAGTCGTTTGGCCGGGATTGACTCGTGCCCACTGAGAGATCTCCGTATCAATTTCCCAGAGCACGGGAGCTATTATTAAGGCTGATGGCAAGATGGGCTTTGGGTTTGGTGCTGATGGTGGGGTTGGATAGTATCGTGATAGTGCGTCTGCCTTTTTATTTTTGGAGCCTGGTCAATATGTAATACGGAAGAGGAAACGCATGAAGAACAGTGCCCACCGGGCTTGACGAGTGTTTAATCTTTTGGCTTGTTGGATGTATTCTAAATTTCGGTGATCGGTAGGGATGGGAATTGATAAGATTTTTACGATTCTGCTTAACGATTTGATTCTTTATCTATTCTCATTAGTTACCTGCAGTTTTATTAGCCGAGGACATGCTAACGTTGTTGCTGCTGGGTTGAGAACTGTTAGTCCGGAGCGGATCGAAAACGCAACATTCTTTTATAGGTATTGCATGCTGTGTGTGCAAATGTTTTATCATGTTAGTGGTATTTCCTCCCTTTGAGGAAATATCTATGCTGCAAGTATTGCAAGTTGCCCTATTTTCATGTTTTTTGGTGAAATACAACCAGACTTTTGAGCGTTTGTTCCGCTTAGGGGCCATGCTTACTATTGACTGAGCGTAAGCTACACAACGTGCCTAAGTTACGCAATGCGCGTGATAACGTCATTCATGCCCACTGGAATTGTTAAGGGAATCGTTTGCAAATTTTGCAAACGATTCCGAGGAATTGAAACACTGGGAACCGGTTCTCAACAAGAACCGGTTTTCGATTCCCATCCCTAGTGATCGGTTAGTACTATGAATGGGTGTTTGGCTCCCTCTAGCCAGTGATGCCACTCCTCTAACACTGCTTTTACTGCGAGTACTTTTCTATTACCGATGTCATAGTTTCGCTCGGCAGGTGTCAGCTTGCGAGAAAAAAATGCGCAAGGGTGGAGTTTCTCGGGTTGACAGTGGCGTTGTGACAGCACCGCCTCTATTCCTACCTCCGATGCGTCGACTTCGACAATAAACGGCTTATCGGGGTTAGGAAGCCGTAACACAGGTCCTGTAGTGAAAGCCGTTTTGAGTTTTTGGAATGCCATTTTTGCTTCCGCTGTGAACGAGCCTAATCGTTTTGGTTTTCCCTTTAAGAGGGAAGTAAGCGGTGCTGCAATAGAGCTAAAATAAATAAAACGCGATAAAAATTGGCGAACCCAAGAAAACTCTGTAGCTCCTATACTGACTTGGGTTCTGGCCATAGAGTTACCGCCTCCACCTTGAAAGTCTCCATCTCGACCCCCTGTGGCCCTATGCGATAGCCGAGACGTTTGTGAAATTCACATTTCTCTGCCTGGCATACTCTGATGGCACGTTAGTTGACACTTGGGCATGCGGGCTTTCAATACTAGTCGTTTGGACTGTCAATGATAACGGTGTACAGAATTTCACACAACTTGGGGGCCCAGGAGGTGATGCTGGCATTTGCCCAATCAAAATTAGGGTTATGAAAACCGAGCCAGGGTAGACCCAGTACGACGGACTGGTCAGACTGAGGAAGCACATAAAATTTTATTTCCTCGGTGTAAACGGGGAAAGTTAATCGAAGGGGCGCAGAGATTAATGTAACCGGCGATTGTTTGAGGTGTCGGCCATTCAGAGCTTAAATAGATATTGGGTATGGAAGCTTCGACACCGGAGCTCTCAGCGAGGAAAGAAGGGTAGATGAAATGAAATTTCCAGCCGACCCGGAATCTATTAAGGAAAAAAGAGATAAGGTATGGTTATCATATGACAGGTGAGCTTTTAAACAAAAAGGTAGATTGGTGCGAGATGGGGTGAGTTGTCTTACTTTGAGCAACAGGCACGAGCGAACTTGGTGTTGTTCACCCCCACAGTACAGGCCCAGTCCCGACATTAAGCGCCGTGCTCTCTCCGTCGCCGATAAGCGGGAAGAGCCGATGTCCATCGGCTCTGATGGAGACCCTTCGCCCAAGCTTTGCAGTGGTTGGCTGAGGTGTTCTTTTCGACAGGGCTCCAGCCTCTCATTGGCAGGTCGGGGGGTCGAGCGCCGCTGCTGAGCACGCAGGTGTTGGTCCAGTTTAATGGCGAGTGTGATGCATTCCTCTAGTGTCATTTCGGCGTCTCTGCACGCAAGTTCGAGTTGAATGTCGGGGTTGAGTCCATCCCGAAATCGTGCTAGCAGGCTTCGTTTGCACCAACCGCTCTCTGCTGCCAGAACCTGAAACCTTACCGCATACTCAGCCACGGGATTGTTGCCCTGCCGTGTCCTCATTAACTGGTGTTCCCCCGACCTTCCCTGATCCGGGTGATCAAACACTGCGTGGAGGGCCTCGATGAACCGGTGATACCGGGATGTCGTGGCTCCTCCTGTGTTCCACACCGCGGTGGCCCAGTCCAAGGCCCTGCCTGTGAGCTGTTGTGTGACAAAGCTTATTCTTTGTAGCTCCGTCATGTGGGAAAAGTCCGCCACGTACAGCTCGCAGGCTAAGAGGAAGCGCTTGCATCCCTCATGATCTCCTGCTTACTGCTCTGGAGGTGCTGGGCAAGGTGGCGAGGGTGTGATGGATTGGCGCGGAGAGGTTGGAGAAGACCGGGCTGTGACGAGCTGGCTCACACTGCAGGCGAGGTCATGTACGGCTCGTGCCAGGCTCTCTATCTCTCGCTGTTGGTCTTAAAGATAGTGGCGCATGCTTGTGGGTTCATCAGGCAATGGAATACCTGCTGCGTCCGAACTGGTCCGTTCATCTGTCATGATCCTAGCTGGTAGAAGACGGACGCAAGATGCAGATGTTATTTTGCAAGCCTTGTTTATTTACTTATTAGAGAGAGACGAAAACAAAACCAATCAAACAAAAACCTCAAAAGAAACAGACACTTCCTCAGGACGGGTCTGCAGGCGGGAACTTATCGTGAAATCAAAAACAGAGAGTCTTAGAGAACCAGAAAGAATACAGAGGTCAAAACCTCCCGCTGATAACTGCTCAGCCTTGAACTTGACACGCCTCCTCCAAGTGCACCGGCCCCGTCCCTGCAGACACCGCTTAATCCTGAGGGGGAGAAAACCAAGGAACAAACGAACGTTACTGACAAACATATACAGGCATGAAAACAACAGTAAACAGACAGGTGCCTACGGGTTCGGCTGGTTTAAATAGTGACACACAAGGGAGAGACACAGATGGAACTAATCTGACATTCTGGAAGACATACCAGCGCAGACACACTAGGGGGAGACAAAGTGGCGGCTCAGTAATCCGGAGAACTTGACCTTATTCCCCCGGGGCCGTGGTGGCACAGGTGTGACAACAGTACCCCACTAGTACATTCACAAGTGAGGGTTGTGTAAACAAGACACACGGATGTCTCTTTTGTCTTATATTTCCTGCAAGAAAATGTCCATGTCCTCTACTCTCTGAAGAGTAAAAAGAAAGGGAGCCCAAATTTCTTCATCCCTTTCACCTTCATAAAACATGGTGTTTAGGAACAAGTCTTGCATTGTGATAGCCAACAATGCATCTTCCTCCTTCATCTTCAGGATCTTTGGCAGTTCAATCTTCCCAGCAAATTGGTGTTGGTTCTCCTCCACCCACTTACAGGCCACCAAAATGTTTTTCATCGCCGCTGAGTCCTGTGTGCAATATAAGGATTCCAATAATAATGTAATTAGTAAAGTTCTGCCTTTAAACACCTATATAAAACAAAAAAGGTAAATGCATAAACGATTCAAGCAATTCATCAACATTGTGTCTACATACATAGATTCCTGTGGTTGGGGTGATCTCCATGCTATCTGACTCAGCTGGAGTGACTTTCATCATGTCATCTGGATTTAGTAGTTGTTCCTGGGTTACTAGTTGTTGGACTTGACTGTGGCAAGTGACAAACATTAGGCATGGTTTTAGGCATGCATTGTTTATATATTGTCTGCACACTGGAAATCAACAGTATGGATGTTTAAATCAAAAGTATGATTATCAGTACCATACCTTGTCAGAGGAAATGTCTGAATTAACTGATAGCACCACCACTTCCTGATTATAGGCATGTCAGACTGATAAAAGATAGCAATTGAAAGGCTTAGCTTTTTTTATTGTTCTCACCGTCCTTTTTGCTTTATAAATAACCATAAATTGATGCAAACTCACCGCAGCACAATCAAGAGAGCATAACATGGAGTGCATACTAAAAAACAAAACCAAAACTTTATTAACAAATGTGGTGTTTAGCACACAAACACAGCTGCATAGCAATTATAAGACCACTTACCATCAACATGAATACCCCACAATCAATTCCTCCAAGCTGAAGAGGGGCACCCTGTAAATTTTAGACAATTTACAAATAGACTATATTAAATAAATACATTATATAGCTGTTAAGTCCAGTAAATGTTTTTGTTTTGTTTTGTCTTTGTTAAAAAAGTGCACTCTGAACTCAGTTCACCCATAGCGGGTTATTTGTGACATCTGTGCACTGCATTCTTTTTTAACACTCAACTACAGACATGAAAAGTTCACAAGCAAAAAAGTTAAAAAGCTGTACCTCAAAATCTGCCAGTACAGACAAGTTCTACATCAGTATGTAGAAAAGCCTAAAAAATAAAAGGAAAAGAAAAATTACAATATTGTTATTGATTGCTTTCAATCATCAGTCAATCATAACTTAAATTGGTATTGCTAAGATGATATGGATTATATATTTTGACATGTCTCACCATTTACAACACCAGTATAAGTGTTAAGTTTGGCATCTGCTGTTATGAGCAGTGGTTCAGTCAGTTCCCCCGCACAGTCCATGCATGATGTTTCTTTTGGTATCAACTGCGTTGGAAAATCCTGCAAAGATTTGGAACCAGTGACCAAATGCTGGGGTAGTTGGGCAGGAAGAGCTTTTTTTTCCATTAAATAGTAAACCATCCGTTGAAGGCCTGCATCATCAGGAGGATATGCGTGTCCTTCATCTTCACCTGGCTTTGCCTTGGATGCACAATCTGTCTCTTGATTATTCACAGCTGGATCTGGCCTGATGTCACTTACTGCAGTCATGAACAGATGTCGGTCAGTACTAAAAAGATGCCATTTTGCGATTGATTTATGAAGACATGACTGTCTTGCTTTGGCACAGGGACAGTGCCAGAACTTCTTTTTTGAATCATATGCTGCTATTATCCTACCCAGTCTGCTGTGGTATGACACTTTTGGCTCATATAGTGAAATGAACTTTTTGGATGGAGGTCCTCCAACAGTCCCCTTAACAGAAAGTGGAACACCTGCATCAGCAGCTGCCTTTCGCTGGTTTAAGCAGCTCTGTTTCCTTGCATCCCCCAAATAACTAAAAACAACCATTTCTGTCAGTACCTCCTCATCTAAAAGGATGGTTGTTGTGTCTGAGTGGGGACAGAAGAGCAATGACTTAAGATGAATGCACTCATAAGGAACAATTCCACTCCTCACTGCAAATTCAGCATTTGTGTTGCATTCATCCAATTCACAGGTTATTTTTTGGCTTGAACCCCATGTCTTTTTTTGAACATGTATAGGAGAGCATGGCTTAAAAAATGACATCATGACAAAATTAGCACAAGTGTTTCATTTACATGTTTAATACAATGCATTGGCTATGCTGAGGTTTTGTGGTGAAACACCTTGCTCAAGAGCACAACAACATTAAGATCCTTTTAAATATATTTTTTACCACACTGCCACCAAACACCAAGGCCAGTGTAGGTGAAGGTTTTGTTCTGTCCAAGCAGAACACATGAAATTCTACCAAATAAAGCCCTGATTTAAAAACCATTAGCTAAACATGAAACTACTCAGCTAGAACAAATGCCTGACAGCCTTGCAGGCTGATTGCCACATAAAGAGTATTTATATAAATGTTATTAATATTTATAATGATTAAAATTAAGTAATATAATACAGAAAATCTATTAAAAAAATAAAAAACCGTAAGTATGTAAAATTCAAAATTCCCAAAAGTTTCACAACAGGAGAACATATTAAATGAACAATATATTTAGGATTTAAATGCTAGGAAGAAATGACAATGCAAAAACATGATGTGTTTCTCACACGCACAGTACTACAATTAAAATTATTCACCACACACATACCTTCTTCTTGAACTGCATTTCACATGTAATTAGCTACATGATTCCGGAGCTCATGCAAATGGTTGTAAACCGATTTACAGTAGGTACAGTGGTATTTTTGGCAGCACACTGTGCATCTCTGGATAGACAGCAGGGGATCCTGTCTTCGCAAAAGTATTGTCTGATGCATCTGTACAGGTTAATCTGAAAAAAAAAACTATGATTATATATAAACACTATGCCATCTCATCTAAAATGTAGCATTGGAGATGGGAGAATGCTAGCATTAGTTACGCGAAAAAAAACAACTGATTAACGTTTCTGTTCAAGGATGTAAAAACATACCAACCATAGTCATGTCGAGACAGCGATAAATGTAAGAAATACATTTTATATACATTTCAATGTAAAGTTTATCTTTAAAGTACAGTGTTCTTACCGTGCAATACAGGTACAACTAGTTCAAACGGACTCTAACCAGATCTAGTAAGGGGGAGCTAGAGCTCCAGCGAGGGGGAGCTGGAGCTCCAGCTCCTCCCATTTGGCTCGGCAGCTTTCTTGCTGTTTCTGTTCAGCATCGAATAATTATTTCATCCATTATTTGACCACGGCTGGAAATAATAGCTGGAATGTTATTGTGAATTTATGACTGGAATAAAGCTGTTTATCGGTGTGCTTGAACCTGCGGCTCGCACTTTCACTTTACAAAAGGCAGCGTTTTTATCAAAAGGCTAATAAACGTGTGCGATTTATCAATAAAAATGCAGACATACACCACCAGAGAGTCATCGCCTCTCTCAATATTGCATATGATACATATTACACCTGTCCATAAATAAAAAGGCATGTACGAATATTTAAGCATATACGCATAACGTAATTCACTTAAACGTGCTGAGATTCACTTCATTGTGATGCGGACAAAAGGTCTAGGAAGGAAACAGGTTTCAGTATTTTACTAAATCTAAATATATTAAGTAAATTTATGAATTACACTCAAAGTATCAAATACAACTATGAAGTCTGATTTAATTAGTACCATTAAAATTTTATTTCTATTTCTAATTTATCTGTCTATTAATGTTTATGTGTTGCTGGCAAAATTCTTGTTAATGTCTTGTTAATTTGTTTTAAACGAAACTGGGTTAATAACTTCACACCTATCGTAAATGAAAGGTGAGAAGAGGGATTACAGTAACTGGGGGTTCTGTGGGTGTCACCTCGGAGCGGGCTGTCGCGTTATATTCAGCGAATAGACTAAAACAAAATCATGTTAGCTTCGGCATTGGAAAGAATATTGTATTAGGCTAACTTTATTAAAGATTATTCACTTTTGTATTCTTTGTATTCGTCTTTTTGTACATACACACAGGCATCTTTAAATTCAAATAGAAAAAAATAGTCGGCTGATAGGAACATTATTTTTCATATAACTTAAACGGCTGAATGAAGTTAAATATAGACAATAAATTAATAATTGCGTTTGCTTAACATTTGAGCACTCATTGAGCTTTTTCATTTTATATACTACCATATCATATATATGGTCTAATACTGTTTAATTTACATTTTACAACATTATATGCAGTTTGTAATAGCCAAATCGGTCTGGCTTTTAGATAAATATCATATTTGATATATTTGTATTATTTAATTAATTATCTTATTATAAATATGATTCTTAGACTCTATATTCTTGTTGAGTATAGTCCTTTAGAGCAAGCATTGTGTCAGAGGATTCTGCGGAATCGTTTTTCACCTTTCATTCACGATAGGTGTGAACTTATCGAACTGTGTGCGCTGTTGGCAAATACTGTAGGGGGGTTTTATATGAATTAAGAAGATAGTGGACGTCTCTGCCTAAAATAGAGTGAAAATAAATAAATAAATAAAAATGGTTAATGATAGCAATTAAAACAAACTTAATCGTTGGATTTGATACTTTTCTTTTTATTTACTGTATGGACAGTCATATTATGCTTTCTCTATGTTATTTATTTCTCTATATATTCTCTAATTATGACTTGAATAAATCGGCTTACATTGGAGCACGCTGGCGTGTTGGAAAAGCCAGCGTTTATCTATCGAGTAGCCTATATATTTGTGTTTGTTGTCCTTTTGATCAAAACGCTGCCTTTTGTTAAGTGAAAGTGCGAGCCGTGGGTTTATACACGCCGATGAAAGAATTTTAGATGGATTTTAAAGATTTTTTTTTAGGCCTAAATATTATTTTATTATTTAATTTTTATTAATGGACAGGTGTATTACGAAGTGAAGACCTGTTGTTCAGTTGTTCTCTGCATGGTGTATCTGCACGGAGAGATTATGTGTGTGTGTGCACGGGGAGATTATGTGTGTGTGTGTGCATGGAGAGTTTGTGTGTTTGTGTTTGTGACATTATCTTCTCCTTCAAACATGCTTCCAACCAACCAACCAACCCTGGCCTCTAAACTCAGAAGCCTATGTGTCATAGCCGATACCTGCTCCTTCGATCTGCTGGTTACGGCGGGGCGTCGACTGCTGATCAGTGTAAAGTAACCTGTACAAGCCAATCTCTTCCCCAAAAATAGTGTAAATGTCTGCAACAAACACTAACCATTAAAATGTTAAGAATTTAATTAAACACAAATATTTAAATTAGATTTTCTTTATACAAATATTTTCATTATATATAAACTCATTAAAGCTATTTATTCATTTCTCTTTTATTTGCTTACTTACTTACTAACTGGAGAATGGTTTAGTATAGGGCTCTAAAACTACGGCAGTATGAATGACAATGGAATATTACAGAATGTGTGAGTTGACGCCCATTCACCAATCACTAACCATTTAAATGTTGGATTTGAACTAAAATGGCACTTTATATACACACTCACCTAAAGGATTATTAGGAAGGCCATACTAATACGGTGTTTGACCCCCTTTCACCTTCAGAACTGCCTTAATTCTACGTGGCATTAATTCAACAAGGTGCTTAAAGCATTCTTTAGAAATGTTGGCCCATATTGATAGGATAGCATTTTGCAGTTGATGGAGATTTGTGGGATGCACATCCAGGGCACGAAGCTCCCATCCCACCACATCCCAAAGGTGCTCTATTGGGTTGTGATTTAGTGACTGTGGGGGCCATTTTAGTACAGTGAACTCATTGTCATGTTCAAGAAACCAATTTAAAATGATTCTAGCTTTGTGACATGGTGCATTATCCTGCTGGAAGTAGCGATCAGAGGATGGGTACATGGGTACATTGGCACTAAGGGACCTAAAGTGTGCCAAGAAAACATCCCCCACACCATTACACCACCACCACCAGCCTGCACAGTGGTAACAAGGCATGGATCCATGTTCTCATTCTGTCAAAATTCATGCCAAATTTCTACTCTACCATTTGAATGTCTCAAGAGAAATCGAGACTTATCAGACCAGGCAACATTTTTCCAGTCTTCAACTGTCCAATTTTGGTGAGCTCGTGCAAATTGTAGCCTCTTTTTCCTATTTGTAGTGGAGATGAGTGGTACCCGGTGGGGTCTTGTGCTGTTGTAGCCCATCGGCCTTAAGGTTGTGCGTGTTGTGGCTTTACAAATGCTTTGCTGCATACCTCGGTTGTAACGAGTGGTTAATCCAAGCAAAGTTGCTCTTCTATCAGCTTGAATCAGTCGGCCCATTCTCCTCTGACCTCCAGCATCAACAAGGCATTTTCACCCACAGGACTGCCGCATACTGGATGTTTTTTCCTTTTCACACCATTCTTTGTAAACCCTAGAAATAGTTGTGCATGAAAAGCCCAGTAACTGAGCAGATTGTGAAATACTCAGACCGGCCCGTCTGGCATCAACAACCATGCCACGCTCAAAATTGCTTAAATCACCTTTTTTTCCCATTCTGACATTTAGTTGAATTGAATGCACTGAAGCCATGTAATTGGTTGATTAGATAATTGCATTTATGAGAAATTGAACAGGTGTTCCTAATAATCCTTTACGTGAGTGTATATATATATATTCGTGTTTAATTAAATTCTTAAATCATTGTTTTCACCCATGGGTTTACTGCATAAACACCGTAACAAAAGGGAGGAAATGAAAGTTTCTATTTCCATTTTTTGCATTGATTTTAATCATGCAGCACTTTTAGTATTCATAGCAAAAGCAACCCAACAGTGTGATTAAAGTACCCAAAATAACACAGAATTTTGACCCAGCATAAACAACCCAACAACATGTTTACAGAAACTCAGCATTTTTTTGTGTACTACTACAGTACTAATGAATGGAGAAAGGGCAGTCAAAGCCCAACGATTTTGCATGCTGTTGCATTGTATTCAGCGAGTAGCACATATTTTTTGTTTGTTTGTTTTATTTCATGTCTGTAGTTTTATTAATAAATCTGCTTATATCTGCGCACACGTTTATCAGCCTTTTGATTAAAAAGCTGGACGCACAACTCACTTTCACTTTGCACAAGACAGTGTTTATTGTTTAGTGTATATTTAAAGCGCATAAACACAATGAAACAATAATGTTTTAGGCTAACATATTATCCATTTTTGTATTATTAGTTGTACTTATTCTGTAATAATAAGAATAAAAATAAAATCTGAGTACTACTACTAATAATAATAATAATAATAATTCTAATAATACTGAATGGAGAAAGCGCAGTTAAAGAAGTAACATCATTAAAGGAGAGAAGAAAATGAAGAATAAATACATATCAGTATTTACAGTTTGAGCTCGACACGTTTTTGAGCTCTGTTGCTTTCTGTCAATGGGTGCCTAAGAGAGACAATACATTTTCGGCTTCAGTAGACACACAATACTTCAGACCGAAACACGACTGCCCTCTACAGGTAATGAGGGGCATTTTTACAGCTTGCTGCGCACAGCCGGTACAAAAAATATTCATGAGAGAATCGAATGAAAACTTAAAATATATTGAATGGATTCTGGATATATTTAATGAAACTAGAGAATATTAAATGGGTCCCGAATATATTGAATGAAACTGTCACGGGGCGCTAGAGGGCGTGATGGATCCAAGCGCAGAGTTAGACCTGTGATTTGTGGTAGTGCTTGTGTAGCAGACTGAGCCGGCCGAGTGGATCAAAGAGAAAGTGCCGGTTTAGCTCTGTGCTGTGGCGTGAGCAGAGTCTCGCTGGAATGCGGAAGCGCGTGTGAGCGCTCTGTGTGCAGCGTGGACCTGTGAGGAATGCTAAAGCGCCGCGAGTCGGCGAGAGCGCCTTGTGTGTCCTGTGCAGGAATGCGGAAGTGCAAAGAGCCGGTGAGGAACTTGGTGTGCAGCGCGCTTCGCGCAGTGTAGCAGAGACGTGGAGAACCGGCGGGCGAATGGAGACGCCGCACAGGTTGGTGGCTGGTTTTGCAAAGCTTTATCGTGGTCGAAGGTGAGCAAGGTTCAGAGCCAGAGAGACAAGAGAAGGTCCGTGATCCGAATTCGTGGTCGTTGAGGCAAATCCAAGGGTCGATAACAAAACTCCGTGAGCGTGAAATCCAAACGTGAGACAGTGGCGTGGTCGAGAAGAAACGAAGCGTGGTCGGTAACAGGTAATCGAGACATGAAACTAACGCTGGAAAATTGGGCTACGAAAGGCACACAATAATCTGGCAACGTGACTGTGGCAGAGCGTGGTTTAAATAGGTAAGGAGGATGATTGCAGATAATGCACAGGTGTGTTGAGAGCGGAAGGTGAGGTGGCAAGAAGCAAGGAGTGGTTGGGAACGTGGAGCAGGAGTGCTTATATGATCATGGCAGAGCTGTAGCTTGACGGGTTGTGACAGTACCCCCCCCCTAAGAACGCCACCTGGCGTTCTAGTAGGCGCCTCAGGGTGAAGTCTATGAAAGTCAGCGATTAGGGAGCGGTCCAGGATGAATTTGGCTGGTACCCAACTCCGCTCCTCAGGGCCATAGCCCTCCCAGTCCACCAGGTACTGGAGACCACGACCGCGGCGGCGAGACCTGAGGAGTCTACGGACTGTGAAGGCTTCACCTCCGTCTATGAGTCGAGGGGGGGGAGGGGGTTGGATGGGTGGAGATAGTGGACAGGGGACCAGTCGGCGGATCTGGGAAACGTGAAATGTAGGATTGATTCTGCGCATAGAGAGTGGTAGAGCTAGTCGGACGGAGCATGGATTTATGATCCGGGTGATGGTGAAAGGTCCGATGAATCTTGGTGAAATTTTCTTGGATGTGGTCTTGAGGGGGAGGTCACGTGCAGACAGCATGACCCTTTGGCCGACAAGATATCTAGGGGCTGGTGACCGATGACGATTAGCCTGGCTTTGGAAGGCACTTACGGTGCGCCGTAGTTGGTTGCGGGCACGCTGCCATGTTCTCTTGCAGCGCCGGATAAAGGTTTGGGCTGAGGGGACGGCTACCTCCTCTTCCTGGGTCGGAAAGAGGGGTGGTTGATAGCCCAGGCAACAGTGGAAGGGGGACATGCCTGTGGAGGAGGTAGGAAGCGAGTTGTGGGCGTACTCGACCCAGGGTAAAAAGCGGCTCCAGGAGGATGGATCCCGGGTGGCCATGCATCTTAAAGATTTCTCCAGCTCCTGGTTGACTCATTCCGTTTGGCCGTTAGTTTGGGGATGGAAACCGGAAGAAAGGCTGGGGTTAGCACCGACGAGGTTGCAAAAGGCTTTCCAGAATTGGGCAGAAAACTGGGGGCCTCTGTCCGAGACGATGTCGACTGGGAGTCCGTGAAGTCGGAAGACATGGTTGATTAGCAGTTCAGCCGTTTCCTTCGCAGACGGGAGTTTCAGTAGTGGTATGAAATGGGCAGACTTAGAGAAGCGATCCACAATGGTCAGGATGCAGGTATTGTTCTGGGATGGTGGTAGGCCGGTGACGAAGTCGATGGAGATGTGGGACCAAGGGCGCTGGGGAATGGGGAGCGGTCTAAGGAAGCCCTCTGGAGGGCAGTTGGTGACCTTGTTCCTGACACAGGTGTCACAGGACGCCACAAAGTTCTTGACATCCTCCTTCATCGTGGACCACCAGAAGCGCTGTTGAAGGAGGAAGAGAGTGCGTGCTGCCCCAGGATGGCATGCCAGTCTGGAACTGTGAGCCCAGTCCAACACCTGTGGTCGTACAGAGACTGGAACAAAGAGCTTGTCAGGTGGGACGGTGCTTGGGCCTGGTTCCCGTTCGAGGGTCTGCTGGACAAGCTGCTCCACAGTAAGCCGGGTTATTGCCACAAGACATTGGGGAGGAAGGATAGTCTCCGTTGTGGAAGCGTCCTGAGAAGTGGAGAATTGGCGAGAGAGGGCGTCAGGTTTAGCGTTCTTGGAACCAGGGCGATAAGACAGCGTGAAGCGGAAACGAGAAAAGAATAACGACCACCGTGCCTGGCGTGAGTTGAGTCTTTTTGCCGTTCTTAGGTATTCTAGGTTTTTATGGTCAGTCCACACAAGAAAGGGGTGGTCGGCCCCTTCCAGCCAATGCCTCCATTCTTCTAGGGCCAATTTGACCGCCAACAGTTCACGGTCCCCAATGTTGTAGTTGCGTTCAGGGGGTGTGAGTCTGCGGGAGAAGAAGGAGCATGGGTGAAGTTTGTTGTCCTCTGTGGACCTCTGGGACAGGATGGCCCCCACCCCAGTTTCGGACGCGTCTACTTCCACGACAAACTGGAGAGAGGGGTCGGGAAAGATGAGGATAGGTGCAGTGGTGAAGCGCTGTTTAAGATCCCTGAAAGCTATGTCTGCCTGGTGGTTCCATTTAAATGAGATCTTGGACGACGTGAGGGTCGTAAGTGGGGCCGCGACCATGCTGCAGCTCCGGATGAAACGGCGATAAAAATTGGCGAACCCTAAGAAGCGTTGGAGTTCGCGTCTTGATGACGGTACTGGCCAGTCGGTGACTGCCCTCACCTTGGTGGGGTCCATCTGGATGCCCTCAGGGGAGATGCAATATCCCAAAAAGGATGTGGACGAGCAATGAAACTCGCATTTCTCTGCCTTGACGTAAAGTTTATTTTCAAGTAGCCGTTGCAGGACCTGGCGAACGTGGGATCTGTGTTCCTTGACTGAGCGTGAGAAAATTAAAATATCGTCCAGGTAGGCAAAGACAAAGACATTGAGAAAATCCCTGAACGTGAAATCCAAACGTGAGACAGTGGCGTGGTCGAGAAGAAACGAAGCGTGGTCGGTAACAGGTAATCGAGACATGAAACTAACGCTGGAAAATTGGGCTACGAAAGGCACACAATAATCTGGCAACGTGACTGTGGCAGAGCGTGGTTTAAATAGGCAAGGAGGATGATTGCAGATAATGCACAGGTGTGTTGAGAGCGGAAGGTGAGGTGGCAAGAAGCAAGGAGTGGTTGGGAACGTGGAGCAGGAGTGCTTATATGATCATGGCAGAGCTGTAGCTTGACGGGTTGTGACATGATCATATAAGCACTCCTGCTCCACGTTCCCAACCACTCCTTGCTTCTTGCCACCTCACCTTCCGCTCTCAACACACCTGTGCATTATCTGCAATCATCCTCCTTACCTATTTAAACCACGCTCTGCCACAGTCACGTGGCCAGATTATTCTGTCACGGGGCGCTAGAGGGCGTGATGGATCCAAGCGCAGAGTTAGACCTGTGATTTGTGGTAGTGCTTGTGTAGCAGACTGAGCCGGCCGAGTGGATCAAAGAGAAAGTGCCGGTTTAGCTCTGTGCTGTGGCGTGAGCAGAGTCTCGCTGGAATGCGGAAGCGCGTGTGAGCGCTCTGTGTGCAGCGTGGACCTGTGAGGAATGCTAAAGCGCCGCGAGTCGGCGAGAGCGCCTTGTGTGTCCTGTGCAGGAATGCGGAAGTGCAAAGAGCCGGTGAGGAACTTGGTGTGCAGCGCGCTTCGCGCAGTGTAGCAGAGACGTGGAGAACCGGCGGGCGAATGGAGACGCCGCACAGGTTGGTGGCTGGTTTTGCAAAGCTTTATCGTGGTCGAAGGTGAGCAAGGTTCAGAGCCAGAGAGACAAGAGAAGGTCCGTGATCCGAATTCGTGGTCGTTGAGGCAAATCCAAGGGTCGATAACAAAACTCCGTGAGCGTGAAATCCAAACGTGAGACAGTGGCGTGGTCGAGAAGAAACGAAGCGTGGTCGGTAACAGGTAATCGAGACATGAAACTAACGCTGGAAAATTGGGCTACGAAAGGCACACAATAATCTGGCAACGTGACTGTGGCAGAGCGTGGTTTAAATAGGTAAGGAGGATGATTGCAGATAATGCACAGGTGTGTTGAGAGCGGAAGGTGAGGTGGCAAGAAGCAAGGAGTGGTTGGGAACGTGGAGCAGGAGTGCTTATATGATCATGGCAGAGCTGTAGCTTGACGGGTTGTGACAGAAACGTGTGAAACGTCTTTAGAAAAGATGAGTGAGTCAGCAAGAAACTTGGTTGCTGCGATTTTGAGAAATGAAGAGTTGGTCAACACATTGGTGGGTGCGTTTTGAAGACATCATGTTTCAAACTATATATTTAGACTTTTCATTCAATATATTCCGAATCCATTCAATATATTCAGACATTTCATTCAATATATTCAGACTTTTCATTTAATATATATATATATATATATATATATATATAGAGAGAGAGAGAGAGAGAGAGAGAGAGAAAGTTTTCATTCTATTCTCTCATGAATATTTTCCTAAACGGCTTGCCACACACACACACTGTGGTAGTATGTTGAACAAATGAAATGCTGTGGGTCCAATGGAAACCCTCTCTGCTTAGTGTGGGCATACTGCATTCAGCCGACGAGTACTCGTATGCGTAGTACTCATATGTCAAGACCTTGCTATTTTTAAAAATTGCTCATCTTGCAAAATGCTTGCAGACCAAGTTACTTGCAATCCTGTACTTCAATCAAAATAGTTATATAATATAATATATATATATATATAATTTATATATATTTTTATAATTTAAAAAATATATAATTTTATAATTATATAATTTTTGAGCACTAAGCAAAATGATAAATTAAATTTGATTTCCTTTTACCCGACCAACAACTGATGGTAGAAGTTAAATTTACACATTTTAAAGATAATGATAACTTTGGTTCTATATAAAACCCAAATGATGTCTAAAGCCTCCTCCATCCACAGACACTGGCAAAACTTCTCTATAAGCATTATTTTCTTTTTAATGGGTCATCAACCATCAGGGAGTTTTTCCTTGCCACTGTCGCCCTCGGCTTGCTCACCAGGGACTATCTGACTATTTTGATTCATACACATTTAAATTTCATACAAACTTAAAAAATTATTTTGATTGTGTAAAGCTGCTTTGGGACAATGCCAATTGTTAAAAGCGCTATACAAATAAAATTTAATTGAAGTGAATATATTATATAGCCTCATTAGACACAGAGTGATGCATTTTAAGAGTGTATTTCTTTTAATTTGTATAATTGTGGCTTATAACTAATGAAAACCCAAAATTCTGAATATTAGAAAATTATAATATTACTTAAGGGTAAAAAAAAATAAACACAGAAATGTTGGACTACTGAAAAGTATGAACATGTACAGCACTCTGCTTTCTTCATCATGAATTACTGCAGCACTGTGGCATGGCATGGAGGTGATCAGTCTGTGGCACTGATATCAGTGCCACAGACTGATCACCTCCATATATGTATATATATATAAACGTTTCCCAACCAGAAGCCGTGGGTGGATAAAACCATCCGCGACGCTCTGAAATCTCGCACCGCTGCCTACAACACGGGACTCGCGTCGGGGGACATGGAACCGTACAAGGCTGCGTCATACAGCGTCCGGAAGGCGGTGAAAGAGGCGAAGCAGCGCTACGGGAGGAAACTAGAGTCACAACTCCAACAGAGTGACTCTAGGAGCCTGTGGCAGGGATTAAGGACAATAACGGATTATAAAGCACCAACATCCGGTATGATAAACGCAGACGTGACTCTGGCAGATGAGCTAAACACTTTCTATGCTCGCTTCGAGGCTGCAGCTAAAGACGCTAGCGATGCTAATGCTAGCGGCGCTAATGGCTGCAGACAGGAAGTCACTGCCAGCACCGGAAGCGCGTTTATCATCACCGAGCACGACGTGAGGAAAGCCTTCAAGAGAGTGAACACCAGGAAAGCAGCAGGACCAGACGGCATCTCAGGCCGTATTCTAAAAGCCTGCGCAGACCAGCTAGCACCTGTGTTCACTGAGATATTCAACATCTCTTTATCTCAGTCGGTGATCCCCACATGCTTCAAAGAGTCCATTATTGTTCCTGTCCCAAAGAAACCTCATCCTGCTTCCCTCAATGATTATCGCCCTGTAGCCCTCACTTCAGTAGTGATGAAGTGCTTTGAACGCCTGGTCAGAGACTTCATCATTTCTTCGCTACCAGACACACTGGACCCACTACAGTTTGCATACCGTCCAAACCGTTCGACGGACGATGCAATCTCACATCTCCTCCATACATCTCTCACTCACCTGGACACTCAGAGGGGGAATTATGTGAAAATGCTCTTCATCGACTACAGCTCTGCATTTAATACCATAATTCCCTCCACACTCACCACCAAGCTGGAGCACCTGGGACTCAGCTCATCCATGTGTCAGTGGATCTCCAATTTTCTGACTGGCAGACCACAGGCAGTAAGGATGGGCGGCCATGTCTCAGCCTCCATCACTCTCAGTACTGGAGCCCCCCAGGGTTGTGTTCTGAGCCCCCTGCTGTACTCTCTGTACACCTCTGACTGCGTGGCCACTACCAACTCCACCACCGTCATCAAGTTTGCTGACGACACTGTCGTGGTGGGCCTGATCACCAACAACGATGAGACGGCCTACCTGGAGGAGGTTGGAAATCTGGAGAACTGGTGCCAGAGAAACAATCTCCTCCTGAACATCAGCAAGACAAAGGAGCTGATAGTGGACTTCAGTACAAAACAGGAGAGGAACTACCAGACCCCCATCATCAACAGGAGCCCAGTGGAGAGAGTGGACAGCTTCAGATACCTCGGTGTTCACATCACGCAGGACCTGACATGGTCCTGTCACATCAACACCGTGGTAAAAAAGGCCCGGCAGCGTCTGTACCACCTCAGACGCTTGAGAGACTTTAGACTGCCCTCCAAGGTGCTCAGGAATTTCTACTCCTGCACCATAGAGAGCATCCTGACGGGAAACATCACGACCTGGTTCGGGAACAGCACCATGCAGGACAGACGAGCTCTACAGAGGGTGGTGCGATCAGCTGAGCGCATCATCCGCATCGAGCTCCCTGACCTGCACTCAATCTACACCAAGCGGTGCTGGACCAAGGCCAGGAAGGTCGTGAAGGACCTCAGCCATCCCAACAATGGACTGTTTAATCTGTTGCGGTCTGGGAAGCGATTCCGCTCCCTGAGGGCCAACACAGAGAGACTGAGGAGGAGCTTCTTCCCGCAGGCGATAAGGTCTCTCAACCACACCACTAGGCAAAACTAACACAATATTTTCACAATTCTCACAATCAATCAATCAATCTATACATCCATGGACAACTCCACGCACATCACATCTACACTACATGTTCACGTTTACATTCTGGACCATTGCACACAGTCACTTTCATAACCATTGCACAAAGTCACTTTTTCTATGCATATTTGCACACCATTATAGTTCTATGTGTATAATATATTTCTATTTTTTCTAGTTAAATTTTTATTTAAATTTTTTATCATATTTCTTCTATTGATATTTATTACTTATAAGTTTTAATTCTCTTTTTAAGGTCACTGGCGGTCGTGTAAGCATTTCACTACATTTCGTACTGTGTATGACTGTGTATGTGACAAATAAAATTTGAATTTGAATTTGAATATATAGTTATATAGTTATATAGTTATATTAAATGTAGTAGCACAATATAATTATCTGGGTTTTTTTGGAAGTCAAATTGTGATTTTTTTATTTTTATTTATTAGTGCATTTGTTTTTATTTTGATTTGTAAAAAAACTAAAAAGTGTTCTGTGGTCATTACATATTTGTAAGTAAGTGGGTATGTTAAACAAAAGTTATAACTATATTGGACATTTTAACATGCATGGAGATCAGATGCTAATTACTGAATGCATGTTAATGTACTGTATACAACAATGTTTAAAAAATGCAAATAGCTACTGTATACGATAATTAATAAACAAAACAAACAAAAATAATGAAATAATAAGAAAATATAATGTAACATTGATGTAACAGTCATGTTAATCCTACTACACTGGGTAAATTAAATAAATAACTTATACTTTCAAGTAATTACATTTTATTAAGAATTTACTCCTAAAAAATCTCATTAGGTGAATGTTGTGGAAGATTTTTTTTCCTCCACTGTTAATGTCAATTACACTTTAGCGCTACAACATGAACTGTAACTCAAAGTATACAGTATAATATTATCAAATAAGACTCAATCAGTTGATCTGGATGGAGTAAGCTGAAGTTTATTGCAGCAATAAAGCCCGTGAGCCAACCCAATGCAAGTTCAAGAACAAGCAAAGAGCAGACTGAAAAGCAGTTCAATACACACTTCTTTTATACCATTAACCAAAGAATGAAGTTATTCACAAATCAAATTTTTCAAAATTCTCAAATCAAAAATTGCACTTGCCATGTATCCCTCATATCTTTATCAGCAATTACTTCAGCAGCAGGTGTGTTCCCACAGCGAGAAGCACAATGGCTATGTTCTACTCTGATTTCTTACACACTGATAGCACAAGGTCAAGGTAATCTGCTTTTATTCCCTTTTCTTTCACAAGCTAGTACTAGTAGGCAGGGCATATGCAAGCATCTCTTATGTGCTTTTCATTATTTTCAATGTTTTTATCTCATCCATTTTCTACTGTCTATGTTTCCCACACTGAATTACCATTCGGTGTAGTTTTTGCTCCAAGGGCGACAGACCTCTTTATCTGATTTGTTTACTGAGTTCTTATTTCGTGTTGCTCATTTATGTTCTGTATCATATTAAGTCTGATGCATCTTTTATATATCTTAGTTTGTTATTAATTTTTTTAGCATTTTTTATGACATTTATTTTTCTTATAAAATTTAACCCATAAATTTGATTAAATCATTAAAGTCACTGTAAATACCTAAATACAACATAATTTTAGTTGTGTATCCAGGAAAATAACTGTACTATAGTATGCATGTAAAAAAAATAAAGTACTAAAAATTATAAACCAATCCCAAACACAGAATAATCACATAATCCATCAAACCTGCATCATACAACAGTTACAATTCCATGAATTTCTTTGGACAGGCAGTGACCCCAAGAATGCTGATGTTTCATATACTGTATTTCAGAACAGAACTGGCAGATTTATTGACTTGTGTATTATAAGCACCAACATGGAGATGCCAATTTAGGTGTGAGATGCCCTTTATACGCACCAAGACTGAAGTCTTCATCACAGAAATATTCTTCTCCCATACTGAATATAAAAGGAAAGCATGTATTAATAACCAGAAACTGAACTGTAATACTTCATGATTAACAGCATGTAATAATCTCTTCTTCAAGAGAAATAGCATCATATCCTGTCTTTAATTAATAATTTAACATTTCTATTTCAACATTTTCTTTTTACCATCTGTGTTATAACAGGAACATGAGCAGATATTTACTCATCACATCACTGCTCTTATCCAATCACAGGCTTTGGAGCTTTTTAAATAATCAACACTACTGAGTCATTTAGCTCTTGTTCTACATTTATATTTAAGTGCAGACTTTAAGAACAAGCTGAGGTGAATTTTATATTTATTTATTTATTTTATCAATGACAGAAGACATGGTGTGGAGGTAGGGTGCTGGAAGAAGTGTCAGTGTGTTAGTGTTTATCTTTAATACTATTAAAAAGTACTGCATTGAATTTAGGAATAAATATATAACAGTTACTAAAAAAAACACTTTTTAATGTTTGACGGTGTTGACACATATCCTGTAATGCACTGAGGTTGTCATTTGTCCAAAAATGTAACAGGAGAATGTTTCAAAACAAGGTTTGATTTTTTAATATGATAATACTTAAATATAATGAGGTATTTAAAGTTTCAAGAAATTAGTTAAAATTAATCTTAAGATAATATGATAGGGTACAAACTAGCGATAAATTACATGTTTGTTTGTTTTTTACATTAAGTTAAAAGGTCATTATTTACCACAGCATTTGTAGTTTGCAATGTTCATCATCCCTAACAGCCAAGAGCAGCTTCTTTTCCGAGTCTCCTATTTTTTCTCCTGATAGATAAAGGTATTTCAGGTTTGAGAGGTTTAAACTCAGTGCTGAGGCCAGAGCAGCACAGCCCTTATCTGAGATATCACAATCATCCAACCTGTAGAGACACACAATTACACATACGCACAGACAGACTCTTCACACTTTCAATCTAAAGCAGAGGAAGAACAGCACTGACAAACAGGTTTAATTTTTATGAGCATTTACACATTTTCTTGGGAAGTGTCTAATTATTTTTTGGAGAAGTCTTTAGCTCCTTGGTTTATGTACTTAATGTGTAAATTGTTAATTTATTATTGACAAGAACAACCGTCACTGTGTTTTATTAATGCAGAAATAATTTGTTTATTATTTTCCTTGGTTAATTATTAGACCATGTTATGTTATAAATATGTAAGAATATAATCCTACCTCAGTGTCTCCAGTTTACAGAGAGGATTCTCTAGTAGAGCAGAGAAACACTTCACTCCTGAGTCTCCTATATTATTATTGGACAGAGCCAGCAGGTTCAGGTATGAAGGGTTTGATCTTAGAGCTGAAGTCAGAGCAGCACAGCCTTTATCTGAGACACCACAGTTATATAACCTGTAGAGAGACACAATGACACATTGTCTATGAGCAGATTTTTATCTTAATTTAAATATTTCTTAAAAGCTTATCTTACTTTCCTGCTTAACCCTGTATACAGGTTCGTGGGGGGACCTGGAGCCTATCCCAGGAAACTCCATGCATGCAGAGGCGGGAATCAAACCCAGACGCTGGAGGTGCAAGGCGACTGTGCTAACCACTAAGCCACCGTGCTGCCTAATTGGCGTTTGTAAATTGCCTGTAGTATGTGTAAGTGAGTGTATGTGTGTGTGCCTTGCGATGTACTCGCACCTGGTCCAGGATGTACACGGTCTGTGCCCTAATTCTCATGGGATATATGATGAATAAGTGGTATAGATGATGAATAAGTGACTAAGTAAAAACGAACATACTGAGTCAGGTTTTGTTTCTCTCGGCAGATGTGTGTATATGTTTACAGTATTTTGCTGCACAATCAAAAACAATAAAGGCTATAAGATATGATGTAAAGTATAAATGATTAAATAGTTTAATAGGAGTTTCAGGTAGAAGAAAAGTCTTCCGATGCAAGATGATGGATAGAGAACCCTATGTGTCACCTTTGCTTCACAGATAGGCGATACAACTAGCTAATTCTAAATGTCAGGGTATGTGAGAAAGGGAAGTGTGACAGGGTCATTTATCCACTCTTCAGCTATCAGGTTATACAGATCCATATTCTTTTTTAATCTTTACAGGTTTCCCAAGCAACAGGTCATGTGACTTGCAGAGAGATGATCTTACCACAGTGTGTCCAGCATACAGTGAGGATTCTCCAGTACAGTAGCAAGACACTTCACTCCTGAGTCTCCTACTTTATTATTAGTCAGATTCAGTACTCTCAGGTGTGAGGGGTTTAATCTCAGAGCTGAAGTCAGAGCAGCACAGCCTTCATCTGATATATCACACTCATACAACCTGTAGAAAAGATGCAAAGACTCTTTAAAGACCAGATTTTTATCTTAACTTAAAGTGCCTCTATTATGCATTTTCAATTATGATCTTTCATGCAGTGTGTCATGTAGCTGTAAGTAAACATAAACTATCTGCAAAGTTGTGACGCCGACAGTGCATGATAAATGAAATTTTTGTCTATTAAAAAAAAGAGTTGGCTCATATTCGCCTAAACAAGTCGTTAGCAATTCAAATCTTTTTCTCTTACGGATCTCTTACGGATTTCTTTTTTCGCTTAGGACACTGGGTCTGGTCATCAACCAAGGACCTCCTGCTGAAGGTGGAGGCAAGAAAATAGCTCTGCGGTACATTGGCCCATTCAAAGTGGTAAGGAAAGTAAATTCAGTGGCATATTATGATTGGAGTGAGTGCAATTGGATGGTAGTCACTGAGGCTGCAGGAGTGATGGTAGAAGACTTCAGGAAGGGTGGTATGTATGCTGCATGTAAGAGATTTTCCTTGCCACCACAATGTGGTTAGGAGTATGCACAGGTGGTCTGACAGGCCCCGATGTGGTATTTGTATTGTTCTAAATCCGTTCTTGATGTTTGATGTACTTTGTTCAGAGTTTTTTTTCCTTTGTCCAGAGGTTTTTGATGTGCTGTTCAAACTACAGTAAAGAAAAAGTTGGCAGATAGGCTATTGCTATGCTAATATTAGCATTTAGTGGGATGTTTACAGCTGTAACTATAACAACCTGAACTCATGTGGAAGGTAAAATGGCCTGGTTTCAACAGTCATGTACCACAAATATAATTATAATTTTGTAATCATTAGGCCAGTTGATATGTCTGTAAAAGCAAACACCCCTCCCTTCCTCTAGCTCAATGGTCTGGGATACTGACTAGTATAGTCAGCATACTGGAATACTAGTCATGTCTGTTATCAACAGGATAAAACAGGGTGCACTTGTTTCTTTAGCCTACAAGCATGTCGAACAAGCATCCCCATTTTGATTTCTATGTCTTCTCTAACTCTGACCCATGTCAAAGGTGACAGTTATCTTCAGAGGCCCAGGAAGTTATGGATATCTCCTCTGATAAGTTTGTGTGTGTAGAAATTCACTTGTGACACCCTGATAATACTTGGACCCAGGATTAGAAGGTCTTGTTGGATAGAAGAAAAGTATGACAACGACACAAATTTGAGATGATAGATAGTGTTTCCTATGTGTTGCCTATGCTTCGCAAGCAGGTGAGACAACCAGGCAATTGAAAATGTCAAGGTATGTGAGAAGATTAGCGTTTTAGCTACCGGGTCAATGGATCAATGCTTTTAGATTTCTACAAGTTCCTCAAAATACTGCTGCTTGGCACTGGCATTTAACTTCTTCCAGTAGGTCTACTTTTCTTTCTTTATCTTTAAAGAAATGCTATGTCGCAAATAGAAGAAGAAAAAAGGTGCTCTCAACTTTCAATGCATCTATGTTAGAAATCACCATGGCAACATAACAGTGTTACCAGCAAAGTTGATAGCACCTTCCCCTAAAGCAACCCTGTTTATGTACTCTTACAAAATAAACATTATTTCAGCTTTAAGACCAATAAAGATTTTCCCACTTGCATTTCCCTGTTGCTTTAAACCCTACAGCTCACACAGTGCATTTAGTTTGTGTTGCAGGTGCAGTTTGTGTGATTAGTCACAGTGCCTTAGTAAATTTCACAGTAATTTCAGACACACTGCTTTGACAAGTCATGTTTTGCTCTGCAGCTTCTCATAAACGTACAGCTTATACAAAGACACCAACAAATCATCAGTGTGTAGTGAGAAGAAACAATCTTCCTCCTCAGAACATTGATGATGAACCTAAAACTTTTGCTTCAGTCTCACTATTAGAGAATGTGTCTTACTGAGAAGCAGGTCATGTGAAATGATCTTACTTCAGTGTCTCCAATTTACAGTAAGGATTCTCCAGTAGAGGAGAGAGATACTTCATTCCAGCATCTCCTACATTATTGAAGGACAGATCCAGTTCTCTCAGGTATGAGGGGTTTGATATCAGAGCTGAAGTCAGAGCAGCACAGCCTTCATCGGAGACACCACACTCATTTAACCTGTAAAGAGACACAATAGCACTCATTAAACACACACTTTAAAGTTTTTTGAAAAAATAATTAGAAAAGTATGAGAATTTACTTTCATCGGTTAATCAGCTATGATGTAATAACCTGGTCATTCAATACATGCAGCTCATCGGCTAACTTCATTTTAATGTTACATATTGTTGCTGAGCCTAGACCTGACCAACTGAAGTGAGCCCAGATCATAAGACTGCCTCTTGGTCAGGTCTCAGCTCAGCAAAATTATGTGGTCATAAAATGGGATAGGCTGATGATATTGTCATTTAGCACATTTAGGGCCCGGTTTCTCGATAACGCACACTCTTAGCACGCTAAGAAGACTCTTAAGATATCTCTTACGTAAAGTGATTACTTTTCTAAGTGTGTTTCTCAAACTGTCCCTTAGGAGTCTTCTTAAGTCACTGCCTCTTACGTCCGACGTTACAAGGCGCTGTCTATAGTAAAGCTACTGAATTAGCTGACATCAATGGTTTATGAATCGATTTTTCACTCCTTTTGCATGACAGCGTTAAGAAAGACGGCACTTTCTATGCAAATTAAACATTGCAGTAAATTTTTCCAATAACGTTTATTTCGACATGGGTTAACTTATCAATAGCATGCTATATTAGACAAATATATAAATTAAATTATCAAACTGTCGCTAATATTTTTATGTAACCTGTAGTGGCAGTTTTTTTTTAATAGCCACCTCAGGCAAAATATGAAAAAGGCTAAAGTCGGCGCCGTCTTCAGTTTAGCACAACAACACGCTGTATCGCTGCCAAATTTAAGCAATTAGTCACATTATGTGTCACACACACCCGCGCCGCGACCGGCACTAGGACCCAGAAGTAGTACGGTCGCAAAACAGGAAGCATAAAAGGGGACAAGATGGCGCTGCACATCTTTTAGTCATTGAGTTCGCCCATGACGGTTTAGATCGTTTCTCTGCCAATTCGTGAGTACTCACTTTCTTGGGGTCACTTTCTGTTTTCGAGTGTGTGTTTATAGGACACGGGTTAAATTTGTGTTTTTCCCTTGCTCCCCTTCTGTGAGAGTCCTTAGATTAAATCGCGTAGGTATCCTGCCTACTCGCTTGCTTCCGCGTTTGGGTTCACCATCCACGCTACAAAGGTCTAACTGCTAAAGCTACATCTTCTGGTCTACTCAGGTTAGTGCAAGACATTATAAAATAGGCTAATTAAAAGTCACTCTATTAGTTCTGATATCAAATAAAAGAAAATTCTTAAACAGGCCTACTGTATATTCCATCATTCATACGACTTTGATAACGTGCCATGATGTGCTTGCATACACCGCAGATTTATAAAGACTGCTGCTCCAGACCAACCTTACGAACGTGTGACTTACCTAAGAGATACTTAGTGTATGAACGTTTCGGGAAATGCGCCATAACGTTAAGAGAGAGGTAACTTAAAAACTACTTAGCGATAAGAGGCTTTCAAGAAACCGGGCCCAGGTCATTAGCATTTAACTTGATTTTTCTCCTCTCCTCCTCCACCAAATGAATTTATCACCATTTCAGCTTTTCCCATACAGATTTATTACCGCATCAGAGCAACCACTTTCTGTCTTAGGGCAAATCCCTAAATCCTCATTTTTTAGCATTCAAGACTGTGGATTTTTGACACAGTAGACATAAGCATGCCTTTTTAATTTAAAGTGTATTTTAACCAGGGCCTATAGTTTTACCAGCTTGGGTCAAGAAAACTTTCATGGTTTTCCCTATGCTTGTCTGTGGCATATTGCTGTTGCTGGAAGGGGGTGGGGTAGAGATTCTTTTTCTGAAAACTTGCAGACTGGGAGATCATATTACCTTTTTCGTACTAAAAAAGATACACAATCAACTGTTAATGTAATCTGAAAAACAAACATACAATGAGCTTAGAAAGGTTAGACTAAAGGTTAGTCAAAGACAGACTTTGCTGTACTGCTACGGAAAAAGCAAACAAGTACAGATCTGGCCATTGAGAAGAAAAGGAATCTTGCGAGCTGCCACGGCAGTGCACGGCAGCTGTGAAAATGCCATCCGTTACCTGTAGGGGCAGTCGTGTTTCAATATGAAGTATTGTGTGTCTACTGAAGCGGAAATTGTGTTCTCTCTCTTCGGTGCCCAATGACACCAAGCGACGGAGCTCATAAATGTGTTGAGCTCAAACTGATATGTATTTATTCTTTATATTCTTCTCTCCTTCAATGATGGTATTTCTTTGACTGTGGTTCTTTATTCAGTATTATTATTAGAAACAGAATAATGCTCAGAATTTATTATTATTATTGTTATTATTATTGTAACGCACCCGTGCGTGTGAGCAGAAAGATGAAGTACAACAAAGAATACAAAAATGTATGATAAGTTAGCCTAAAACAATATTGTTGTACTGTGTATATGCACTTTAAATATACACTAAACAATAAACACTGCCTTTTGCAAAGTGAACGTGAGTTTTTGATCAAAAAGTTGACAAACACATGTGCAGGAGGTTTATTGATAAAACTGCAGACATACTCCCCCATACAGTAAATAAAAAGAAAAGTATCAAATCCAAATTAAGTCTGATTTAATTGCTATCGTTAATTATTTTTTTTTTCAATCTATTCTATGTTTTGCTGTGAAAATAAAATTTAGGCAGAGACGTCTGCTTTTGTTAATTCATCTAAAACCTTCCTACAGTATTTGCCAACAGTGCACACAGTTTAATAAATTCACACTTATTGTAAAATAAAGATGAGAAAAAATTCTGCAGAATCTTCTGACACAATGCTTGCTCTGAAGGACTATATTCAATAAGAATATAGAGAATAATAATGTAAGGGCCATATTTCATTCTTGTGATTTGTTGTTATGTTTATCTTATTTCAGTTTATTAGTTAAGCATTAAGCATTAAGTATCATACTTATAATTTGTATTGTGACATCATTTCATGAGTTGTTCTGTGACATCATCCCACAGTTAAGTAGTTTCATGTCTATCACGCACGTTAGTTGTTGTTGTTGTTAAGACACGGAAGGATACAGAAAGGTGTGGAGCACACAAGATTTTGACCGTGAGACAGTAAGCTAAAAGGAATACAGTAAAAAGAGTTGTTGTAACTGTAATCTATCGAAGCTACAGAACACAGCAAGCGACTTGTCGTGACTACAGTGGATTTATGCAAGAAACTGTAACAACCGTTGTACTTTGATGTTGAAAATAAACAAGAGACAAAGAAATCAACGAAACGTCTGGAGTCGTGAGTGACACTGTGTAACAAAAGACACGCGTCAGAACTTGTGAATAACATGCACGTACAAATAATTATATCAAATCTAAAAGCCAGACCAAATTTCTCATTTACTGCTGAAGTAGTTAAAGGCTTATACTGTAGATACAGTATGTAGGTTACATTTTAAAAGTACAATTGCAAGTAAATTACAAACTGCATGTAATGTAAAATATGCATAAAACAGTATTAGACACAAACAGTGGTGTGAAAAACTATTTGCCTCCTTCCTGATTTCTTATTCTTTTTCATGTTTGTCACACAAAATGTTTCTGATCATCAAACACATTTAACTATTAGTTAAGAATAACACAAGTAAACACAAAATGCAGTTTTTAAATGATGGTTTTTATTATTTAGGAAGAAAAAGAATCCAAACCTACATGGCCCTGTGTGAAAAAGTAATTGCCCCCTGAACCTAATAACTGGTTGGGCCACCCTTAGCAGCAATAACTGCAATCAAGCATTTGTGATAACTTGCAACGAGTCTTTTACAGCGCTCTGGAGGAATTTTGGCCCACTCATCTTTGCAGAATTGTTGTAATTCAGCTTTATTTGAGGGTTTTCTAGCATGAACCGCCTTTTTAAGGTCATGCTACAACATCTCAATAGGATTCAGGTCAGGACTTTGACTAGGCCACTCCAAAGTCTTCATTTTGTTTTTCTTAAGCCATTCAGAGGTGGATTTGCTGGTGTGTTTTGAGTCATTGTCCTGCTGCAGCACCCAAGATCGCTTCAGCTTGAGTTGACGAACAGATAGCCGGACATTCTCTTCAGGATTTTTTGGTAGACAGTAGAATTCATGGTTCCATCTATCACAGCAAGCCTTCCAGGTCCTGAAGCAGCAAAACAACCCCAGACCATCACACTACTACCACCATATTTTACTGTTGGTATGATGTTCTTTTTCTAAAATGCTGTGTTACTTTTACGCCAGATGTAACGGGACACGCACCTTCCAAAAAGTTCAACTTTTGTCTCGTCGGTCCACAAGGTATTTTCCCAAAAGTCTTGGCAATCATTGAGATGTTTTTTAGCAAAATTGAGACGAGCCTTAATGTTCTTTTTGCTTAAAAGTGGTTTGCGCCTTGGAAATCTGCCATGCAGGCCGTTTGTGCCCAGTCTCTTTCTTATGGTGGAGTCGTGAACACTGACCTTAATTGAGGCAAGTGAGGCCTGCAGTTCTTTAGATGTTGTCCTGGGGTCTTTTGTGGCCTCTCGGATGAGTTGTCTCTGCGTCTTGGGGTAATTTTGGTCGGCCGGCCACTCCTGGGAAGGTTCACCACTGTTCCATGTTTTTGCCATTTGTGGATAATGGCATTCACTGTGGTTCGCTGGAGTCCCAAAGCTTTAGAAATGGCTTTATAACCTTTACCAGACTGATAGATCTCAATTACTTTTGTTCTCATTTGTTCCTGAATTTCTTTGGATCTTGGCATGATGTCTAGCTTTTGAGGTGCTTTTGGTCTACTTCTCTGTGTCAGGTAGCTCCTATTTAAGTGATTTCTTGATTGAAATAGGTGTGGCAGTAATCAGGCCTGGGGGTGACTACAGAAATTGAACTCAGGTGTGATAAACCACAGTTAAGTTATTTTTTAACAAGGGGGGCAATCACTTTTTCACACAGGGCCATGTAGATTTGGAGTTTTTTTTCTCCCTTAATAACGTAAATCTTCATTTAAAAACTGCTTTTGTGTTCAATTAAGTTATCTTTGACTAAAAGTTAAAGTTTTTGATAAGCAGAAACATTTAAGTGTGACAAACATGCAAAAGAATAAGAAATCAGGAAGGGGGCAAATAGTTTTTCACACCACTGTATATGGTGGTATATACAATGAAAAAGCTATTTACACATGAGTGCTTAAATGTAAATCAAACGCAATTATTCATTTACTGTGTATATTTGACTTCATTCAACTGTTTAAGTTATATAAAAATTTATGTGCCTACCAGCACAGTATTTTTTTCTGGAAAAATTTAAAGATGCCCGCGCGTGTGTGCAAAAAACTGAAGTACAACAAAGAATACAAAATCGATAGATCGACAGATTTATCTTTAAAACTGCAGACCTACTCTACCGGAAATGTAACAAACAAATATATAGGCTAGTCATATATACGCTAGGCGCGCTCAGTTACTCTAATCCCTCTTGTCACCTTTCATGTAGGTGTAAAGTTATCAAACCGGTTTCGCTGATGGGGGAATTTGCAGAATTGAGGAATTTAAAGCAAATTAACAAGACCGAGCAGATGTCTCTGCCAAAAATGTAAACATAAATAGAAACATAAAAATAAATTAAAAATAAAATATTAAATGTTACAAATTAAATCAGACTTTATAGTTGGATTTGATACTTAGAGTGTAATTCATAAATTTACTGAATATATTCAGACTTCGTAAAATAACGAAACCTGCTTCCTTCCTAAACCTTTTGTACTATTAAACATTTTATTTCAATTTATTCTGTTTTGCTGGCGAAATACATTTTAGGCAGGTATGTCTGCTTGGCCTTGTTCATTCGTTTTAAGCCCCTCAATTCTGCCTATATATTTGTTTGTTGCATTTCTGGTAGAATATGTCTGCAGTTTAATCGATAAATCTGCTCATATCTGCGCGTGTTTATTAGCCTTTTGATCAAGGGCACTCATTTATTGTTTACTATATATTTAAGTTGCATATACACAAGTTCATCATGAAATATGTATTGTAAAATAAAATAAAATTCATGTTTGCTTTAGAATTTAAAACAATATTGTTTTAGGCTAACTTTATTAATAATTATTAACTTACGTATTCTTTTTTGTACTTCGTCTTTTGCACACACACGGGTGCACCTTTTAATTAAATCAGACTAGTCAGGATTTTGATGCCAATATACACACATTCATCATAAAAGATATATTGTAAAACAAAATAAAATTTATGTTTGTTTCAGCATTGGAAACAATATTAATTTAGGCTAACTAATTATACACAATTCTTTGTTGTACTTGGTCTGGCTTTTAGATAAAGTCTTTCCATGCGCCATCTTGCAGATATTCAGTGAAGCCATTCTTAATGGCCATATCTGTAGATAAAACCAGTGCACCTAAACCTGTCTACTCTAATTTTCTCTCATGCCAGTTTTAAAAGTTTACACTGCAACTATTGCCTTGACAATGTAACTATTGCTGCTGCAACAGACAAAATAGCTGGTTACCTATTTGCATTTCCCTGTTGCTTTTAAACTTACCAGCCCACACACCACATTTTAATTGTGCTCCATCTGGAGTTTGTGCGATTAATTACAGTAATTTATTGAATTTCAGAGTAATTTCAGACACACTGCAGTCACATTGTCTTTTCTTCCTTACACATCATGTTTGCTGTGCTGCAGCTTCTCACATCTGACCCAAAGACAAAACATTAATATGCAGTAAAAACAAGCAGTCTTAATCTTCAGGACACTGATGATGAACCTAAAACTTCTGCTTCAGTCTCACGATTTGAGAATGTGTCTTACTGAGGAGCAGGTCATGTGACCCTCAGAGAGATGATCTTACCTCAGTGTCTCCAGTTTACAGTGAGGATTTTCCAGTACATCACAGAGACACTTCACTCCTGAGTCTCCTACATTATTCTGAGACAGATCCAGGTGTCTCAGGTGTGAGGGGTTTGATATCAGAGCTGAAGTCAGAGCAGCACAGTCTTCAACCGAGACACCACATTTCCACAACCTGTAGGGAGACACAATGACACACTCTTCATCACCAGATTTTTTGATCTTGGTTTACTTTTTATAAATATGATGTGTCTGTCATGTTGGTCTATATGTCCTCTCTAATCACAAGCTATAATTAACCAAAACATTAACACTGCTTAGTGGTAAGGCCAAAGGTTGAACAGTGGGTGTGTCTGGATCATAAAGGGTGGTCACAAGAGGTTGGCCAAATGAACTTAAAGTACTGCAACAAGTGACCAACAAGCTGAAAGGTTTTGTTTGAAAAGGTTTGTTCAGCTACAACATTGAAACAAAATAAGACAGTTTGGGCAGCTTTCTCAATCAGTAATGGCGCAGCATGCTTAAAGTAGGGAACTTACAAATGCTGAATGCCTTTTCTACACTATAATATGTTTTTGAAACACATTACATCAGTAATTATGAGACAGATTTTAAATTAAAAATTAAAATTTTATTTCTCACATACACAGTTAACACAGTACGATATGCAGTGAAATGCTTAGACAACTGCTTGTGACCTTAAAATAAAAGATTATGAATAGGAAATAAATATGAAAAATAAAATAGAAGGTAATTTTAACTAGAAAAGAATAATAAAAAAAAAAGTTAAAATAAAATAACTGTACAACAAAAATATACAAAATAGAAAATATATGAAGAAATATAGAACAATAAAAAAACAGCTGTACAAAGTAGGTATAGATTTAAGGAATTTTTGTGTGGAATGAAGTAGGTTTAAATAATAATAAAAAAAAATGGTAATGTCCAGGGTTGTGCAATCCACATATTTAAAGTGTCTTGTGCAGTGCAAATATGCTTAAAAGTGATTTATTTAAAGTGGCTTGTGATAGAGTGATTTAACTAACTAATGACCACGAAGTGTAGTTGTGCAGTGGCCACTAGTGTAAACGAATAAAAGATATATTGTAAAACAAAATAAAATTTATGTTTGTTTCAGCATTGGAAACAATATTAATTTAGGCTAACTAATTATACACAATTCTTTGTTGTACTTGGTCTGGCTTTTAGATAAAGTCTTTCCATGCGCCATCTTGCAGATATTCAGTGAAGCCATTCTTAATGGCCATATCTGTAGATAAAACCAGTGCACCTAAACCTGTCTACTCTAATTTTCTCTCATGCCAGTTTTAAAAGTTTACACTGCAACTATTGCCTTGACAATGTAACTATTGCTGCTGCAACAGACAAAATGGCTGGTTACCTATTTGCATTTCCCTGTTGCTTTTAAACTTACCAGCCCACACACCACATTTTAATTGTGCTCCATCTGGAGTTTGTGCGATTAATTACAGTAATTTATTGAATTTCAGAGTAATTTCAGACACACTGCAGTCACATTGTCTTTTCTTCCTTACACATCATGTTTGCTGTGCTGCAGCTTCTCACATCTGACCCAAAGACAAAACATTAATATAGAAAAGAATAATAAAAAAAAAAGTTAAAATAAAATAACTGTACAACAAAAATATACAAAATAGAAAATATATGAAGAAATATAGAACAATAAAAAAACAGCTGTACAAAGTAGGTATAGATTTAAGGAATTTTTGTGTGGAATGAAGTAGGTTTAAATAATAATAAAAAAAAATGGTAATGTCCAGGGTTGTGCAATCCACATATTTAAAGTGTCTTGTGCAGTGCAAATATGCTTAAAAGTGATTTATTTAAAGTGGCTTGTGATAGAGTGATTTAACTAACTAATGACCACGAAGTGTAGTTGTGCAGTGGCCACTAGTGTAAACGAATAAAAGATATATTGTAAAACAAAATAAAATTCATGTTTGTTTCAGCATTGGAAACAATATTAATTTAGGCTAACTAATTATACACAATTCTTTGTTGTACTTGGTCTGGCTTTTAGATAAAGTCTTTCCATGCGCCATCTTGCAGATATTCAGTGAAGCCATTCTTAATGGCCATATCTGTAGATAAAACCAGTGCACCTAAACCTGTCTATTTTAATTTTCTCTCATGCCAGTTTTAAAAGTTTACACTGCAACTATTGCCTTGACAATGTAACTATTGCTGCTGCAACAGACAAAATGGCTGGTTACCTATTTGCATTTCCCTGTTGCTTTTAAACTTACCAGCCCACACACCACATTTTAATTGTGCTCCATCTGGAGTTTGTGCGATTAATTACAGTAATTTATTGAATTTCAGAGTAATTTCAGACACACTGCAGTCACATTGTCTTTTCTTCCTTACACATCATGTTTGCTGTGCTGCAGCTTCTCACATCTGACCCAAAGACAAAACATTAATATAGAAAAGAATAATAAAAAAAAAAGTTAAAATAAAATAACTGTACAACAAAAATATACAAAATAGAAAATATATGAAGAAATATAGAACAATAAAAAAACAGCTGTACAAAGTAGGTATAGATTTAAGGAATTTTTGTGTGGAATGAAGTAGGTTTAAATAATAATAAAAAAAAATGGTAATGTCCAGGGTTGTGCAATCCACATATTTAAAGTGTCTTGTGCAGTGCAAATATGCTTAAAAGTGATTTATTTAAAGTGGCTTGTGATAGAGTGATTTAACTAACTAATGACCACGAAGTGTAGTTGTGCAGTGGCCACTAGTGTAAACGAATGTCCAAAATGACCAGAGTAAGTATGTGTGGGTCAGTACTGTGTGGTGTACTGATTAAGAGACCATATCGCCTGCGGGAAGAAGCTCCTCCTCAGTCTCTCTGTGTTGGCCTTCAGGGAGCGGAATCGCTTTCCTGACCTCAACAGAGAGAACAGTCCATTGTTGGGAAGGCTGAGGTCCTTCACAACCTTCCTGGCCTCGATCCAGCACCGCCTGCTGTAGATCGAGTGCAGGTCAGGGGGCTCGGTGCGGATGGTGCGCTCTGCTGATAGCACCACCCTCTGTAGAGCTCGTCTGTCCTGCATGGTGCTGTTCCCGTACCAGGTTGTGATGTTTCCCGTCAGGATGTTCTCTATAGTGCAGGAGTAAAAGTTCCTAAGCACCTTGTAGGGCAGTCTGAAGTCTCTCAAGCGTCTTAGGTGGTAGAGACGCTGCCGGGCCTTTTTCACCACGGCGTTGATGTGACAGGTCCTGTGTGTCCAGGTATTTGAAGCTGTCCACTCTCTCCACTGAGCTCTTATTGATGACGGGGGTCTGGTAGTTCCTCCCCTACTTAGTGTGGAAGTCCACTATCAACTCCTTTGTCTTACTGACGTTTAGAAGGAGGTTGTTCCTCTGGCACCATTTCTCCAGATTCCTAATCTCCTTCAGGTAGACCATCTCGTTGTTATCAGAGATCAGGCCCACCACGATGGTGTCGTCAGCAAACTTAATGATGGTGGTGGAGCTAGTAGATGGTGATGATTAATGATGGTGGTAGAGCAGGCTACTCAGGTGCTTGTTCAGTCCCTTGTTATTTCAAGACTGGACTACTGCAACTCACTCCTGGCAGGCCTGCCTCTGTCCACGATTCGTCCTCTGCAACTGATCCAGAATGCAGCAGCACGTCTTGTTTTTAACCTCCACAAGTTCTCCCACACCACCCCACTCCTCCGCTCCCTGCACTGGCTTCCTGTAGCTGCTTACCTCTCTGCGCTAATTACACCACGCACTGCACCACGTTCCCTCCGATCCTCCAGCACTGCTCGCCTCATTCCACCATCTCTCAGGGATCGAGGGCGGCATTCATCCAGGCTCGTTTTTGTTCTGGCACCTAGGTGGTGGAATGAACTTCCTCTAGATGTCCGTACATCAGAGACTTTGACTATCTTTAAACGACGACTCAAGACTCATCTGTTTCTCCAGTACTTGGACTAACCCCCCCCCCCCCCCCCAAAAAAAAAAGAAAAACTCTTCTTAGTTGTGTTGGACTAATGGCACTTAGTTATTAACCTAGTTAACCCAGTGTAAGTATGTATCCAATTATAGAAACATTAAAGCACTTTTTGTAAGTTGCTCTGAATAAGAGCGTCTGCCAAATGCCTAAATGTAAATGTAAATGTAGTAGTGGTCACACAGTGTACAAAGAGTACTGGCACAGATACCCCTTTTCCCCTGCTCTAGTTCCCGTGCTGGTTCCGTGCCGGTTCCCAATTTTAGAACCAGTGCCGTGCTTTTTCACAGAAAAAATTGGTCCCGGTGCCCTAAAATAAGCACCGAACCAGTCCCTAAACTCTGCTGGTCTAGTCGCAATAAAACGCGAAGTCACGAGCGGTGGGCAGAGTTATAGGGAGCGTAAAAAAAATATGGCGGAAAGTCCGTTAATGTGGAGCGCGGACATTTTGGACATACGGTGAGATTCAGCAGAAATTAGAAAGTGCTTAAAAAGGCTTCACACGAACAACCGACCAAATAAGCTAAAAAAAACTGAAGAAAGACTTTCAGCAATTATGACACGTCGAGTAACCTGCCTTTGGATACTGAAATACATTTTAATAGTTTTGAGAATAACCAGTAAACTGATTTCGGCCATGTTTGTTTCTGTTTAGTGGGCGTGGCCTATGACGTATAATCATGCAGCTCCCGCTAAGCTCCTGTCTAGTGTAAATGCGGGCCGGTTCTCGGTGATTCCCAGTCTAGCACTGGTCGAGCACCAGTGTAGTGGAAATAAGGTAAGGGATGAGCTGAGGTAAGCTTCAGTGCTAGATTATTGTGTGCCTTTTCTCGCCTTAATTCTCTCGTATTTTCGTTTCATAACTTTCAAGTTAACTTTGTTTTTCATTCGCTCTCTGATTTCTTGGTTTTGATCTCGCACTTCGCCTTTTGACTACTTGTTTAATTTTTTTTTGATCTAATGCCTCGCTGTTTAATTTCCCGGTTACCGAACTTATTTGTTTTGTTTTTTTACCATGGCTTTTACTCTGCAATTAGGCTCCATCACCTCATTGATTGATTCCCCAGTTTTTGATCCTTGCTTTTGCCTTCTGACCACGCTCTTGTCTATTGCTACAGTCATTCATCTGCACTTGAATTCCTCTCGTTCTGCTCTGTCCCATAACATCAAGGAAATGGGAGTAAATAGCTGTGTAGTCTTAAGGACACTATTTATTAGCAAGACTATTCAATAAAGCTTCAATTTGCAGGGAGCAGAAAAAATAGACTGTGGATATGGAGTTAATTATGTGCCAAAATTTAACAAACACAATCTGCTTTGCAAAGAAAAAAATAGACTTTATCACAAATGCGCCCAACGTATTTTCTCACAAATGCGCCAACCTATTTTCTCACAAATGCGCCAACCTATTTTCTCACAAATGCGCCAACCTATTTTCTCACAAATGCAATGGAGCAACTTTCTCTTCCAAAACAGCAGATGGCGCTATCGGTCAATTTACTCTATTCTCCCGAGACCTCAAACAACGTGTTTATATGGTTTACCCTTATGTCCCAAAGGAATATGAGCGGGGAACAGTTTTGAGGTGTCTATTATATATCCAGACAACCAGAAATATTAATAATCCACTATCTTTAGGATGGAGCCCTGTAGAGGAATACAGTTATATCAAACCACAGCTGCATTTTAATTAACTATTGAAGGCTGAAAGAACTGCCATTGGCTTTTTATATCCATAACGGACATATGCGACATGATGCATCAAAATCTTTTATAATTAGTGATCATATCGACATTTAAATAATCTGTGTCTGTAGTACAATCCTACATTGTAGACAGCTGTTGCAGCGGGAGGTGTAGATACAGTAAGATGCAAGAATCATTGTATTAGACTGCATGAAATTTATGAAACTTTTTACAAGCAGGTTTGTAATAGAATTCTGTCTGTAATTCAGTATGTTTACTGTTTATTTAAAGCTTTTTTCCCCTTATAACTTTGTTAAAGATTATTTAAATGTAAATAAATTAAATTAAAATATTTTTTTTTTACTTTGCAAAGTAGATTGTGTTTGTTTGTTAAATTTTGGCACATAATTAACTCCATACGTGGAGCATTAAAAAAGTTGTATGGTTTGATAAGTCCAGATTTACTCTGTACCAGAATGATGTGCAAATCAGGGTAAGAAGAGACCCGGATGAAGTTATGCATACATCATGCCTACTGCCTACATTACAAGTCTGTAGAGGCAGTGTTACAGTTGGATTTTGGGTTGCTTCAGTTGGTCAGTTCTAGTTCTAGCAACATCATGTGCCCAAAAATGAGGTCGGCCAACTACCTGAAAACTACCTTTTCCTTCTCTGATGGCACAGGCATACTTCCAGATGAAAATGCCAGAATGCATCAGGTCCAAATTGTGAAAGAGTGGATCAGGGAACAGGAGAATTTTCACACATGGATTCGCCACCATAAAATTCATACTTTAAACCAATTGAGAATCATTGGGATGTGCTGGAGAAGGCTTTACGCAGCATTTTGACTCTCCCATCATCAATACGAGATCTTGTATTGTCAAAATAATATGACTTTGGACAGAAATGACTGTTGTGATATTCCAAAAGCCTATTAAAACAATGCAACAGTGAATGTTTGCTGTAATTAAAGCAAAATATGGTCCTGCAGGTTGGGCTAATTGGTGTTCACAAAATTGCCTATTGTGTGTGTGTGTGTGTGTGCCCTGCGATGGATTGGCACCCTGTCCAGGGTGTACCCTGCCTTGTGCCTTAAGGTTCCTGGGATAGGCTCCAGGCCCCCATGACCCTTCATACAGGATAAAGCGGTATAGATGATGAGTGAGTGAGTGAGTGAGTGAGTGAGTGAGTGTACCTATTGAATGAATGTAATAGATAATAAAATAGATTATGTTTTTGGCCAGTGCTTCCACTCAAGCAGCAATCTACAGACACAAACTCCTGATTCTAGTTCACATAACCTCAGACTATATATTCAACTATATAAATGTGCATCACACAGAGACAGCTATAAGGATTTACAGTTTGTTCAACCACCAATTTATTAAATAAAAAAGAAAAACTGTTAATGAAGCAGAAACAAACAAGTGTTTACCATTAGACATCATAGCTTCCATGATCTACAGTATACAGTACCAATACACTGTTTATGATGAATTGCAAAAGAAATCTCTGGGTAACTGGACATAAGACTAAGGTCAAAAGGTCATCACGTGCCAAACCCATTCACTGAATGAGATCACAAATCTTTGCTCTATGTTTCGAGATTTTATTTATTTATTTATTTAAACTAAAAATAGCTAGTTTAATTAGTAATTTTATAATTTGTAATTTTTACCTATTAAAAACTGAAATAAAATAAAAAAAAGTGGGAAGTGCTGTGAGGTACTATGGCTATCCTAGGGGTAGCTACAGCACCCTAAAACACCTCCAAGGCAACATCCATAGTTACTGTGACTACTTTGTCAAAGAGATGATTTACCTCACATTCTTCACTTTACTGTGAGGATTCTCCAGTATAGCAGAGACAGTCTTTATTCCATTGTCTCTTAGATTATCGAAGGACATTTGCTCCACAGTCAGATGCAGTTCTGTCAGATTGGAGGTTTTTGAGTTGAGTGCTGAGACCAGAGCTAAACAACTCTCCTTATTAATGTACTGACAACTTACACTGAAAAAAAACAAATGCATAATTAAAATTTTGATAGTCACTGGTGGCTCCAGTACAGTAACAAATTGTGAACTATGTACAGTAACTGTAGGGTATTATAATATGATGAGAAGGTTTAACACTATAAGCGCCAAGTACCGGTCATTTGACCGCAATGGGAAAAAAGAAATACTTCACATTCAATCAAATTCCAGGACCCTCCTTTCATGACTTTTCCTAGATCTGTGAACTTAATCACCCAGCATGCTTACATTTTTAAAATCGCCCCACTAAAAGCCAATATACAGCTATTTTGCTCTTATATACGTGAAAGTGCTGACAGCTGCGCACCTGTCATGTCGTTTCCTGCCTTTTCTAACCTGTGATTTCCATTTCTTTTAGCAGATGGTGCAATGGATCACACATACTAGCTATGCGTCATTCAGTGTAAAAATGTAACTATCTCAGGTTTCATTCCATATATGCAGTTTATATATACAGTATATACACTCACCTAAAGGATTATTAGGAACATCTGTTTAATTTCTAATTAATGCAATTATCTAATCAACCAATCACATAGCAGTTGCTTCAATGCATTTAGGGGTGTGGTCCTGGTCAAGACAACCTCCTGAACTCCAAACTGAATGTCAGAATGGGAAAGAAAGGTGATTTAAGAAATTTTGAGCGTGGCATGGTTATTGGTGCCAGACGGGCCGGTTTTGTTATAGTACGAAGCCCCCAGATGGACAAAAGAGGAAAAAACGGCAGAAAAAAGTCATGTTTTGCGTTATAACCCCAAACTTTTGCGATATAACCCAAAAAGCAGAAGTTGTGGGTTATAGCGCAAAAGATTTGGGTTATAACGCAAAATATTTGGGCATTATTTCATGGCATGTCATGTCCCATGACATTAACATTTATATTGGCATGAATCCAGTGAGAGTGTGTGTGTGTGTGTGTGACAATAGACAATATGACATGATTCCTTATGTTGACTTGAATAGGGAGGGCAGTCCTCCTGTGTGGCGTACGAATGTGCCATTTCACAGTTTTGCCCAGGTATTATTATTATTATTACTGTTATTATTATTATTATTATTATCACTTTTATATATATATATATATATATATATATATATATATATATATATATATATAATTTTTTTTTTTATTTAATTTTTTTTTTTTATTTAATTGTAGTAGTAATACCACTAGTAATAGTAGTAGTGGTAGTAGTAGCATTAGTTGCTTCCAGGGCACCCATACTATTATTATTGCACTTTTTAGCCCCAAATTTTTGACATTAAATGCAGGTACCAGTGGAGGGATCGCTGTCCCCCCAGAAATGATTAACTTTTCTAAAAAGTCAAACCTATGATACCTATTCGTAAATAATTCATATGTTAACACACTTAAATGAAATCAGCTGGCTCCCACACATTTACTACATGCCCTTCAGTTATTTATTTGTTTAATAATAATAATAATAATTATAATAATAATAATTTATTTATTCACATTAACTTCACCTTGAATCATGTTAAGGCTTAAACATCCCAAAGTACATGTTTTTGAAAATTATTTTACTTACTCTTTTCTTTTTTATATTTAGCTTTACTTACATTGCTTTTCTGGATGCTGCAATTACAGGCATCAGCTTCAGAAGAATGACAGTGTTTATCGTATCCTCACTGGTATATTTCTGCTGGTCAAACACTTCCAGCTCCTGTGCTGATGTCATTAAAACAAACACCAGAGCAGTCCACTGTGAAGAAGAGAGTTCACTTTGTTTTCCAGATTTCAGGTAATGTTGGATTTCCTCCACTAGAGAATTATCACCCAGTTCATTCAGACAGTGGAACAGATTGATGTATTTCTCTATAGGAAGTGAAATTCCATTAATCTTGTCCTGAATGAAGTGAACTGTTTTCTCTGTGCTCTGGGAGCTACTTTCTGTCTGTGTTACTAAGGTCTGGAAAATTTTCTGATTGGATTCCAGTGAGAGACCAAGAAGAAATTGAACGAAAAGATCCAGTTGTCCAGTCTCACTTTTTAAAGCCTGACCTACAGCCCACTGATGTACATCTAAAATTGTAATCCTTTCTTTAATTCTATTTCCTTCATTATTCTTTTTTGAAGCTTTACTCTTTTTAAGAACATTTCTGTTTTCCATCATGAACATCAGATGCACATACAGAGCTGCAAGGTATTCCTGAATACTCAGATGAACAAAGCAGTACACTTTACTCTGGTGAAGCCCAAACTCCTCTCTGAAGATCTGCGTACACACACCTGAGTACACTGCTGCTTCTCTCACATCAATGCCACACTTTCTTAGTTCTTCCTCATAAAAGATCAGGTTCCCTTTTTTCAGCTGCTTAAAAGCCAGTTGTCCCAGTTTAAGGAATATTTTATTACTTTCCTGATTCTTTGAGTATTTTTCTCTTATGATGTTTATTTGAATGATGAGGAAGTTTGTGTACATTTGAGTCAGAGTCTTGGGGATCTCTCCACTCTCTGCTTCACCCAACATTCTCTCTAGAACAGTGGCTGAAATCCAGCAGAAGACTGGGATGCGACACATGATGTAGAGGCTTCTTAATGACTTCAGGTGTGTGATGATGTTATTGGCCAGGCTCTGATCACTGATCCTCTTCCTGAAGTACTCCTCCTTCTGTGGGTCATTGAACCCTCGTACCTCTGTGACTCGATGGACACACTCAGAGGGGATTTGATCAGCTGCTGCAGGTCGGGAGGTGATCCAGATGAGAGCAGAGGGAAGCAGATTCCCTTTGATCAGGTTTATCAGCAGCACAGGCACTGATACTGATTCAGTTACATCACACACTCTCACTGTGGTCTGAAAATTTTGAAGAAAACGACACTCGTCCAATCCATCAAAAATAAACAGAACCTTTTCCAAATTGGACATTTCTGTTTCTTTAAAACAGACATGAAGGAGCTCCATCAGACTCAGTTTCTGGTCCTTCATCAAATTCAGCTCTCTGAAAGGAAGTGGGAATATGAAGTGGATGTCCTGATTTGCTTTCCCTTCAGCCCAGTCCAGAATGAACTTCTGCACAGAGACAGTTTTTCCAATGCCAGCGACTCCCTTTGTCAGCACAGTTCTGATGGGTTTGTCTTCTTCAGATAATGGCTTAAAGATGTTGTTGTATTTAATTGGTGTTTCCCCTGTTGTTCTCCTGGATATTGCCTCAATCTGTCTCACCTCATGTTCTTTAATGATGTCTCCACAGTGTCCTTCTGTTATGTAGAGCTCTGTGTAGATATCATTTAAGAGTATTCGGTTTCCAAAGTTTATTGTCACTCCATTTAACCACTGAAACGACTTCTTCAGATTTAATTTGAACTTTACAGCAACAGATTCTGGGTCGTGCCTGTAAAATGGTGAAGAAGGAAGATGTGGTGAGACAGGATCCAATTATTAGACTTTATCAGAGTTATTCATAATGTTTTTTCTCTGTTTTATTTTACTGTACTGTATGTGTCATATCTAATCACGCTGTAGTTAATAACAACAGGTTTATATCACCAGTGTGTCAGTCTCACGGTAATGTTAGTTTTGATGTTACCCTGTATCTGCGATGATGTTCTTTTCTATTCCGTCTCCTGCCTTCTGTAGAAAACTGTAAACAAGAACTAGCTGTTAACGGGGATAACAGCAGATAAAACAGCAGGAAAAAATGCATTTGTCCATCTATCTACTTAAGCCAATGTCCTTAATCGCTATGACCCAAATCTGTAAGTAGGCTATTAGCAAGAATGAAAGGACCCTTAAGGATAGGTAATCTAACAGAACAGCCGAGCAGTGGAAATTAGCATCCTGTACTGTACATAGCTGATATTTAACATCCACTGTCTGGAAGTAAAAGAAAAAACATTAAGGCTAATCCAGTAAGTCTGAGTTTACTGGTTTTCATACTCAATTTAGAAAATAAATCATACATTAGAAAGTTTAGAAATGTGTGGAAAAACAGAAAGCTAAATATTCTGTATCTGATCAGCTTTCCAATTGATTTGTTTAAAAATCAAGATGTTTTGTTATTGTTCTGTTCTTTAAATAAATTTCGTAACAACTAAATAAGTTGCATTTCCTGGTAGAGTACTGGTGTAATTTAATAAGATTCTCATGCCTTGGTATCCTGTCATTGACCAAGCAATGCTAAGTGGTGCTCTAGCAGTGACCAAACAAGTATTTGCACACTAACACTTTACAAAGACAAAACTTAATTAAATAATTTTAAACAGAGAGATGATGTTACCACCTGACTACGGGTGAGGGATCACTAATCTTTATGGACTGATCACTTTTCATGGAGATACAGCTGGTCTGTTCCCTTTCCCTGGAGTGTACTTTAATACATTATAGCCTGTCCTTTATATACACAGTTACTGTTTTATCTAACTTGCTAATTTAACAATAACTTAAGTTCACTTTACAATAAGATCATTTGATGTTAGATTGTTATTTGCATTATTGACGGTCAAATCTGGTCAAATGATTCCTTTTATATTTTAAGGTAAACCTTTACTTCAAAAACTCCAACTAGATAAATATTGAACATATATTGTATTGTTGGTTGAACTTCTTACAGCGTTATTGGTAAAGACAACAGGGACAAAGTAAAACTCTTGAAAATATCAAACCAAAACAGTGTTTTACACACTCTGGTGGCCTTATTAATATTTTTTTTTACATTTTCATTATAACTTGATATTGAGTGATACAGTAGATGGCCTTTTGGAGCCACTGGAGGAGCATGAAGAAGCTGATGAAGTTGCTGTCGTACTGTGGTGTTCTAGTCCTTGAGGGTCTGGGTGACTATGCAGCAGCTTTAGGAGTTTGGTCAGTTCTGTGCTCTGAACAATTAATTCCATAAGAACTGGACATATACATATGAACCAACCATGATTTCTATTGGCTTTGTAGAGACATCCCCTCAGGTGCATACTGAGAAACAAACTCCTGTTGCTTTAGACTCTTTTTTGTTGACTCTGTTCATCTTTGCTAGTTTTAAAAATAGTTTTGATATTATAATATAGAATCAGTAAGATTCTATATACCACCAAAGTGTGTAATATACCACCAGAGTGTGTAAAACACTGTTTTGGTTTGATATTTTCAACAGGTTTACTTTGTCCCTGTTGTCTTAACAAATAAAATTTAAAATCCGGAAATCACATTGTATATTTTTTAACAATTTATTTATGAATTACTGTGTCAAATAAGTATTTGATCACTTGCTTATCAGCCAGATTTCTGACCATCAAAGACCTGTTATTTTGGTTTTAAATAGTCCATATGCTTCTTGCGAAGCCTCTCCTCGGTTTTTCTGGCTGACTTCCGCATTACTCTTTTTAGATTCTGTTTCCCACAGTGGAAATGCACCTATGCTGAAAATTGTAAACCCCTCTTTGATTTTAAAGTAAGAGAACTTGCAAAATCACAGGGTGGTCAAATACCTAGAGAGAGAGAGAGAGAGAGAGAGAGATCAATATATATATATATATATATATATATATATATATATATATATACAAATCCTATTTGTATTAATTGCTCTTTTTGTCATCTTCAATGTCAGAGCCAGCAGTGGACCCATGCGAACAAGTAAAAGTGAATCTAGTTATCTTCCTTTACTTTTAAGACACTGGTAAATGTTATGGCCTAACCCACACCATATAATTTTTTCATTTACAACATGTTTTTTTAGATTGTTTTATAATTAAATTTGTTTCGTCTAATTTTTCATCGTAAACAATATTTATTTCTATTAAATATAAATGTTTATTTGCATATTTATGACAAAGCCATGAAAAATAAATGTGCCACAAAATAAACATTATACAAGAATTTGTATTAATGGTCTTGACGGCTGTCGCGTGCCTAGGGTTTATAATAATAGGAATATCATATTTGATAATAATAAACCTATGAATTTATGTTCTAATATAATATTTGATAGCCATTACAGTATGAAGGGGAGGGCAATCCATGGCAGGGGGGGTATTTTAGCGCAAAACACTGGCACCCTCTCCCTGTATACCGCGTCAGTCCAATCAGATGTGACCTCGCCATTTCAACCAATCATAACCCGCCAGGAGCGCAGCCTAAATATTGTATACATTAAATAAACCAGCTTCCAAGCAGGTTTAAGCTTACGATCATGTTATCACAGCAAGTGCGAGATGCGCATTGAAGAACGAAACAATCCAAGATCAAGACAAATCCACAACAATCAAATCCAGTACTGAGTTAGTGACGTACAAAGAACGGATCCCTGCTTAGATCTTAGTCTGTTTAGTCTCTTAGTCTGTCTTGTCTACTAGTAAGTTTAGTCCCTTGTCTGTTTAAGTCCCTTGTATGTGTAAGTTATTATTTAATGAATTTGTAACTTTGTAAGTTATTATTTGATTTATTTGATGAATTTGAAAACCTGTTTGTAACATGCTCCAGCATAAAGCCAACTTCCTTTGTTCATGTTTTGTTTTATGTTTTTGTTAATAAAAAGACTCTGTACATTCGTACCTCTGCATCTAGGCCTCACCACAAGCCCACAGCCCAACACCACCAAAACATGACAATGTCACCCTAGAGAAATATAATTTAGCCCACAACCAATACTACTTGAGCTAACTTAAATATTTGAATTACAAGTTGAATAAACTTAAGTTTTATAACTGAGTACATGTGTGAATAACCTAACCACAGTAAAGCTGTGCAAATTGTTACTAAACATTTTTTACGTCAAGGCGGCTTGTTTTTTTTTTTTTTGTGTGTGTGTGTGTTTATTTGTCACATATACATTACTGCCTCGTAAGATTATATCCAAGTATAGCTGGGGCCAGAGCACAGGGTCATGGCTACAGCGTCACTGTAGCAGGTAAGGTTAAGGGCCTTCATCAAGGGCCCAAAAGTGACAACTTGGAGGAGCTGGGACTTGAACCGCCAACCTTTTGATCAGTAACTTAGTGCCTTAACGTACTCAAACATTGCAGACATCAAAGCTTACCATTTTTCTGCGGATGGAGATGCATCATCTCTGTCCATCTTTGAATATTACTATAACTTGCACAAACACACAGCTGGATCCTAAAGAGCCTGATCTCTTTTTCTGGAGAAAACAAAAACAAATGTGCAATTAACCTTTCACTTGAAAATGATTACATATTAAGCCAAAATAAAAAAAAAATCTTTACCTGTCAGTAAAAAATAAATAAAAATCATATGTTTACAGTATTAATGGATCTGCTTTTACACAGAGACTGATACCTTGGATTCTCACCACAAAATCATTAATTTATTTATTTTTATTTTATCCTGATCTGGATTCTAGTGGCTCTGAAGTGCATCCTGTAAAACACTCTCTCTCTCTTTCTCTCTCTCTCTCTCTCTTTCTCTCTCTCTCACACACACACACACACACACACACACACACACACACACACACACACACACACACACACACACACCTGCGTTTTGCATACAACAGAAACTTTATTTCTGTTTTCCTCATTACAAATTATATACATTCGCATTGCCAGACCCTCTAAGGGTTAACTCTAGAATCATCCTTAAATGCCAGTACAGTACACGAAGCACATGTATATTTAGAGAATACTTCTTAAAAGAGTTTGTCTGGAGTTTTTTTACGGTTATTTTCCCCTTGCTCTAACCCTGTATTTCCTGCTGCGTGAAGGGTGTAGTAAGAATCAAACATTTTCACCTTCAACATAAAAGAATGTCTGAGGTTGTGGGCGACCATTACACATAGATAAGCACAAACCAGGTTGTGCTAGACAATTTTTTTTAATGATTCGGTTAATTTGAATATTAATTTTACATTTTCAAACAATTTTCAAAATGTTCTAATAAAAATAAAAATGTTTTTATACATGCAATAAATAATAAAATAAAGTTTCCATATGGCCTCTGTACAGCCCCACATTGAAACTGAAATCAATTACTGCGAGCGAAGTCCAGATTTTATGCTTTAATTCAAGAGTTTGAGAAAATTATGGCATTAATAATTCAAGAATTACAGCCATTTTCATTAACAGACAAAATTAACAAAACTGACTGTGGGCATTTTAACACCCTCAAATGCCCCAAAGTTAAGCTTGTTATTTAAAAGATTTATGGAACAGGTTAAATAATGCGCAGGTCACAAATACAGTGGAACCTCGGCTTACAAGTAACGCGGTTTACGAGAACCGCAAGACGAGCAAAGATTTAAAATAATAGAGTAGTGAGTATCATGTATCACGCATGCGCTTCTTGTTTTGATGCCGAGCCAATGTTTTTTTTCTCTCTTGCGCTGCAGAATTGTAGGTAATCAGCTCCCCTGCTGGGTCCTAGTGCTTGCAGAGTTTCGTGTGTGCGCACACATTACACAAACACACAGCGCCTGCATGCACAAACGGAAACACTTATCTGTGTAAGGCAGAAAGTGCGCCTTTACAGTCCCCCTCCCACCCCCTCCTCCTCTCGGCTTAACACTCTGTCACTCTCTGCCTTACACAGAAACTCTGCGCTGTCACGATTTTTTTCAAAGGTAAAGTGCCTGTTCATTTGTTGTTGTTGTTTTTTTACATTACAGCAGTGATTCCGTTAGTATTCGCTCACGCGAGTGTGATTAGCGATGTTCCTTGCAAATTTTTCCGATAAAACAGTCTCTCCGTTAATGTGTGTGAGTGCACGCACATTACACACACACACACAGTGTCTGCATGCCCAAACGGAAACACTTATCTGTCGGTATTTCCTTTTTTTTTTTTTAAGGTAAAGTTAATTTGTTTTATTTTTTACTTCATATTTTGTATTCATTTTTTTTATTTATTAATTTTTTTGGGCTGTAGAATGAATAATTTAAGTTTCAATTATTTCTTATGGGAAAATTAAATTTGGTTTACGAGTGTTTTGTAACACGAGCCTGCTTCCGGAAGGAAATATGCTCGTAATCCGAAGTTCCACTGTACAGACAACACATCTTAAAACCCCAGTCTGCTTTGAAATTAAAGCCTGGGAGCCTGGTAAGTTGTACATTGATGCTGTGTTCAGTCTTGTTCAGGTTACCTGACAGGTATCCTACAAAATCACTGACTTGATGCTGGTTTAAAGACAAAAGGTAGTCACACCAAATATTGATTTTATTTAGAGCTGTGTTCTCTTTGCTCACATCACAGAGGAGAGCTGGGATGATGCTTTCTATGGCCAAGGCCTCCGATGGCAGCTCCGACTGGTGTGAAAGGGTGTCGGGGTTAAGACTTTTTGGCACTGGCCAGAATGTGAGTTTGTAGTCAAACTGGCTGGAAAAGGTTTAAGTTCTTATGGTCGGCCCAAATTAGTATTTGTTGCACGAAAACTGTTTTACCCTAGCACCACCTGCAGCCCCGGCACCCGAATGATGAAGAAGGTGATTCACTTCACCTGTCACAGTATTACTGGGTCAGTTTCATAAGTTATTGGGCCAGATTTAAAGGGCTGGCCATCCAGGTCCTCCACAGGAATCGGGGCAAAGAGTGACTGGACCAGCATGCCCAGTCTCTGCACCAATCCTGTGTCTATAAAATTACCGGCTGCTCCCGAATTTATAAAAACCTCTGAGCCGTCCGCTGAGAAACTGGGAGGGTTGCATCTCAAAAATCAAGGAATACTGCAGTATGAATGCATTACATCTGTCCGGTTCACCCACATATGGCTGATGGGTGTGCAATCTAGTTTCAACAATCAAAAGGGCGCTTGTGCTACAAAGCTCGAGACGCGAATCAACTCTGGAGTCGGTCATGACCCAGAAGTAACTTTTGACATATGAAAAAGACTGCTGACTTGCCAGAGTGTCCAGAAGACAATTATGGACACCCTCGAAGTGTTTGACAATCCGGTGCACACCGCCGGCACATAGTCACAATGACTGAACCATTGTTGATGAACAAGGGCGCTATAAACAGCAACACCACAGCCTCTGTGCTGTTTTTGAAAACAAAACAAGCAAATAAATAATAATCTTTGAAAAACTAAATGAGCAGAAATGTTTATTCTACTAGTGGAAATTATGCAAAAAATTAACTGACATGGTTTTATACATTTTCTGATCATGTGGTGGGTCAACTTCACACAGGATTGCTAAACCCATGCAACTTTTGGGTGTACAGTAAATACTAAAGCAGCAGTCACACACAAATGTGCATTTTTTTTCTTACTACATACAGTACATACATACAGTGTATAAATAATTCAATACTGTACATTTAAATTAAAGATTCAAATAAATAAATAGCCTTAATATTTATATCGATTTTACGTTTTAGTGACACATTTAACAAATCAATTTCCATTTTAATTTCATATGATCTCATTCCAATCATGATTAATAATAATCACACCCTGTCTGCCTGATCTACCTCTTCTTTTGTCACATCTAAATTAGAAGTTGCTTGATTTCTTTTAAACTGCTTTTGAATCCCACAGGTTCAGGTTACACTGACTCTGATTTTAATTCATACATTCAACATCTTTTTACAGTCCATACACACACTATGACTTCTGCTGAGAGACCTGAGAGAAAACTTGGACCTGAGAGAAAACTAAGAAAAATCTAAAGGGACTTTACGGGTATTTGTAAAACACATTATTTGTTTAACAACTCTAGTTTTATAAAACTAGAGTTGTTAAACAGGCTGAATGTCTCATTCTTAAGGAACTGAAAAGAGGAACTTTACTTACAGCCTAAAACATTGTAGTACCAACTCACTCAGTGGATTTCTGAAATCTGATTTTAGATGAGTTTTATGGAAACATATATTTACTGTACATTCTTTTTAAAGTTGTTATAGTAAATGATTCACTCACCTCTAATGACATTAATATCACCGTTTCTGCCTTAAATACACATTTTAGCTTTTCCAACAGCTCCACAAAATGGAGTCACGGCTGAGGAAGAAACTCTTTCCCCTTTGGGAAGGAGGATTCATTACAGATGATGAATCATTCCAGAGTCAAAATTTTGAATTTAATCACTTGGCAAAACATAAATCTAGTATTGCGTATTAATGATTGCCTAATGCATTTATCTGGTGTAGCCCTTTACAATTTCACAAAGATAGAATATTACTTAGAATTCAACTTGAGATACAGCGGCAGCTTGAGGTGTGTGTTGAGCAGTGCGTCAGTAACAGCAGCGCACACAATGTTCTTTACAGTGTTAGAAACTGAAAAGCTATAATAGGCGGCAGCTGGATCCACAGTAAAGCCGCTTAGACCTGCACGTAAATGACCAGATCAGACTACGGAGAGGAAAAGTGTGGTTCTGGTACATTTACAGACCTAGTATTATAATCTGTGCATTATAATGGTGACACCCACCATCGTCTAGCTGTCAATCTACTGTCAGCTGGAGCAGCTGGCCTGGACGAATCACATGTACATGTGCTTACATTATCCTTCTACATAACCCACTCCAAGTTGTGTGGACATCTGACTTTGCTTTCAGCTGAGGTAGCTCTACATTACTTCAGTCCAAACTGTAAAAGTCCACTGCTCTCTATTTGGCATAATGTATGCCAAATCAAATTTCATGTAGTAACTTGACTGTCAGGTGTGTCGTAAATGTTTCCCACCAAATCGTATAAAAATTGTGTTTACAGTGTACGAGTAGCTTGAATGTGTCAATTTTTTTTAAATTAATTATAACAGGAGATGCAAAAGGTCTTATAAATTTAAAGGAAAGTATCTATTTGTATCTAATTTTAATTAGTTTTAGCTCATAGAGTTCATGACCTGGGCAAAGACACTTGAGTTTATCGCATCTACTCTTTTGCATTTTAAACACGGAAATAATCTGGGGCCTTAAAGTAAGCAGACATGAAGAACATTCTAAGCTAACTTTGTTGTGAGCTCATGTGAAAGGATCATCTTTCATAAGTTATTATATGCATTTAAAATATTATCACAAGATCCACAGACAATTACTAGGAGATGCAGTAACAATATGGGATTCTCATTAACAACATTAATAATGTTCGTATTTAATATTCAACATGCCAAAAATAGTGTTGTGCTTCTGTAACTATTAGAGTTACAGGTACTTTATTATTTGTATAACATTTCTGTTGTATACACCAACACATCTCAGAGATACTTGTGAAAAGTGAGATGCTGATTATCCATAAAAGCTCCACACAGTTTCAGGTTACCTGTGATTGCTGTGACGAAATTATTTGTGCAAGCTGTTATGGTTGTACAGTACTGTTGTTAAATTCCTGCTTCTTGCTTTTATACTTTCTTGCAGACATGCACTGGAGGAGACACAGGCTGAAACCTCTGACAGTTGTAGAAGATCAGCAAACAACCAAAGAATGGAAAAAATTTGATGTAGAGTAGGAGACTATTAATGTTTGGATGAAATCTAAAAATTGGATACAGATACAAAGAAAGAAACATGAAGAGATCGAACAGGATGTTCACACATATGATGAACAAAAAGCTACTTTTCTGTTCTAACTCTTACTTGAATGATTTTTAATAAAACATTTTGCACGTTTTAACCAGTATTTTGTCTCTGTTCCACGTCACCCATACTCATCTTGGATTTTACAGTATACATTTATTTTCAAAAATATAATATATATACTGCATGCTCGTCGTCCTCATTGGGGTCTTGACCTGACTCCAGCTCGTCGCCGTAACAGACTTGAGTGGGGAAATGCTTACATTCGATGGCGTCTGGCACGTTGGAGAGGTGTTCTCTTCACGGATGGATCTCGGTTTACATTGTTTAGGGCAGATGGCAGACAGCGTGTGTGGCGTCGTGTGGGTGAGCGCTTTGCTGATGTCAGTGTTGTGGATCGAGTGGCCCATGGTGGTGGTGGGGTTATGGTATGGGCAGGCATTTGTTATGGACGAAGAACACAGGTACATTTTATTGATGGCATTTTGAATGCACAGAGATACCGTGATGAGATCCTGAGGCCCATTGTTGTGCCATACATGCATGAACATCATCTCATGTTTCAGCAAGATAATGCACGGCCCCATGTTGCAAGGATCTGTACACAGTTCTTGAAAGCTGAAAATGTCCCAGTTCTTGCATGGCCAGCATAGTCACCGGACATGTCATCCATTGAGCATGTTTGGGATGTGCTTGACCGGCGTACTGTATACGACAGCGTGTACCAGTTCCCACTAATATCCAACAACTTCGCACAGCCATTGAAGAGGAGTGGACCAACATTCCACAGGCCACAATTGACAATCTGATAAACTCTATGCGAAGATGTGTTGCACTGCATGAGGCAAATGGTGGTCACACCAGATACTGACCAGTTCTGAGTCCCCAGACCCCCAATAAAGCAAAAAACTGCACATTCCAGGGTGGCCTTTTATTGTGGGCAGTATAAGGTACACCTGTGCACTACTCATGATGTCAGATCAGCATCTTGATGTGGCACACCTGTGAGGTGGGATGGATTATCTCAGCAAAGCAGAAGTGCTCACTATCACACATTTAGACTGATTTGTGAATAATGTTTGAGAGAAATGGTAATATTGTGTATCTGGAGTGAATTTTAGATCTTTAAGTCCATCTCCTGAAAAATCGGAGCAGAAACAAAGGTGTTGCGTTTATATTTTTGTTGAGTGTGTGTATATATATATATATAATATATATATATATATATAATATATATATATATATATTTTTTATATTTAGTTAAATTTATCATCTTTCTCTTGTTTCTTTAACCAGAGCTCTGCTGTGAATAATTGAGGTCAGAGGGTTGGCCTTTTGGAGCGACGGTACAGGAGTACAAGCTGATGGAGGAGACTGTAGTGCTTGATGAATTGGGTGACAATGAAGGAGCTTTAGGAGTGATGTTTGGTTAGGTCTTCGCTCTGAACATTCAATTTCAAAAGGATTAGACGTACACCTATGAAGCCATCCCAATGATTTTTTTTGGTGATATGCTCCGAACAGAGATAAGTACCCGCACTACTTTCCCTTTAGTAGTGGAACTGCTTGTTCTCCATGATCATTTTTGAACAGTGTTTGCAAGGTTACAAACTTTTATATCTGGCTTCCGTTCTAAGGTACGAGAAAGAGAGGCAGCTTAAAGCTTGACCTCTATTGTTTAGAAGAACAGGCCTGGAAGAACTAAAGGGAAGAGGTGCCACCCAACTGTTTATTCATCCTGAAAAACATCCTGGAGTCTTGGCTAGATTTTCTTTGCTTGTGTTGCAGTTGATTTCAAAGTCAGGCAACCTTTTATTCCATTTTCTAAAATATTTGTCTTGAAACTGGAAATATTGGACTTGTGCACATCTCCTAGTCCAGGGGTCGGCAACCATAACCACTCAAAGAGCCATTTGGACCCATTTCAACAGAAAAGAAAACACCGGGAGCCACAAAACAATAAAAAATAAAGATAACAATACATATTGATTTTTCCTTTATGCTGTGTATGAAAAATAAAACTATATTGTGTTGCATTTATGAAATTAATGAATTGTTACAGAGAAAACAACTTTATTTCGGCAACAAAAACATTTTAAACTCTGCTGCATTGAAGGTTACTTTCAAATAAAATACTTAATGTCTATTTGAGTTCCCCTCCTATTTCTGAAATCAGAAGCAGAGCTTAAATTATAGTTGATTATGGTTAAATTACGGTTGTCTTTTGATTGTGTAAAGATGCATTGCGACAATGTCAATTTAACCAAAAGTGCTATACACATAAAATTACCTTGAATTGAATTGAAATTATTCACCTGCAGCAAACCAAAACTTTGGTTTGTGTGCCATCATCCTTTCATCGCGTGTACTAGAGCATGCAGTCAGCTGTTAACCTGAATAATACTTAGGCTCGAAAAGCTGAATTAATTGCATGCTGGTGGGTGTCGCACATCAGTGGTTGTGATTCATATTTTGAGGGACAAAAAAATTAAGCACTTTTATTTTAATGTTACAAGATCTCCATAATCTTTAAATTTAGAATTAAATAAAAAAAAATGACAAACTAAAATAAAATTATTTTAAATTGAATACCGCAGCAAATTTTGAGCTGCAGCAAAGTTAAAAGGCTAGAAAAGGCAAAGCTGGAAACATTACTGATTTCAATTGCAATCTCGCCAAATCATGCAAAGAACGAGAAAGAAGGGTAAGAGACGCCAAACTGTTCCTTTGTAATTTTTCTAACATTTGAAAGTATACTTACTTTAGTAAGTATAGTTACTTTAAATAACTTCAGATATCCTGTAACATACACCAAGTCCGTTCCAGACCATTTTTAAAGCTGTGTCTGGGTTTCCTATGTGAACTACCCTATGCTGTCTCACATATTTAACAACATTTGTTGTATTAATGAATATGGCACTCTACGCTCTATAACTTTCAGAGCGATAATCAAAGCATGTTAAACCACTGCTCACCTGCTAATGACGTGCAAGATATGTTACTACACTAGTGTTGGGGCAAATGGCTTAATACAGCACTAAACTGGAGCTGTTTCTGCCATTTATTACTGACTAGTCTTTCTGCTGACTCCTCTTTCATGTTTCTTGAGAGTTTTCCTTTTCGCATATTTGACTCGTTTAGAGATGAAGAGAAGGAATGCATCAAATATGACATACTGAATATCATTACTATATTTCGTGCTATTCCTTGGTCTGGTTCAGATTATCAATCATGATAATGATCCGTAGCTAAGTAAGCCGCTCAGTGAAATATGTAGCTTTGTCTCTGACATAATCACAAACACACTTATCTATGCTTTGTGCTGATGTAGAATGACTTTTCCTGTCATGCAACTCCTTATCCTCAAACACTGATTCTGCATTAGCAGCTGCAGTCTCTTTTTGTAGATTCAGGGCTTCCAAGTAAGCCTATAGTTGTGCTTTGTCCACCTTACTTGCAATTTTCTCCCTCTGCAAAGAAAGGTAAAACTCGTGCAGCCTTGGCTTTAGCTCTAGTACGTGCAGCAGCAACACCACATGTAGATCTCAGGGATCTTGAAGTTCTTATGGAACACTCAATATTTTGGAACATTCTGATGTTCTGTTACTCTTACTCTTTGTTTTTTTATGGTGTGATGTCTTTTAAATACCTTTCAGCCATGATGGCTACTACTTGCTGCTGTATGCCCCTGTCGGGATGTTCAGCCAGTTAGTTAATGTCTTTTCACTGTACTGCACTCCTTGTGTGTTTTCATGTGGAAAGACAATACAGCAGCAAGCCAAACGTCATTCATATAAAGAATGGAGCCAATAATTTTCAAAAACAGAAGCTTCAAGCAAAAAACACAAAATTCCTAACTTAATGGGTGGGAATTTTATTTGCATCAATTTGCACGTGTGAATGTTGACCAAAGATGCATGTGTGGAATTTCACTTTAGCATACTTTATTTAATTCATTACAATTACTTTTATTAATGCCAACCCTTATACCTAATCACTTAACATTATGCTGCACTTTTATATTTTACTGAGAAGATTTATGACAAAATATATAAGTTCTATTATCTAGTGCATGTTTGCTTTTCATATTGATGTATATTTTTAAGATGTCATTTAATTAATGCTGCATGTTGCAAAGCCATACACAAACTTCATAATATCAAAGTACTACATTGTACTTTTTTTAGCCAGATCATATCTAATATTTTCTTTAGTTTATTTCTTGTTTACTTGTAAAATCTGCAGATGATGCAATTTAATGATGCAATCATTTACCAAGTTTTTCCCACTCGAAGGTTTTCATTTTTTGTTCATGCTTTGAACAAAATCTGCTTTTCACATCATAATCATCATATTTTGCAGAATTGCTATACAGCTAGAGAAAAGAGAAACAATGGCTGGATATGGAAGAAGAAAACAGCTCTTTAGAGCAGAACAGGAACAAAACATATGTATGATCAGCATATGTTTATGGCAAATGCATCACATCGTCGATAATACTGTAGTACATCAATTAGTACCCTAAATAGAGTTTATCCGTCAAGAGTTACGATCAAGATTTGCAGTGGTGCAATTAAAGTCTCTTAGGTCTTAAGATTACAGCTCTCTAAGATTTTTTTGTCATCTACCTTTTATCCTTTCTTCAATTTTATAGGTTACTGGAGTAATTGTTTTTAGAGAATAAAATGGCAACTCCCCCACCGGTGGAAGTGAGATGACTCAAAACAGAAATCCAACCCACTCATATGACCAATCGATCACATTTCTATTGTCTGTTTAAGCACTGCTCTCTTTTTTTACTTTTTATAATGTTTATTGAATAAACATTATTCAATAATGTTTATTGAAGTTTTGTTTTTATTATAAAACAAAACTTCCCCATGATAAAGCAAAATATATACAAAATTAATTTCCCCATACAGGAAAAAGGTTTAATGTATTTCATTTTTCTTATTGTTTAACACAGATTAGAGCATAGTTACAATTTTTCACAGTTTGAAAGTTTCTCCTTTTTTAAAACATTTTTGCTCATTTAATGACTTATTGCCTCTAGATCAGTTTTGTCATTTTCCAAGGATTCAAAGTCACTTTCCATGTCATATTCTTGTTCAGATTTTTCTGTCTTTTTTATTGTTTCTTTTATACAGTACATGTCCTTTTCTTTGTCCTTTTTATTGGTATTTTAAATATGCTTGTTCAGTGTGATCAGTCTCCGCTGTTGCTGCGTTTTGATTGGGTTGTAACTGTGTTTTGGGAATTTCATAGTACTCACCCCTTCACTGTGTGTTTCTTTAGGGTGTGTAGTTAGAATTTCTTTAGTCCTACCAGCTTCTGTATTATATATTTTCTCAGTAGATAATGCGTTGGCCACCTAGATGCCTTTTTTTTTTTTTGCGTTAATGACTATTGCGCTTGGGTTTTTCCGCCATCTTCTTTGTTTCCTTTCACTGTTTCACACATACAAGATGTTTTTTCTGCAGCAAAAAAACATTTTATTGTTTCAGGAAAAAATATAAATAACATGATTGAAACAATTTATTTTAAAAGTTAGGGTGCACACCAATGTTACACTGTTCTTAATAAAAATCATGTATGTGAATCTTCATGAAGAACATTGTATGCTTCACTAGATCTGATTTATTCCCAATAAAAAAAAAATTAATAATAAAAAAAAATAAATATATATATATATATATATATATATATATATATATATATATATATATTATTCATAATAGACTGGATTATAGTATAATTGGTTTTACATGTGTAAGTCACATGAAGAAAAAGCTATTGGAAATTAATGATATTTATTTATTTATTATTTAAATAAATACAAAATGTATCAAACTGAATATTACAAAGTAAATGGTTGTAGTTAGTTAGTAGTGGTTGTTTCATTTAATTTTGTTTATTTAATCGTGCCATTCTTTGAAACTGATAATAGGCTGTCTTAAAGTGTATTTGTCTCTATACAACACTCTATTGAACGAACTACCTGTGTTTTATTTGCAGAATCAGTGTCTATAATCATGAATCAATGTAACGAACAAATAAATAAACAAATATTTAGTACCCAAACACTCCAATTTGTTTGATATGCTGCGAGGTATTTTTCTGTAAGATAAGTAGAATCAAAAACGGTTGTCTAAGTCGTGTATTTTTTAGACGGTCCCTTATTGACTCCATCGGTATAGGGCCAGTAAACAGCGTTTCTGAAAGATCTTGCTACAGCAGGGGTTAACGAGAAAAAATTTAAAAATATATTTAGTTGTAATCGGTTTTCTGTCCAGTCCAGAGTAGGAAAATATGCGGCTTGTCATTTTTGAGTATTTATGTGTTGATAAACAGAAGAGAGAATCTCGAATGTGTTCAGGTATATGAGAAATCTCAGGGCAGCTGAGAGAAATATATTTAAACATAATTTAAAAACACATTTTGTTTGTCTCACACTAAGGAAAATATATTCCCCCAAACAGTATAAGAGTGAAATGCCTATTTATAGTACCCGCCCGTGAGGTTAGTGTGTAACCGTTACATCACGCGCCGCAGAATTCCTACAGCTGTTTTATTTAAAGGCATCATTTTTACATAAAGCTGTGTATAATACAGAAATCACTCACATTCCGTTAGCAGCCCTTGTTGGGTGATATGATTATTCCCGTTTATGTCTGGTTTTAAAGATTTTGAAGAAGAACTTTTCCAACCGCCCGACAAAATGGAGTTGTGGCTGAGCGGAAACACTTTCACTTTGGGAATGAGGATTGATTCGTTTCAGGGAACAAGTCCGGGAAAGAGTCGACTCATTGAATCAATAATTTTTTTTCGTGGATTTGTTTCGCAAATCTAAACTAATCTATCCTTTTTTTTTTTTTTTTGCTGAAAAACTATAATTGTTTTGCTTATTTAATTAATTAAATCACATACAGTGCAGCATCAGTAACGCATTAGTTCTGTATTCTGTAGATTGCGGTCAATTTTCACTTTCTAAGAAGCTTTAGAACAGTTTCAAAGAGGTATTACTTTTTCTAGAAGTTATGTGATTTAAAATTCAGACAATGTGTTTTTACCTATACCTTGAAATCATTTTTATTTTGAAATAAAAAAGCTTTTTAAATTGTTAAATGGATTTCTTTTTTATTAATTTATTTCTTTTCCCAGTAATATACTTTGCTAAAATATCCTGCTTTCTGTTCCCTTTCAAAGGCTACACTCGATGCTGCGTGAAAACGCTATGGGAATATCTTTTATGTTGCCGGTTGTGAAGCATGTGTGTACCAAACATGCCAAATTTTGGCTTATATAACCTTGGTCAGGTGATGTCATCTGATTAGATGCACCTGCAGGTTATAAATAGGAGTGAGCCGGCAACATTCCTCAGATCTTTTTCTTCACCACATTGTGCGCGTGTGTGTGTCAGCAAAGCATAAAAAAATATAAAACAAGCAGAATTAAATCTCATAAAACTCACCAGATAGTATGGCAGAGTTTAGAGTAAGAGTTCCCCCTCCTTGTGAAAATTTCCTTTCAGAGAGCGATATGCATACATTCTGCTTCGAATGTTTGGGTGAGAAGCACCCTCTCGAAGGACGTAATGGAGAGTGTGAGCACTGTGATCTTTTCCCCATGAAGCTGCTTCGCGCACGCCTCGCGTTATTTAGGGAACCACGAGCCGCGCTGCACTCATGGGGATCACAAGCAGATCTGGCCGAGGCACGAGAGACGGAGTCCCTCCTTTTGATGACCTCCACAACGAGTTATCTCGTTCTTGGAGAAATCCTTTTTCTTCCCGTATTTTTGTACCATCGACTTCGTTTTATTCGAACATCTTTGATGCAAAAACAGGAGGTTAAGCGGTGATGCCCCAGATAGAAGATCAATTTTTATTCTTTAATTCTCATTAAAGAAACCAAAACTTTCCTCCAAGCCGTGTAGAACTTCTTCTACCCTGGTAGGGAAAGCGTTCCAAGCAGCAGGTCAGGCCGGCGCTTCCTTGCACACCATGGTGGTTTTGCAGGCGTATCAGGCTGATCTGCTGAAAGATTTGAGCACGACAGGCACACTGAATCATGAAGCATTCAATGAATTATGCCGGGCTACTGATTTATCCCTGCGTGCGACTAAACAGACAGCCCGTGCAATCGGCCGTTCCATGGCCTCCTTGGTGACCGCTGAAAGGCACCTGTGGTTGAACCTGACAGGCATCAAGGACAAGGTTCAAACATTCCTCCTTGATGCCCCTGTCTGACCTTCCAGCCTATTCGGCGACACTGTGAATTCCTTCGCCACTAGGTTCCGAGAAGCTAAACTGTATGAACAGGCTTTTGGGAAATTTCTCCCACACCGTGCTCAAGAGTCGAGGCCCTCGGCCACCCAGCCTCGACCAGATCTGAATCTCGCCAGGCGAGAGGCACAGAAGGAGAGCGTCAGCAGCCGGGCACCCCCCCGTAAGGACTGGGGTACAGCTCGTTTCCAAAAGATCAGATCGCCACACTGTCTTCTTTTCAAAGACTAAGTCCTAAAAGCCTACGCGCCCAGGACTGTGGGGGTAATCCCCCCAGGGAACGGCACTCAACGCTCTTTCCTATAAGAGCATGACCCCCGGAGTCGGTGTTCAGTTTCTGCCGCCTCTGGTGAGATATGTTAGTGCCTCGGTTATATCCTGCTATATTCCAGGATGCCGAACCACTAACAAACCCCCCCCCAGCGTGGAAGCTACTGCCAGGCATATCTCTAGAGCTCCCTCCACTAGAAAAGCTTATGCCCTCAAATGGAATGTTTTCGAAAGTTGGTGCATGACGAAGCAGGTAGACCCAGTCCACTGCCAAATTGTTTCTGTGCTGAAGTTCCTGCAAGATAAGTTGTCCTCGGGCTTGTGCCCTAGTACCCTTAGGACATACGTGGCCGCTATCTCAGCCTGCCACGTTCCAATCGAGGGGATTACTGTGGAAAAACACCCTTTAGTTGCCTGTTTTATTTGTGGAGCTAAACGGTTGAGGCCACCCACTAGAGCCACAACCCCTTCATGGGATTTATCTATCGTGCTTGAAGCTCTAATTGACACTCCTTTCGAATCGCTAGAGTCAGCGCCTGACAGGCTTCTGACTCTTAAGATGTTTTTTTCTTATGGCCATTACCTCTCTCAAGAAGATTGGGGATCTGCGCGCCTTGTCAGTCTCCCCATCTTGCCTGGACTTTGCCCCTGGGCTAGTCAAGGCCATTCTGCATCCTTACTCGAACTATCTTCCGAAAGTTAAATTTTCAAACATGCACCCTGTTGTTCTTGAAGCCTCCTGTCCTCCGCCTTTTACAGCTTCGGAGCAGGAGAAATTCACCTATTGTGTCCGGTACGTGCTCTTCGGATTTACGTCCACTGCACCAGCCAGTGGCGTAGATCAGAGCAGCTCTTTATATGCTATGGAGGCCGCAACCGGGGGGCGGCCGCCACTACGCAGACCATGTCACATTGGGTGAGAGATGCTATTGCTCTCTCCTATGAGGCGCGTGGGCTCACTTCGCCTCTAGGAATCAGGGCTCATTCAACCAGGGGGATTGCTTCATCTATTGCACTAGCAAGAGGTATTCCCCTGCAACAAGTGTGACGCGGCGGGCTGGTCCTCTCCGCACACATTTATTGAATTTTATAGTCTGGATGTTCCTGTCACTCCGGGCTCACGAGTCCTCGAGTCAGCTTCCAAGACATAGTTCTGAGACCTCTCAGCCTTATGCGCACACGCTACACAATGCAGGGTCCAGACACTCGCAGTGTGGCGACGTTGGGCTCTCGTTCCCATAGCATTTTCACGCAGCATCGAGTGTAGCCTTTGAAAGGGAACGTCTCGGGTTACTTCGCTGTAACCCTATTCCCTAAAAAAGGCGGGAACGAGATGCTGCGTCCCAATGCCGCACTGCCCACGTGACCGGACGTCCGTTCAGACAATCAATCTGAGGAATGTTGCCGGCTCACTCCTATTAATAACCTGCAGGTGCAATCTAATCAGACCGAGGTGCATCCTGGGACATGTAGTTCTAACATCAACAAAAAACAAAAAAAGTCTCTGGGCTTCAGGCGCCCTCTAGGGGTTAACCCTAACATAACGGGAAAAAAAGGTCTCTGGGTGCAGGGCGCCCTCTAGGGGTTAACCCTGACACAGTGATTTTCTTCTGCAGTTTTTTATGTTTCCTGCAGTTTGTTCCTGTTCTGTTTTGTGTCCGCTCCAAACCAGACTGTGATGGATGAGCACAGGACAGCTGATGAAGGAAGTACATTTTCTGTTGGGGCTTTTGTAGGATAGAGCTGATTTTAAGTTCCTATTTCAGGTCATGGGAAATTGTATTTCCCAAAAACTTGAAGGACTTCACATTTGACACAGGGTTATTGGTTATTGTGAGGGGGAGGAGTGTGGAAACCTGTTGATGTGGATGTTATACGTTTAATGTGGCAGCGCGACACTCTGCGTGCATTATTACCATAATACACTTTAAATGAGACAAGATAGTGAATCGAGATAACTTTTAACTGTTGAATAGTCATTAGACATTATGCATGTACCACTATCTTTAAGAACTTATGCTGGCCTACAGCCCTAAGATTACCTGCTATGTCCTTTGTCCTGGCTCCCAGGATACACACAACCACTGCCCCTGGTGTATTTAAAGGCCTAGCTATTTTCATGTTCCTTAGTATAGAGTCTCCAATTACCAGAGCTCTTTCAGGTTTCTCAGCAGGGGCATCACTGAGGAAAAGAAAATCTGTTGCACACGTGAAGCACAGAGAAGGTGTGCTCTGGTGGGCTTAGCCTTAGCTTTGGCTGAACGAGTATGCTGCCCAGTCACAACTATTCGGCCCGCTGTGAGGGCTCTAATTCCTGCGTCAGGGGCTTGGCTATCTCCTCCTACAGAACCCAGACTTTCTGCTACAGAAATAAAACTACTCTCTTGCTCTCTAACCCTCTCTAAAGTCTGGATGCACCCCTAATACTACTATCTTCTCCGTCAGAGTGAATAATGACTAATAAACAGAAATTTAACTATCACAAATAAAGTGACTTTTGTGGGAGACCCAGAAGAAAGCTAAGAAAAAAATCTAGATGTCCAGTCTCACTGTTTAAAGCTTGAACTACACCAGCCTTGTGGACATCTAAGATTCTATTAAATGACCGACTATGTTTCAAAACATTTCTCTTTGTCATCCTGAACATAAGGTGCACATACAGAGCTGCGGTGTATTCCTGAATACTCAGATAAACAAAGCAGTACACTTTACTTTGGTGAAGCCCAAACTTCTCTCTAAAGATCTGCGTACACACACCTGAGTACACTGCTTATTTCTGCTTCTCTCACATCAATGCCACACTCTCTCAAGTCTTCCGCATAGTAGATCAAGTTCCCTTTCTTCAGCTGCTCAAAAGTCCCAATTTAAGAAGCATCGCCCTCGTCCCAGTTTAAGAAGAATCACCCTCCTGCTTCTTTGAGTACTTTTCTCTTATGATGTTTATCTGAATGATGAGGAAGTGTGTGTACATTTGAGTCAGAGTCTAGGGGATCTCTCCACTCTCTGCTTCACCCAACATTCTCTCTAGAACAGCGGCTAAAATCCAGCAGAAGACTGGGATGTGACACATGATGTAGAGGCTTCTTAATGACTTCAGGTGTGTGATGATGTTATTGGCCAGGCTCTGATCACTGATCCTCTTCCTGAAGTACTCCTCCTTCTGTGGGTCATTGAACCCTCGTACCTCTGTGACTCGATGGACACACTCAGAGGGGATTTGATCAGCTGCTGCAGGTCGGGAGGTGATCCAGATGAGAGCAGAGGGAAGCAGATTCCTTTTGATCAGGCACTGATGCTGATTCAGTTACATCACATGCACAAAATAGACTTATAACCATAATGAGTACAATAACATACCGTATAATACTGGATAAATACCCCCCCCGCCCCCACCCCCTTTAAAAATGACTAAAATGAATAAATATAATTTAAATAGAAGATCAGTGAAACTGAAAACTAGACACAGCTGTGGCCAAAAGTTTTGAGGATGACACAAATATTATTTTTTACAAAGTCTGCTGCTTAAGTGTTTTTAGATTTTTTTTTGTCAGATGTTATTTTTGTATACTGAAGTATATTTACAATAACTTTATAAATGTCAAAAGGCTTTTTTGACAGTTACACTAAATTTGTGCAAAAGTAATTTTTTTGCAGGTAGAGAAGATTGAAGTGTGGGAAACATGATATTTATTTTTCACACTAGATTGGCCGCCACAGAGCCCAAACCTTAACCTCACTGAGAATCTTTGGAATGTGCTACAGAACACTTTACACTATGGTTTGACCTATTTATTATCAATACTATACAATATCTTAGAGAAAAATCAATGCAACTCTGTACAAAAATACATGTTGTGTTATTGCAAAAACTTATTAAAACAATGCCAAGGCCATAATCAAGGCATCAAAGCGAAATAAAATAAATGAAATCATGAAATGTGTGACTTGGATTACTTGAAATCAGTATCAGAAAATGTTCCGTCTGTATGTCTGTCTGTCTGTCTGTATGTAAGTACTGTATGTATGTATGTATGTATGTTTGTATGTATGTCTATCCAGATTTCATCACAGCACCACCCAAAAGTGGTTGGACAGAATTGAATAAAACGGTGGCAGTACTTAAGTATTTGCCTAAAGTTAAACCTGCACCATGAATGAAATCAAATACGTTATGAGCAGTTAGGGTGCCAGATTATGTCGCAGCATCTAGCACTTTTGTTAACTAACTTAAAGGCACGGAAACCATGGTATAACAAGATACCTAAATCTTCAAGAAATAAAAGTGTGACACAGCATGGCTTACCCCATAAAAAAAGTTAATTAATGCCTCCAGGTTTTAACAACTCATTGGTCAATTTTTACTAATCAATAATATGACTGTGTCCAAAAGGAGCATCTTAGAGAAATGGGCAGAGATTCTCCTGTGAATATCTGTGAAAAAAGTTGCATCTCTAAATTGACAAACAATTTGAGAATAATGTTTCTCCATGTATCATTTCAAAGACTTTAAATATATCATCTTATACAATACATAATATTTCATAATGTTACTTGTAATTTTTATTCAGTTTGTTTAAATAAGATACAAAAACTTTGGTCATGTTTTATTTTCTTCCCATATTGCATTTTTCTGTTTTGTCATCGGCATAAGGAGACGAGAGATGGTGTTGTGTGCAGGTGTAGAGAATTTTCTCTTGATGAATGTAAGCCATCCAACCAAGAAGCTTTAAGATAAACCCCTCTCTTAGCTCACAAGCAGGCAAAAGTGGTATGTGACGATATTTTTTGTTAATTTCTGAGTTTAATGTTGTATGCATGTATTCTGTGTAATTGTATGTTTAACTGATTTCTGTTATATTTGTCCTGTTTATTTAGTTCTACTGTGTCAATGAGCAGATTAAACATCTGTAAAAAGAACCTCAGCCTTCATATTGTGACTAAGCGCTTGATACAGAGAATTAGGAGAACTCTTTGTATGCAAAGGACAAGGGCAAGGCACAATATTGGATGCCCATAATCTTCAGCCACTCGGATTTAGACTAACTGAGACTTAGGACATGAGGCGGGGGACACCCTGGACAGGGTGCCAATCCATCGCAACATACACACACTCACACACTACAGGCCAAACACCAATTAGCCTACGTTACATCTTCGTTGGTGGGAGAAAATTTTTTAGGCAGCGGGTCAGCCTGGTGCTGCCCTGCACACAATGGCTTTGCAGGCATACCAGACTGACCTACTGAGAGCTTCACTTTTTAGAGAGGCCGGCAGCGGGGAACCTACTGCCAGCTATGTCTCTTTAGGTACGAAGCAATGAAGAGGACCAGCATCCTTAGGAGGCCGTGGTTCAATCTCTGCCACCGCTGGTGTTTCGAAGAACGGCGGTTTCCAGTGAATCGTTAGATGTTCGGTCCCTTCCTTCTATGTTCAGGATGCCAAACACCTAACACACCCATGTAGCCGAGGTGTCAAAGTTCGTGCACCTTTAGAAAGGCTGGCAGCGGGGAATCTACTGCCAGCTATGTCTCCTTAAGGACGAAGCACTGTGGAAAACCAGTATCCTCAGGACAAAGTGTTAGGTGCTTGGGTTCCTCCTGCCGTGTTTCAGGACACCGAACACCTAACAGCCACCACCATCACCACCCCTCCGTCGGCGTCAACACGTTGCCCTAGCTCACCTCACTTCTTAGGGTGGAGCCTTAACGCCACAAAGCATTCTCCTTTCTACACGAGGTATGAAGTTAAGTGTCATGCAGAATCCGAGCGCAATGCGGGCACAGCTGTCTCCTGCGCGCGCCGAATTCATTATAGCATACTCTAAAGGAGTATAAGCTAGGCGAGGTGGTAACGTCACCGCTTCCAGAGTGGTTTTAGTGGTGGCTAAGTGCCGGGGGATTTAAATTTTTAGATGAGCATTTAGATTCTATTTGCACAGACGATTTTGGAGGATTGACTGAAGACAGTGTGTTTCAGAGCCTGACTCTGAATCCGAATCAGAGGTTGCAGATGAGCCAGTCAGCTTTGTTAAAAGTTTAGCCAACTGGTCTGTACAGTTTGGTGTTTCTTTAGTTGCCCTCTTAGCTCTCCTTAGTTTTAACATTCTTTAGTTGCCCTCTCAGCCTATTATTAACATCTTTACTGGTAAATTACCAGTTAATTACTGTTAGTAATTAGATTACGTGTGAACAGGATCTTTTCAAAAAGTACAGTATCAATATAAAAAAAAAATAACATTACCCGTAATGTTCTCTGTAAAAGCAGAATGATATTAACAGTATGAACATGCACAAGTTCAGAATGCACTGATGAGAGAGGTCTAGGCCAATCATAACATTCTGATGAAGATGCATTCACTCTGTGCTGTCTATTATGATGTCTCTTGGCCAAAAACAAAATGCATGAATGTGAATTTGACACAAAAATGGAAACATCAACAAAAATTCTGTTCACATATGTCCCTCCATGATGTAAACACAATTTAAATGCAAGAGCAAAAACTGAAATCTGTACGTGAGAGAGAGCTTAGAATAAGCACCAATACAAATATACTTTTACATACTGTATGCTTATACTGTAGTTATACTTATATAGATGTCCTCAGCAAGCTTTTGTTATTGAGGATGCTGGCATCCTCTCCACCACAGGAATCATGTATACTCTCCATGACACATTAGTCATACACACTACCTTTAATCAGTGGTGTGAGGAGATAAATTGTTTGTGCCTAAATGACACAGCTGTAATATTATCAGACACTCAATATTATCGATAGTTAACTAGTTTGAATTACTTACTTGAATACTAAAAACAGCAACAAAAAAGAGACCCTACTATCTGCAGTCCTTGATCTCTGATGGTAAACTAAAATGTAGACACAGTGTCATTGGTGTATACTGATGAACGCATGTTCTCTAACAACAACAACATGGAGATGCAGAAGCACTGGAGTCTTCATCACACAAAGATTCTCTTCCCATCCTGAAGATAAAAGGAAAACATGCATTAATAATGGACTGTGGTATTGTACTTCATGATCAACATCATGTAATCATCTCTCCTTTAAGGGAAACACCATCATCTCCTGTTTATAATGAATCATTCAACATTTCTTCATTCTTAGTAACATCTGTGTTATAACAGGAACATGAGCAGATATTTACTCATCACATCACTGCTCTTATCCAATCACAGGCTTTGGAGCTTTTTAAATAATCAACACTACTGAGTCATTTAGCTCTTGTTCTACATTTATACTTAAGTGCAGACTTTAAGAACAAGCTGAGGTGAATTTTACAGGAATGACAGGAGACATGGTGTGGAGGTCGGGTGCTGGAAGGAGTGTTACTGTCGGTTTTTATCTGTATTTAATACTATTAAAAGTTACTGCATTGAATTTAGAAATAATTATATAACAGTTACAAAACAAAAACATTTAATTATTACAAACTTTCTATGTTTTTTAATGTTTGACGGTGTTGACAAATGTCCTGTAATGCTCTGAGGTTTTCATTAGGACCCGGAAGTAGTACAGTTGCAACACAGGAAGCATAAAAGGAGACAAGATGGTGCATCACATTGCTCAGTCATGAAGTTTGCCCATGTCGGTTCAGATCGTCCGTCTGCCATTTTGAGAGTACTCACTTTCTCGCGTCTACTTTCTGATTAGAGTGTGTTTAAAGGATGTGGGTTAAATTTGTGTTTTTCCCTCGCTCCCCTTCTGTGAGAGTCCTTAGACTAAATCGCGTGGTTATCCTGCCTACTCGCTTGCTTCCGAATTTGGGTTTACCATCCACGCTACAAAGGGCTAACTGCTAAGTGTGATAAATCTTCTGATCATTCCGGTTAGTTCGTGACACAAACTAGCAATAAATTAAACGAATCAATTATTTTTTACATTCATCTAAAAGGTCATTATTTACCACAGTGTTTGTAGTTTGCAATGTTTATCATCCTTAACAGCAAAGAGAAGCTTCTTTCCAGAGTCTCCTATTTTTTCTCCTGATAGATAAAGGTCTGTCAGGTTTGAGAGGTTTAAACTCAGTGCTGAGGCCAGAGCAGCACAGCCCTTATCTGAGACATCACAATCCTCCAACCTGTAGAGACACACAATCACACACACGCACAGACAGACTCTTCACACTTTTAATCTAAAGCAGAGGAAGAACAGCACTGACTCTCTTCTGGTTGTAGACAGTTTGTCGTATTGTGAACTGAGTAATACATCATGTCTTTAAAAATGTTTTTGCTAACTTTTTTTTTTTCCTTTTTACACATCCTAACAAAATCAGTTTTTGTTTTTTATGAGCATTCACAGATTTTCTTGTGAAGCATCTAATTAGTTTTTGGAGAGGTCGTTAGCTTCTTAGTTCATGTACTTTTTAAATCCAGACAGTAAATTTAGTATTGACAAGAACAACTGTCACTGTGTTTTATTAATGCAGAAATTATTTGTTTATTATTTTGACCTGGTTAATTATTAGACCATGTTGTATTATTAATATTTAAGTATATAATCCTACCTGAGTGTCTCCAGTTTACAGAGAGGATTCTCTAGTAGAGCAGAGAAACACTTCACTCCTGAGTCTCCTATATTATTATTGGATAGAGCCAGCAGGTTCAGGTGTGAAGGGTTTGATCTCAGAGCTGAAGTCAGAGCAGCACAGCCTTCATCTGAGACACCACAGTTATATAACCTGTAGAGAGACACAATGACACATTGTCCATCAGCAGATTTTTATCTTAATATAAGTATTACTTAAAAGCTTATCTTGCTTTCCAGCTTAACCCTGTATATAGGGTTGTGGTGGGACCTGGAGCCTATCCAAGGAAACTCCATGCATGAAGAGGCGGGAATCAAACCTATACCCTGGAGGTGGAAGGCGACTATGCTAACCACTAATCCACCATGCCCGTAGTGTGTGTAAGTGACTGTATGTGTGTGTGCCCTGCGATGTACTGGCACCTTGTCCTGGGTGTACACGGCCTTGTGCCCTAAGTCTCCTGGGATAGGCTCCAGGCCTCACGTGACACTGTTTATAGGATAAAATGGAATAGATGATGGGTAAGTGACTAAGTAAAAACGATCATACTGAGGATTTGTTTCTCTCGGCAGATGTGTGACAGTATATTGCTCCAAAATCAAAAATAATAAAGGCTGAAACATAAGATATGATGTAAAGTATAAATGATTAAATAGTTAAATAGGAGTTGCAGGTAGAAGAAAAGTATGACGATGAGACCGATGCAAGATAATGGATAGAGAACCCTATGTGTCACCTTTGCTTTACAGGCAGGCAACACAAGTAGCTATTTCAAAATATCAGTGTATGTGAGAAGGGGTAGTGCATCAATATTTTCAAATATCTCTACAGGTTTCCCAAACTACCACTGCACGGCACTGATATTTAACTTCTCCCACACTGAAAAAAAGGAACTTGGCTACTTGTTACATGTACTAAAATGTAATGTGTTTTGTACATAATAATTTCATGTTTCCAAGATAAACATGGATAAATCATGTTGTATTTGCATGAAATTCAACAACTTAACATGTATTAGATTCAATCATGTTGAGATAAACCAAATAGATCTTGTCACTATAAAAACAGAAATAGAGCAAACATTGCGAAAAGACACTCAACAGAACACTGTTGAGAAGACAAACATTTGGCGGGCGTGTGGAAAAGGTAAGCAGGAATTAATTCCCATCTTTCTAAATAGAAACGAAATACTGAACATAAATGTCACCTGCTGTTTAGCGATGTTTAGTCACGTTATTTTGGTTTAAGCTATTTCTTGTATTCTTAATCACACTTAAAATACCGACGGACGGTTATATGCGCGTGCTTAGTTTGTGGTTCGGTTCTCGCTTCGTTCTGTTCTCATGAGTTGTGAAGCGAGAGGAACAAAGTATAAATATTGTTCATTTGCTAAATTAAGTATCATAAATTTTAATTAAATATCTATCCCTGTATTTTTTCACAGCAGTTTGTGACTGAAAAGTGTCCTGTCTGCATCTGACTGCAAGAGTTTCCTGACCAACCGTCTCTAACGGTCATATTTAAAGTCATAATAAACAGTTATAAAGCACCAAACGTTTCTGATGGTGTTTAATTTTTTTTAATATGATTAATACTTATTTGTGGTGTTTTATGTTTTGTACATCTTTTCAAATTGAGACCCCATTTGTAAGTTGCTGCTGGTGTAAAACAGGTTTTTTATTAAATATAAAATATGAAATCAAATTCTCCGTTTTATCTTCGTTTGTCTTATGCTTCCTTCCTTCACGGAATTTTTTTAAAATTAAAATTACATTAAACATTTGAATAATGTAAGCACTAAGAAATTTAGACTTTTCAATGATAATGGAGTATTATAGACATAATTCAATTACATTACAGTTGCACAATCAATTGCTATTACAGTAAATGATTAAGTTTAACCTGAATGAAATACTTTGGTTTAGCAGGCAAAATTTGTGTAATTTGGCCACATTTTGATGAGGTGGGACCAATGTACACATTAAAATCAAGTAAATTCAAAGGATTTTTTTTTCAGTGCAGTAGGGTCCCTTTTCTTTATGTTCACTCTTCTTAATCTCAAAAGCAAACATAAAAATCAAAACTAAAACAACAAGCCTCTCTCAACTCTGTAAGACAATTTTATTTTTCATTTGCATTTCCCTGTAGCTACAGCTCGCACAGTGTATTTAGTTAGTGTTCCAGGTGCAGTTTCTGTGATTAGTTACAGTGTTTTAGTAAATTTCACAGTAATTTTAGACACATTGCAGTCACATCAAGTCATGTTTTGCTCTGCAGTTTCTCAAATAAGTACAGCTGGCCCAAAGACTCTGTGACAAATCATTAGTGTGAAGAAACAATTATCCTTTACAGGACTTTATGATGAACCTAAAACTTCTGCTTCAGTCTTACTATTAGAGAATGTGTCTTACTGAGCAGCAGGTCATGTGACTCGCAGAGAGATGATCTTACCACAGTATCTCCAGTTTACAGTGAGGATTCTCCAGTACAGTAGACAGATACTTCACTCCCGTGTCTCCTAGATTATCGTCAGACAGATCCAGTTCTCTCAGGTGTGAGGGGTTTGATCTCAGAGCTGAAGCCAGAGCAGCACAGCCTTCACCTGAGATATCACACTCATACAACCTGTAGAGAGACACAATGACTCTTCAGACACTCATCACCAGATTTTTATCTTAATTTAAGACTTACTTAAAAACTGATGTGTTTGTCACATTATGTTATTATTCAGACTGATATCACTTGTGTGTCATTTCAATTCCAACGATGTAATTAAAATGATCATATCGGGTCTTATGTTTTGTTTCTCTTAGCAGATGTGTATTGTATATAATTACAGTATATGCCTGCATTGTCAAAAAAGTAAAAGTCAGAAACATGGTGAAAAACTAAAGTCATAAAATGCAAACCAGGGCCCGGTTTCTCGATAACACACACTCTTTGCACGCTAAGAAGACTCCTAAGATATATCTTACATAAAGTGATTACTTTTCTAAGTGTATTTCTCGAACTATCCCTTGGAAGTCTTCTTAGGTCACTGCCTCTTACGCCCAACGTTACAAGGGGCTGTCTACAATGAAGAAAAAAAGGTGGTGTTGTTCACCTACAGGGTGCCGGTGGAAATTTGGCTACTCTTGGTTGAAGAAGGAGAGGAGGAAGGCGTGTTCGAAAGCAGTAAGAGAAGAGGAAAGGCAAGAGTTTAGGAGTGATAGTAGGGACTTTGAATGTTGGGACCATGACAGGGAAGGGAAGAGAGTTGGTTGATATGATGCAGAGAAGGAAGGTGGATATACTGTGTGTCCAGGAGACCAGTTGGAAAGGTAGCAAGGCCAGAAGCTTAGGATCAGGGTTCAAATTGTTTTACCATGGTGTGGATAGGAAAAGTAATGAAGAAGGAGTTATTCTGAAAGAGGAGTTTGTAAGGAATGTTCTAGAGGTGAAGAGAGTGATCAGATGGGGTGATGAGTCTAAAGCTGGAAATTGAAAGTATAATGTTCAATGTTGTTAGTGGTTATGCCCCACAGGTAGGATGTGAGTTATAAGAGAAGGAGAAATTTTGGAGTGAGTTAGATGAAGTGATGCAGAGCATCCCCAGAGGTGAGAGAGTGGTGATTGGTGCAGACTTCAATGGACATGTTGGGGAAGGGAACAGAGGTGATGAAAATGTGACGGGCAGGTTTGGTCTTCAGGACAGGAATGTAGAAGGACAGATGGTGGTGGACTTTGCAAAGAGGATGGAAATGGCAGTAGTAAATACTTTTTTCCAGAAGAGGTGGGAACATATGGCGACATATAAGAGTGGAGGCAGAGGCACTCAGATCGACTACATCTTGTGTCGACGTTGTAATCTGAAAGAGATCAGTGACTGCAAAGTGTTGGTAGGGGAGAGTGTAGCCAGACAACACAAAATGGTGGTGAGGAAGGTGAAGAGGACAAAGGCAGAGCGGAGGACAAAGTGGTGGAAGCTGAGAAAGAAAGAATGTTGTGTAGTCTTCAGGGAGGAGTTGAGACAGGCTATGGGTGGTAATGTGGTGCTTTCAGTTGACTGGACAACTACAGCCAATGTGATCATGGAGACAGGTAGGAGGGTACTTGGTGTATCATCGGGTAAGGAAAAAGTGGACAAGGAGACTTGGTGGTGGAATGAGGAAGTCCAGGAGTGTATACAGGGAAAGAGGCTAGCTAAGAAGAAGTGGGACACTGAGAGGACTGAAGAGAGTAGATAGGAGTACAGGGAGATGCAGAGTGAGGTGAAGGTAGAGGTGGCATAGGCCAAACAAAGAGCATATGAGGACTTGTATGCTAGGCTAGACAGTAAGGAGGGAGAGGTGGATCTGTACAGGTTGGCAAGGCAAAGAGATAGAGATGGGAAGGATGGGCAGCAGGTTAGAGTGATTTAAGATAGAGATGGAGCTTAGAAGAAGTGGCAGTAGAGTTTCTGACTAGTTTGTTTAACAAGATCTTGGAGAGTGAGAGGATTCTAGAGGAATGGAGGAGAGGTGTATTAGTGCCAATTTTTAAGAACAAGGGAGATGTGCAAATCTGTGGCAATTATAGAGGTATAAAGCTAATGAGCCAGACAATGAAGCTGTGGGAAAGAGTAGTGGAAGCTAGTTTAAGAGCAGAGGTGAGCATCAGATGCAGTATTTGATTTGAGGATGCTGGCGGAGAAGTACAGAGAAGGTAACAGGGAGTTGCATTGTGTCTTTGTAGATTTAGAGAAAGCGTATGACAGGGTGCCAAGAGAGGAGCTGTGGTATTGTATGAGAAGGTCTGGAGTGGCAGAGAAGTATGTTAGAGTGTTGCAGGACATGTATGAGAGCTGTAAGACAGTGGTGAGATGTGCTGTAGGTGTGACAGAAGAGTTCAAGGTGGAGGTGGGTCTGCATCAAGGATCGGCTCTAAACCCCTTTTTGTTTGGACAGGATGACAGATGAGGTTAGACAGGAGTCTCCATGGACTATGATGTTTGCAGATGACATTGTGCTTTGTTCGCCCGAGCAGGGAACAGGTGGAGGTATGCTCTGGAAAGCAGAGGAATTAGGCATTTGGCAGACGTTCTTATCCAAAGCGACTTAACTTTTTTTTTTTTTTTATCTCATTATACATCTGAGCAGTTGAGGGTTAAGGGCCGCGCTCAAGGGCCCAACAGTGGCAACTTGGTGGTTGTGGGGTTTAAACCTGGGATCTTCCGAACCATAGTCCAATGCCATAACTACTGAGCTACCCCTGACCCCACAGCAAGACGGAATACATGTGTGTAAATGAGAGGGACCCAAGAGGATCGGTGAGGCTACAGGGAGCAGAGGTAAAGAAGGTGCAGGATTTTAAGTACTTAGGGTCAACGGTCCAGAGCAACAGGGAGTGTTCGAAGGAGGTGAAGAGGTGGGTACAGGCAGGTTGGAATGGGTGGAGAAAAGTGTCAGGTGTGTTGTGCGATAAAAGAGTATCAGCAAGAATGAAAGGAAAGGTGTACAGGACAGTGGTAAGACCAGCAATGCTCTACGGCTTAGAGACAGTGGCGCTGAAGAAAAGACAGGAGGCAGAGTTGGAGGTACAGTAGCAGAGCTGAAGATGTTGAGGTTCTCTTTGGGAGTGACAAGGATGGATAGGATCAAGAATGAGTTTATCAGAGGGACAACCCATGTTAGATGTTTTGAAGATAAAGTCAGAGAAATGAAAAAAAATTACGTTTTACCGTATGAAACATTTTAAACAAAAAGCAGTGAGCAGCTGGACATCGGGACATAGAGAATAAGTATGACGCGTTGGTCTGGCAAGCGCAGGTCTGAGCAGTTCAAGAAGCTCCATAATCTGTTGCCTTGGAAGGCGAAACCTTTTAAATAGCCACCTCAGGCAAAATATAAAAAAGGGCTGAAGTTTTGCCTAAAGGAAAAATTTACATGAACCATGTACGCTGCCTAATTGTTTGCCACCTGTTTAATATTAAAAGTGATTGCCAATTTTAATGCATTAGTCACATTATGAAATAGGCTAATTAAAAGGTGCTCTATTAGTTCTGATATCAAATAAAATAAAATTCCTAAACAGGCCTAAAATATATTCCATCATTAATACGACTTTGATAACGTGCCATAATGTACACCGCTGATTTATAAAGACTGCTGCTCAGTGACGGCGACTAGTGTCTTGAGCTGAAACTACGCTATGAATAAGTTAAGGTTGGTCCAGACCAACCTTACGAACATGTGACTTACCTAAGAGATACTTAGCGTATGAAAATTTCGGGAAATGCGCCATAACGGTAAGAGAAAGGTTAAGGTACAACTTAAGAACTACTTAGCGATAAGAAGCTTTCGAGAAATCGGGCCCATATTGCTTGATAAGTCATAATTAAATATATACTGAATTTAAGCTAATGAAGAGTAAAAAATTGTATCCTTTAGGTTCCAAAGAATTAGAATGTGAAATTCACAGTAGAGACAAATGTGCTAAGGATTTTGTGTCCAGGAAGGATCATCCAAAAAAGTGTAAAAGTCAGTCTGATTACATACGATATTCTGCTAAATTTAATACAATATGTGAAATTCAGTCTACAGTCATCAGTTTTACACGTTATTTTGTCCTTCTTTTAGAAACAGGTGTTTAAATTATAACAGTGTTGTAACGTTGCGGGTACTGCGGCAGGCAAACCCAACGCAGATCCAAATTCAGCTCAAAGTATTTCCGGGTCTCCAGTGGTGCAATCGTCCCCCTCTCATGGCCGAGATGCACCTACTACCCCCCCCCCCCCAAGCCCCCTCCCCAAGCCATATGCAGGTGAACCTGAAAGGTGCAATTTAACTCAATTAAATTATATTTATATAGTGCTTTTTACGATTGCCGTTGTCTCATGCAGCTTCACAAAATTTAAAGAAGATTGTCAAGCACACTCAATCGGCAAGCGGTCGCAAACCAGGAAGTATAAGAGGGGTAAACAAACCACGATTCAACGCTCAGTCATTGAGTTTGGCTCATGTCTGTTCTGGCTGTCCGTCCACCGATTCGTGAATACTCACTATCTTGGGTTTCGCTTTCTGATATTGAGTGTGTGTTTATAGGACGCGGGTTAAATTTGTGTTATTTGTGAAGATGAATGAATCATGGGTTGACCCAGGCCACCTTGCCACAATATTTGTTAGGCGCATTTGAGCATCACATATTATTTGCACATTTATTAATTGGAAATGTTTCCGATTCACATATGCAAATTCGTCTTCAGATGGCGCCTTTATAGCAGTGTGTGTGCAGTCAATCACTCCGATTACATTAGGAAAACCGGCAATCGCTACAAATTGCGCTTTAATGTTTGGCTGGTCAACTGCATGGTATGGAAACCTTATATAGGCTACCTGCTAGACATGCGGATGATTCCGTCCCATACAGCTGGCATTGCATGGCTCAAAGACGACTGGCTTAACCCTGAGCGGTCTGGCAGTTCCCTTTGGAAAGGACCAGTTGCCAGGAAACCAAGCGTTGTCAGCACCTGTAAGGCAACGGGTAATGCGTGGCTCCTCGCTGTCTCTCTTACCAAATTCAGACCCACCTCAGCACAGAGCTCCAAGAGGATAGCTCTTGGAAATCTGAAACGGCTAATAATCCAGTCATCATCGTGGGCCAGAAAATCACTGTGATCCCTAAAAACGCGTCCCTTCGAATTCGGCCACTGACAATGTCCTCTAATAAGGCCAACACTGCCATTGCCATAGACTAAGAGTTGTATACATTTGCAAATGCTTTTATATGTTCTAAATCAAATAATTGGTAGAAAAATATTGTGTCAATTAACTCATTTTATTAATTATAAATTACGCGATAAATAATTTTATTAATAAAATTATGCGATACTTTGTAGTGTGCAATTTAACATAATTGCCTCTAGGAGTCGCCAACGGAAATAAAACACACACAAGAAATACACATACGCCAGACATGAAGTTGGCGTGGAAGAACGCACATTCTCACGTTAATTTCACTGTTAGTAAATCCGACTGTGAGCGTGAAAACTGGCATTAGCAAAGTTTTTGTGCGTACGCAGCGTTGATACATGAGGCCCCTCGTCTCCTAGGTTAGTTCATGCTGACAAAGATTATGGAAATGTGTAGGAGAAAGTAAAAAAGTGTCTATATATTATAGTGATATTTAATTGTCCTTGATGAGCAAGCCAAGGGCGACAGAGATGGTGGCCAGGAAAAACTTCCTGGGATGGCAATAGAAAGAAAATTTAAAAAGAACCAGACATAACAGGGATCCCATCCTCATTTGGGTCATAACAGATACAGGGATTGATCTGAAGTCATACTGTGTGCTAGACAGCTGGAAGCTCAATATAACAGAAGATGTCAAAGTTAACATGGAATCCAGTTCAGTTCGGCACCAGCATGGCACCAGGATAAATCAGACAGGTGCATAGGGCACAGGGGGTCTGGATTGTTGGGAGCCAGGAAGCAGTGTGTATAACTCCAAACACACTTCAGGATCCTTGCAGTGTTGGCCTCTATCGACTGGAGCAGGCACAACATCCAGGTGCCTCAGGATGGGTAGAAAAAGAAAGAACACGTGGAAAAGTATTAGCGTAGTTGCCGTTCATTATATTAGCAGCACTAGATGAAAGTGTGCATTTAAATGTACTGAAGTATGATTATGGGATGAATCATGTATATGCCAGAGATGTGTCTTGAGTCTGTTTTTAAACTGGGAGGTTGTGTATGAGCCTCAAACATTATCAGGAAGGCTATTCCAAAGCTTAGGAGCTAAATATGAAAATGCTCTACCCCCTTTTGTGGACTTTGATATTCTAGGAACTAACACAAATCCAGAGTTTTGTGATCTTAAGGAGCGCTGCGGATTGTAATGTGTCAGAAGACTGGTAAGAAGACTTGATAAGTAGGAGCTAAACCATTAAGGGCCTTGTACATAAGGAATGCTAGTTTGTTTTAAATTCTAAACTTAACAGGTAGCCAGTGCAGGAATGATAGTATTAGGTTTATATGATAAAATTCAATTTAAATCTTGATCTGGTGAGAACTCTGGCAGCTGCATTTTGGACTAACTGTAGCTTGTTTTTTGAGGATGCAGAACAACCATCTAGCAAAGCATTAAAATAGTCCAGTCTGGAGGTCATGAATGCATAAACTAACTTTTCTGCATCAGATATGTATAAAATGTTCCCAAGCTTGATTTTGTAATTTTGGAAATATTACACCCACATTTTTCACTGTTGAGCTAGTAGTAATAGTACATGCTTCTAAGTGCAAGCTGGAGTGTGAGCGCATTTGTGTACTAGTTTTTGGACCAATAAGTAATATTTCTGTCTTGTCTGGATTTAGTAAGAGAAAATCGGTCATCTAATCTTTTAAATCATGGACACACTCAGTTAATCTGGACAACTTGGATATTAGCATCATCAGCATAGAAGTGGAAACTAATCTTATGTCTTCTAATGATGTTACCCAAGAAAAGCATGTATATGAAGAACAGCAGAGGTCCTAAAATTGACCCTTGTGGATCTCCATATGCCTTTAAAGGTCCTATACCGACACATTTTCTCAAGCAGATAGTATCAGCAATAACAGAACCCCTGCTGAAAATAATTAACAGTTCAGTCAGCAGTGGGTATGTTGCCAACTTTTTTAAATTAGCAGTAATTAAACCACTAATTAAGAAATCTGATCTTAAACCCTGTCAGCCGTCCAATTACAGGCCGGTATCAAACCTTCCCTTTATCTCTAAGATTTTGGAAAAGGTAGTATCACAGCAGCTATGTTCACATCTACATTGAAATGGCATGAACGAACTGTATCAGTCAGGATTTAGGCCTCATCACAGCACAGAGACAGCACTTGTTAAAGTAGTAAATGATCTCCTATTGGCATCTGATCAGGGTTACATCACTATATTTGTGTTACTCGACCTCAGTGCAGCTTTTGACACTATTGATCATAGTATGATCCTTCCCTGATTGAAAAATGTAGTAGGAATTAAGGGAACCTCTTATGGATCAGATCCTATTTTACCTATTTTTTCGTTTTGTTGATTTAAATGGTGACCATTCTGCATGTTCTCCACTGGAGTTTGGTGTTCCACAGGGTTCAGTTTTAGGCCCACTGCTTTTTTTCTCATTTTTACATGCTTCTTTAGGGCAACATAATTTGTAAGCATGCTGATGACACACAGTTATATGTCTCAGCAAAACCAGATAAGAGAAAACAGTTTACTAAAGTTGAGAAATGTGTGGAGAACATAAGAGACTGGATGTTATTTAACTTCCTTCTGCTTAATCCTAATAAGACAGAAGTTCTAGTCATATGACCACAAGCAGCTAAAAGTAAGCTTTCTGATCACACTGTAACTTTAAATGGCCTTTCTGTCCCATAAAGTGCAACAGTGAAAGACCTCGGGTGATATACATTACAGCCTTTTATTAAAGCACATGTAAGTTAAGTTTAAGTTAAGTCTTTATTTGTCACATATACATTTCAGCACAGTGAAATTCCTTCTTCGCATATCTCAGCGTAACTGGGGTCAGAGCACTGGGTCAGCCATGATACAGCGCCCCTGGAGTAGTTAGGGTTAAGGGCCTCGCTCAAGGGCCCAACAGTGGCAACCTGGTGGAGCTGGGGATCGAACCACCGATATTCTGATCAGTAACCCAGTGCCTTAGCCCTCTGAGCTACCACTGCCATTTAAACAAATTCATAATCAAAGTACTGAAATTACAGTACAAATGTGGAATTCAAATTAAATTAAATCTTATCTAGCGAAATAAAATGTCGAAATAAATGTTAACACAGTGAGCCTTTAGATTTTAGTCAGCGGCCAAAATAAATCAGTTGCATTTTAAAGTCATTCGTAAAATGGCCGCCAGGTGGCGCAAAGTGACATTCTCGCTCGTTGCCGTAAATACAATAGTGACTGTTATACAGCGTATCACTGTATCTGTTTATTGTTATTTAAGTTCTGGATTATTTCAGGTACTTTAAACACATTGTTGGGTTACTCATGTTGGCTCATATGAGATGTAGTTTACAAATTAACACCTGGTTGGGTTATTTTGACCTAACAACTGGTTTATTCATTATTCTTTCGTTTCTCCAAATATCAGCCTGCAGAATGTTAGAAATATTACTGTTATTGTGTCACAGGTGTAGTTTTAAGAGTTGTTTAGGCAGGAATGCGTGTGTAAACAGCTCAAATCCTCCATCAGTTATTAAAGATAGCGTCTATTTAGAAAAAATGCCTCAGTGATTTCGAAACTTCAGGAAATCTCCCTGCGCTCTGCGCATAACACCTGGCCAACTCATGTCGGAAAGAATTTATAAACGGTTTGTAAACATGGGCTATTGTTTTTTTACTTATAATATTTGTTAATTTAATTTAAATGAGGTTTAGGCTCAGGACTTCGATTCGGCATCGTAATGCTCCTCTTTAATTTACTCCATAGTCTAAATCAGCACTCATGAAGTTTTCCATGAAGTTTGATTATGGGTGCGTCGGGAAAACAGCAAGCAGACTGACTCTGACCATTTAAAAAAACGTTTGAGTTCATTTTCTGACGTGCTCAAGTTCACCAAAAACAATACAGAACAGCGCAGCTTACAACACTTACAAAATCACAACACTTACAAAATCACAACGTTTTTTCGTTATTGTGAGTGCGCTTAAATAAAAGTTAAGTCTTATAAAGGCATGTAGTCTTATATAGTTTTATTATATAGTTTTTGCACATTAACCTGACAACAGTTTTTTCAGCCTGTCACGGCGTGCGCCCAAATCAATATCGCTCCTCGCTCACTAGTTAGGCGGCCTCCCCTTCAGACATGCGAAGCAGCGGGACCGCAGAATTACACATGACTGATGAGCTATCGTTGCTATCGTTGCCTGGGCTTGCACCCCGCGCTATAAAATACTCGGGGTTTGTTGGGCTACAGTGGATTTTACTACGCGCTGTGTATGCAACGCGCGTGCAACAACGCGGAAGTGCGGCTTGCAAGCAGGGCAAATGGAAAGCGCCCCAGGGACTTCAAAGGAGCGAGAGGTGGGAGGGGCCGGTCCGGCCATCCGCGGAGAGCAGAGTCAGCGCGAGCGGACGAATGGCCATTGCACTCACACCGTGTAGTAAAATCCACTGTAACCCAACAAACCCCAATCATCACCAGTCGTGCCTTATTTCGTCATGTCATGTGCGCATTATAAGATTTGTATTGAAAACTTCTAACTAAAAAGTGGCAGCTGGCACGCCTAAAAATAGACGCAGGTTAATTTTTTATAGTCTAAATAAAAACCCTCCGATTTAATTTCCTATCTAATCAGCGCTCAACCGCACGTATAGTTTTCCCGAGGAATTTTTTGTGCTAAATAATGTTTATGCAGTATAATAATTCCTATTAATCCTGGGTTGTTCTTTTAGTGTCACTATAGTGCTTTACAATGAAAGACAACATTCAAATACAAATTATCCACCCTCCCCAGGTGTGAATCGGCTGTTCTCACCTATACATTCAGAAGAACTGAAATGCACTTCTCCCCACTTTAAAAACCTCTTGAATCTGAGGCTCTTCTGGAGACTTTCAGTGATTTAAATTTGTGTAATTTTAATCTTCTGGATTCTAGATTCTAAAGTTAACATTGTTACCTTTTGTAATCATTGGAATGGAAGAACTTGAGATTTTCCTTATAATAGCGTAAATTGCATTGTTTTTAATCAGCCTATACACAATAATCTTCTTTGGTATTTTTATTTTAAAAAACGGGTATGGGGGCTATCTTGTTTTATTAATCCTTGTGCCTGGTTTAGGTTTGGTATTTAGTGCGCATCTGTTTACAATATTACAACTAAATACCTTTTATTGGGGGTTAAGTGACTGATGTGCCTAACATTTTTCAGCTGAGCCTTTGTTTCACTGAATAATCAACCACCGCGACACCCCCCTCTCTCTCACACACACACACACACAGAGCCGACCAAATCATTAGCACCTCCTTCCCCCAGCACAGACATTTACTTTCTATCCATTTACTTACACCTGAACTGAGTTGTTTGAGTAACATGGGTCGAACCCCTTACAAATCATAACAGTCTACTGCATTTCATTCTTATAATAACGCAAAAACACAAGCGGGGCTGAAAGACCGACATCTGCTGACGCAGTAGAACGTACTAACACTGTTTTAATTTTATGGTCATTTATTTCAGTTAATAAATCTACTATAAATTTAAAGAACACAAAAAATAAGATGACACAAAACCCTACACACTTCAGTGATAAAATCTAAAGGCTCACCGTGTTAACATTTATTGTGCTAAAATTTGATCCTAATAAGATTTGATTTAATTTGAATTCTAGAACAGTGGCAGCTGTTATAATCTAAATAAAAACGCTTTTTTAAACGTGGGCTATTGTTATTTACTTGCAATATTTGTTAATTTAATTTAAATGGGGTTCGGTCTCCGGAATGTTGAGCATCAGGATCCTCTTCTTTACTTTCCTACGTAGAATCAGCGCTTAATCGCACGTATAAAGTTTTGTAAATTCGTTTAATGTTTAATAGTAAATAATGACCCCCGTTGCGCTGTACCACCGCTCGGAAAACCTTATGAAATACAAGTTAAAGACAATTATGATGATCTGCCACGGCTTGCGTCTGTGATAGGCATGCGCCCAAATCTACTATCGCTACTCGCTCACTCCGTAGGCTCCCTGAATAGGCAGCATATGAACGGAGCCGCCTATTCGTGCCGGCTGGCGATAATTAACGTTAATATGATCTTGGGCTTGCTCCGCATTATAAAAGCAAGGCGCGGAGTTTTGTCTGAGGTCTGGGAAGTACGTGATGTGATGGAGAATATAAAATAAGCATGTCAGTGGGGCGATGTGACGCGGCTCAGGGACTTTAAACAAGGACACTAGAATTCCGCCCTTTGATCTCCGCGCTGAGGACAGCGCGAGAAAGAGCTGCGCGAGCTCCTGCGGCATCTTCACTCCCGCACCGTGCCCGCCCTCGCAGCCCCGCTGCCGAAGAGGAGAAGGCTGCGAGGACGTTTGTGTTAAGTTTTTACGTCAGCGAGGACTCGCGCCGGCCATCGACAGCGGGAGAAGCGCTGCCTCCGCGTGCTCAGTTCTGCCACTCCGCGCACCAACACTTATCGTCAGCTGTGTGCCCGCATGCCAGTGTGGCACAGCCCCCGGAACTGCACATGCACAACCTTTATCCCATATTTTCCATTCTTCCTCCTTCAACACTTTCCTTCCCCCTTTTACCTAAATAAATTAGCCTTTTCCCGTAAGACCTCGCCTCGTGTCCGTGCTTTATGGTGCCGCCCGTGCAACATGGGTCGAATCCGTTACAGATCATAACAGCCTACTGCATTTCATTTTTATAATAACGCACAAACACAAGCGGGGCTGAATGACCAACATCAGCTGACGCAGTAGAACGTCCTGACAATGTTATAATTTTATGGTCATTTATTTCAGTTAATAAATCTACTATAAATTTAAAGAACACAAAATATAAGACGACACAAAACCCTACACGCGTCTTTTCTAATTACACGTGATAAAATCCAAAGGCTCACTGTATTAACATTTATTTTGTTTAAATTTGATCCTAATAAGATTTAATTTAATTTGAATTCTACATTTGTACTGTAATTTTAGTTCTGTGATTATAAATTTGTTTAACCACAATGTTTTACTTGATTTTATCCGCTACTACGTGCAGTTCTAAAACTCTGTGTCTCATTAATTCAGCAGAGAATGAACTAAGGCATGAGGCGTCAGTCTGTAGTTATATAGCGCCACTCAGCGGTAAAAGCCAGCAAACGCACAAAGCCAAACGGTACCGCCGAGCGCCGCGACGGTAGAACCTACATTCCGATTGAGTAACCACTGTATCTTGTGTTCTTTAAATTTGTAGTAGATTTATTAACTGAAATAAATGACCATAAAACGATAGTAGATTTGGGCGCACGCCATGACAGATCATTCTAATTTTTTTAATAGTAAATAATGACCCCAGTTTGCCACTACTGGCAAAACCTTATGAAATACAAGTTAAACATTAAACGAATTTACAAAACTGTATGTGTGCGGTTAAGCACTGATTAGACTACAAAGGAAAGTAAAGAGGATAATCACGATGCTTAACATCCCGGAGCCCAAACCCCATTTAAATTAAATTAACAAATATTGTAAGTAAAAAACAATAGCCCACGTTTAGAAATTATTATACAAATAATCCTGCATCTGTTTTAGGTGTTCCAGCTGCTAGTATGGCTCTGTCAGAGTAAATCATTCAGTAACAAGCCTGTAAATTTCCATGTAAAACAGGTACATCTGTATGAATAAATTGATATGATGAGCTATTGATCAGTGACTTATGTAAACGATTCAGTCCAGATGTAAGTAAATGCTCATGGGATGTGCTAATCACGATTTGGTCTGCTGTGTGTGTATGTGTATGTGTGTGTGTGTGTGTGTGTGTGAGGGGTGTCAGAAGGTCTTACATACTCATGAAAAGTCATGAATTATTCAGTGAAACAGAGAAGAATCTGTACCACTCCTTACTTTCATATGGATTTTTCATACGCTATTTAAGCGCACTCACAATAACTAAAAAACTTTATGATTTTGTAAATGTTTGAAAGCAAACAGGGTGCACTGTTCTGTTTTGTTTCGGTGAACTTGAGCGCATCAGAAAATTAACCAAAACTCCATGTATACTCGCCTCACAGACGTGAAAAAATCTATACTACTAGAAAGCAAAATGTTTGCTCTTATACAAACTAATGGAAAAAAAGCTAAACAATGTAATTCGTATGAAAAGTCGATTTTTGGCACATCCACTGCTGAGGGGACGACGAGATGACATGATTACCATCATCACCACAGCCGAAAACAAAGACATCACTAATTTATCACTCTGAAAAACTTTATGCGTGCGGTTGAGCACTGATTAGACTGCCGAAACGAAGTCCTGAGCCCATCTTCTTCTTCTTTGTCTTTCGGCTGTTCCATTTCAGGGGTCGCCACAGTGAATCATCTGCCTCCATCTAACCCTATTCTCTGCATCCTCTTCTCTCACACCAACTAAATTCATGTCCTCTCTCACTGCATCCATAAATCTCCTCTTTGGTCTTCCTCTAGACCTCCTGCCTGGCAGTTCCAACCTCAGCATCCTTCTACCGATATATTCACAATCTCTCCTCTGAACATGTCCAAACCACCTCATTCTGGCCTCTCTGACTTTATCTCCAAAACATCTAACAAGGGCTGTCCCTCTGATGAACTAATTCTTGATCTTATCCATCCTTATCATCATTTGTAAATGACCCACTACACTCATATGACCCAACATGAGCGACACAACAATGTGTTTAAAGTACCTGAAATAACCCAGAATTTAAATAACAATAAACAGATACAGAGATACGCTATATAACAGTTAATACTTTGTACAAATAAAATTGTCAGCTAGTGAACTTGATCTAAACAACATTTAACGTAATCTTTTTTTTTTTTTACTTATTATTGTACAGTACATATCAATAGCTCTGGTTCAGATTTTTCATGTTTTTTGTGTAAAGTACTCATATGGAAATTACCATCACTACTGTATTTCTTCAATACAACATTTTTATGAGTAAATTGTATTTTTAAACTGCGATGAGTGAAAATGTCACTTTGCACCACCTAGTGACCATTTTACGAATGACTTTGAAATGCAACTGATTTATTTTAGCTGCTGTCGTTTTTATGCAGCGGTGAGTGCGACAGTTATAACCATTCCAATTGGGTACCCACTGTATGGGGTTTTACGTAAACATTTTTAATGCAATTAATGAACACTACTCTCTTTTCACACAGAATAAGTTTACCTCATAATCAGACAGTGATGATATTGTCATGATTTGTTGGTGTTGGACGGTGGGCTTAAAGGTGAGGCATAAATGCAGAGAGCGGGATGAAAGTCTTTTAATAACAAAACATGGAAAAAGGAAGTTGGCTTTACTTTGGAGCTTGTTTTAAACAAAAACATCAATCAAATAACACACAGACCAGAGACTAAACATGCAAGATTAAAGATACACGACTAAACATACAAGACAAGAAGACTAAACAAGCTAAACTGACAAGGGGACTAAAACACACAAGACAGACTAAACATATGAGGGACTTGACTAGGCGTAATAGCTGTTACGCACACCAGCTGCTTAGCTGGATGGTAGATAAACAGACTAGTTGCTAAACAGACTAGTAGCCAAAGACCCAAGGGGCAAACAGACTAGGTACACAGCAGACTACGAGACAAACTAACTGGTACACCAACAGCTCCACAACACACAAGCATAACATAACAAAACTTAAACCAAACACAAAACAAAAAACAAGAAATGCCCACATTACATTATTATTATTATTATTATTATTAATGCTCGACTCAGTTTTCCAGAACAAACAGCAATTTATAGATCAATGGTCTGGGATACCGGGGATGACTTACCGTAGCCATGTCTTTTATCAACAGTATGCAACAGGGTGCAGTTGTTTCTTTAGCCTACCAAGCATGTCGGACAAGCATCCCCACTTTTGATTTCTATGTCTTCTCTACCTCTGACCAAAGCACACACTTAAAAACACTAAAAAGGAGAGCATCAAGCCACTGCATTCATGCACGCTGCTCCTTCCTTAGGAAGATTGGAGTTTGGAGATTTTGTACATTCCTTATTTTAATTATATGTATAGAGCTTGTGGAATTAACATTATGGCACAAGTCATTTACGTTGTTGGTGGATGGGGCAATCTCATCTCTGAGTAGATTAAATTGGTAAACAACATCGCTATGCCAGAACAAAAGTACCGCATCAAAAACTGCCATAGCAGTTTACATGATCATGACTTTATAAATAAATTTAAAAAAGATTATTATTAGCATCACACTGTTGGTAGTGCATTTTCATCCATACTGACCTGACACACAAACCTAAAAGCTCATATTACCTAACATATTGCCTTTGCATTTACTGCTTTACATTTTTGCATTTCTTTTTTAGTTTGATAGTTAATAGCCCACAGGAGTGCCACCTTACCTTAAAGTGTATGCATTTATTAAAAAAAAAAATACAATGTGTCACCTGCCCACTGAGCCAGGGTGGATCTATGCGTCTTAAGAAAGTTTTTGTGAAGATTTGGTCAAATTTCCATAAATGCTGTGGGATAGAAGAAAAGTATGACAACGACAGAAAGTGACCTCTATGAGTTGCCTATGCTTCGCAAGCAGGTGACACAACCAGGTAATTTAAAAATGTCAGGGTATGTGAGAAGGTTAGCATGTCCGTGTCTTTAATCTACTCTTTAGCTACCGGGTCAATGGATGCTTTTAGATCTCTACAAGTTCCTTAAAATACTGCTGCTTGGCACTGGCATTTAACTTCTTCCAGTAGAGCTCCTTTTCTTTAGGTTCTTTATTTCCAAAGAAATGCTATGTCAAAAAAAAAAACACCAAGCTGCTCTCAACTCTTAATGAATCTATGTCAGAAATCACCATGGCAACATAACAGTGTTGCCAGCAACGATGATAGCACCTTCCCCTAAAACAACCCTGTTTATGTTCACTTACAAAATAAACATTATTTCAGCTTTAAGACCAATAAAATGTTTCTCATTTGCATTTCCCTGTTGCTTTTAAACCCTACAGCTCACACACAGTGCATTTAGTTTTGGCGCCGGGTGCACTGTCAGTTATTAGTCAGTGTTTTAGTAAATTTTACAGTAATTTCAGACAAACTGCTGAAACAAATCATGCAACAAGTCATCAGTGTGCAGTAAAAAGAAACAAGCTTCCTCCTCAGAACATTGATGTGTCTTACTGAGGAGCAGGTCAAGTGACTCTGTGAAATGATCTTACTTGAGTGTCTCCAGTTTACAGAGAGGATTCTCCAGTAGAGCAGAGAGATACTTCACTCCCGAGTCTCCTACATTATTATTAGACAGATCCAGGTCTCTCAGGTGTGAGGGGTTTGATTTCAGAGCTGAAGTCAGAGCAGCACAGCCTTCATCTGAGACACCACACTTATATAACCTGTAGAGAGACAGAATGGCACTCTTTAACCACACGTTTACTTTAAAGTTCTTTCTTTTTATTTACTTTCATCGGTTTGTTCTAATCAACTATGATGTAATAACCTGGTCATTTAATACTTGCAGCTTATCAGCTAACTTCATTTTATTGTTACATATTGTTGCTGAGCCTAAACCTGACCAAATAAAATAAGCCCAGATCATAAAACTGCCTCTTGGTCAGGTCTCGGCTCAGCAAAATTATGTGGCCATAAAATGAGGTCAGCTGATGATCTGGTCATTCAGCAAATTCAGGTTATTAGCATTTAACTTTATTTTTTTTCTCCCCTCTCCTCCTTACTCAAATGAATTTATCACTATTTAAGCTTTTCCCATTCAGATTTATTACCGCATCAGAGCAACCATTTTGTGTTTTAGGAGCAAATCCTCATTTACTAAACTGCATTTTTTAGCATTAAGGCTGTGGATTTTTGACACAGGAAGAATAAGCATGCCATTTTACTTTAAAGTGAATTTTAACCAGGGCTGATAGTGGTATCAGCTTGGGTTAAATGCATGGGGACCCCGACCAAATACTGTATGATTTTAAAACAAACTCTAATGCTTTGCCCTATGATGGTCTTTCTCATATTGCTGTTGCTGGAAGAGGGTGGGGTAGAGCTGGTGGGGTAGAGATTCTTTTCCTGAAAACCTGCAGACTGGGAGCTCGTATTACCTTTTTCGTACTAAAATAGATACACAATCAACTGTTAATGTGATCTAAAAAACAAACATACAATTAGCTAAGAAAGTTTAGACAAACAAAGCACACTAGCACACATACTCTTGGACAAACTGCTATGCTGCGCAGACTTTGCTGCATTTCCACAGAAAAAGCAAACAAGTAGATAAAACCAGTGCACCTAAATGAGTCTATTCTAATTTTCTCTCATGCCAGTTTTAAAAGAAGTTTACACTGCAACTATTGCTGCCACAACGGACAAAATAACTGGTTACCATTTGGCATGTGTTCCACCTGACCAGCCAATCAAAGCGCTAAATAGATGTGAAGAGCATTGTCCTTATTTTCTGTTCTCTTATTAGTGCAGTCAGAAAGTAGATTGATTTCTCTAGATTAAGACATTTAATAACATCCTTATGTTAAAACATACAGTCGTGGCCAAAAGTTTTGAGAAGTACATAAATATTGAAAATTGGAAAAGTTGCTGCTTAAGTTTTTATATTAGCAATTTGCATATACTCCAGAATGTTATGAAGAGTGATCAGATGAATTGCATAGTCCTTCTTTGCCATAAAAATTAACTGAATCCCAAAAAAAACTTTCCACTGCATTTCATTGCTGTCATTATAGGACCTGCTGGGATCATTTCAGTAATCGTCTTGTTAACTCAGGTGAGAATGTTGACGAGCGCAAGGCTGGAAATCATTATGTCAGGCTGATTGGGTTAGAATGGCAGACTTGACATGTTAAAAGGAGGGTGATGCTTGAAATCATTGTTGATCCATTGTTAACCATTGTGACCTGCAAAGAAACCCGTGCAGCCATCATTGCATTGCATAAAAATGGCTTCACCAGCAAGGATATTGTGGCTACTAAGATTGCACCTAAATCAACAATTTATAGGATCATCAAGAACTTCAGGGAAAGAGGTACAAACCGGATTCCAAAAAAGTTGGGACACTATACAAATCGTGAATAAAAACTGAATGCAATGATGTGGAGGTGCCAACTTCTAATATTTTATTGAGAATAGAACATAAATCATGGAACAAAAGTTTAAACTGAGAAATTGTATAATTTTAAGGGAAAAATATGTTGATTCAAAATTTCATGGGGTCAACAAATCCCCAAAAAGTTGGGACAAGGCCATTTTCACCACTGTGTGGCATCTCCCCTTCTTCTTACAACACTTAACAGACATTGCCATTCGCCGTAGCAAAGGCGGATGGCACGGTGGATTGTGTTCACTGTCAATGGTTTCTGGAGGTATTCCTGAGCCCATTCTGTGATTTCTTTTACAGTAGTATTCCTGTTTATGGTGCAGTGTCGTTTAAGGGCCCGGAGATCACGGGCATCCAGTATGGTTTTACGCCCTTGACGCTTACGCACAGAGATTCCAGATTCTCTAAATCTTCGGATGATGTTACAGTATGCAAAGTTGATGATGATAACTGCAAAGTCTTCGCAATTTTTCGCTGGGTAACACCTTTCTGATATTGCTCTACTATCTTTTTGCACAACATTGTGGAAATTGGTGATCCTCTACCCATCTTGGCTTCTAAGAGACACTGCCACGCTGAGAAGCTCTTTTTATACCCAATCATGTTGCCAATTGACCTAATTAGTGTTAATTGGTCTTCCAGCTCCTCGTTATGCTCAAATTTACTTTTTACAGCCTCTTATTGCTACTTGTAGCAACTTTTTTGGGATTTGTTGACACCATAAAATTTTTAATCAACATATTTTTCCCTTAAAATGATACATTTTCTCAGTTTAAACTTTTTTTCCGTAATTTATTTTCTATTCTAAATAAAATATTAGAAGTTGGCACCTCCACATCATTGCATTCAGTTTTTATTCACAATTTGTATAGTGTCCCAACTTTTTTTGAATCCGGTTTGTACAATTCTTGTTAAGAAGGCTTCAGGGCGTCCAAAAAAAGTCCAGCAAGTGCCAGGATCGTCTCCTAAAGAGGATTCAGCTGCGGGATCGGAGTGCCACCAGTGCAGAGCTTGCTCAGGAATGGAAGCAGGCAGGTGTGAGCGCATCTGCACGCACATTGAGGCGAAGACTTTTGGAAGATGGCCTGGTGTCAAGAAGGGCAGCAAAGAAGCCACTTCTCTTCAAAAAAAAAAAAATTAGGGACAGATTGATCTTCTGCAGAAAGTATGGTGAATGGACTGCTGCGGACTGAGGCAAAGTTATATTCTCAGATGAAGCCCCTTTCCGATTGTTTGGGGCACCTGGAAAAAGGCTTGTCTGGAGAAGAAAAGGTGATCGCTACCATCAGTCCTGTGTCATGCAAAGAGTAAAGCATCCTGAGACCATTCATGTGTAAGGTTGCTTCTCATCCAAGGGAGTGGGCTCACTTACAATTTTGCCCAAAAACACAGCCATGAATAAAGATTGGTACCAAAACACCCTCCAACAGAAACTTCTTCCAACAATCCAACAACAGTTTGGTGAAAAACAATGCATTTTTCAGCATGATGGAGCACCGTGCCATAAGGCAAAAGTGATAACTAAGTGGCTCGGGGACCAAAACATTGAAATTTTGGGTCCATGGCCTGAAAACTCCCCAGATCTTAATCCCATTAAGAACTTGTGATTAATCCTCAAGAGGCGGGTGGTCAAACAAAAACCAACTAATTCTGACAAACTCCAAGAAGTGATTATGAAAGAATGGGTTGCTATCAGTCAGGATTTGGCCCAGAAGTTAATTGAGAGCATGCCCAGTTGAATTGCAGAGGTTCTGAAAAAGAAGAGCCAACACTGCATATACTGACTCTTTGCATAAATGTCATGTAATTGTTAATAAAAGCCTTTGAAAAGTATGAAGTCCTTGTAATTACTGTATATTTCAGTACATCACTGAAACAACTGAAACAAAGATCTAAAAGCAGTTTAGCAGCAAACTTTGTGAAAACCAATATATGTGTCATTCTCGAAACTTTTGGCCTTGACTGTACAGTAGTGAGCATAAAGTACTAAAACACACCTATTGTAAGGAGCAGGTCATGTGAATCTCAGAGAGATGATCTTACCCTAGTGTCTCGAGTTTAGAGGAAGGATTCTCCAGTAGATCACAGAGACAATTCACTCCTGAGTCTCCTACTTTATTCATGGACAGATCCAGTACTCTCAGGTGTGAGGGATTTGATATCAGAGCTGAAGTCAGAGCAGCACAGCCTTCAACCGAGACACCACAACTGCGCAATCTATAGAGAGACACAATGACACACTCTTCATTACCAGATTTTTATCTTTTATCTTTACTTTTTATAAATATGATGTGTCTGTCATGTTGGTCTATCTGTCCTCTCTAATCACAAGCTATAATTAACCAAAACATTAACACTCTTTAGTGGTAAGGTCAAAAGTTGAACAGTGAGTATGCTTGGATCATACAGGTTGGTCAAAAGAACTTAAATTTCTGCAACAAGGGACCGACAAGCTGAAAGGTTTTATTTTAAAAAGTTTGTTTAGCTACATCATTGAAACAAAATTTGACAATTTGGGCAGCTTTCTCAATCAGTAATGGCGCAACATGCTCAAAGTAGGGAATTTACAAATGCTAAATACATTTTCTACACTATAACATGTTTTTGAAACACATTACATCAGTAATTATGAGGCAGATTTTATTGATGAGTTCAACAGATTTAATTTGCACAAGGTTACAAAAAAATAAAAATAAAAACAGTACTATATTTTATTTGTTCTTAACAAGATGTCAGGTTATCTCACAAAAACACAACCAAAAATATAAACTGTCTAAACCAAAACAGACATTAGTATATTATTATACCAGAAGTGAAGTACATAAGATGCATCAACAACACATTAGACCAAACATACATTCTACAATTTAAATTATGTACATGATTACAAACTACCTAACAAATAAATAATAACGATAAGAACTAATGTATGAAATGATGCAACTTCCGTGAATTCAAACTAAAAGAGGAGGACTGGGGAGCCAATCAGAAAACAAACAGTTCGAATCTGCCCGGCTCCAGTTTCTGATTGGCTGCTATTGCCCCTGCTTTAGATTCTAGTTGGCTGGAATAGTGGCAGAGTTATAATGCTGGTGCAGTTTGTGCAAGTGTAGCTTTATGATATTAAGTGCACAGAAGAGGCAGAGTTCAAACACACGTAAATAATCTTAAGTGAGTTTCAGCACACAAAAACAAGTTTAAAAGTGCGTGTACGAGAGTAGAGCACTAAATATAAGCATAAATAAGTATAATATTCATGAATAAGTACAGTAGGTAGTCAACCGTAATAATGGTTTTACTGCCGCATCTCACGGCAGCAGCATTTGGGTTTGTGCGTTTGCTGGCTATTACCGCTGAGTGGCGCCAGGGGTAGCTCAGTGGTTAAGGCATTGGACTACGGTTCGGAAGATCCCATGTAAGTCGCTCTGGATAAGAGCGTCTGCCAAATGCCTAAATGTAAATGTAAATATAACTATAGGCCAACGCCTCAGGCCGTAGTTTATTATTCAATTCAATTCAATTCAATTTATTTTGTATAGCACTTTTAACGATTGTCATTGTGGCAAAGCAGCTTTACACAATCAAAAGAATTATTTAAGTTTGTATGAAATGTGAATTTGTATAAATCAAAATGGTCAGTTTGTCCCTGGTGAGCAATCCGAGGGCGACAGTGGCAAGGAAAAACTCCCTGAGATGGTAGTAGGAAGAAATCTTGAGAGGAACCAGACTTACAGGGGACCCATCCTCATTTGGGTGAAACAGATAGCAAGAAATGATCTGCATTTATACAGTGTGTTAGGTGGCAGACAGTTCAGCTATAACAGTTTATGTTATGTTAATACAAATATTCTTATGTGTGAATAAAAATTTGTGTGTGTGTGTTTGTCACCTGAGAGGTGTCAATAGATCTTACATATTCATGAAAAGTCATAGATTGTCAGTAAAACAGTGGCTTTGCTGAAAAAAAAAAATAGGCACATCAGTCACTTTATCCAAAACAAACGGTCTTTCCTAGTGTTATAATTAGATGTAACATACAGTAACGGATATATAAACAGAATAAACAGTGCACACTGTAATCTAAACAGAACGCGTGGATTAATAAATCAAGATGCGTGTTTCTTAGCCCTACCCCCGTAAAAACAGCACTTTCAGAAAAAGGCTCGTCCGAAAGAGGATGTGCGTGGACCACCAAGCTTCTGTAAATTTCAAAATTGCCATTGTTACCGTTTTTTAATCACTGGAATGGAAGACATGGAAAGTTTCCTTATCATAACACGCCTTATATTGTTTTTAATCACTCGATACACAACCCATGATTTTTTTGTGTTTTTTACAAATGGAAAATACAAGTGGAATAATTTTATTTATTTATTTATTTTTTGTAAAATCTAAAATGAAAACATTCTATAAAAATACCAAAGAAAATTATTGTGGGTCGAGTGATTAAAAAACAATACAACACATGTTATGATAAGGAAAATCTCAATTTCTTTCATTATAGGGATTAAAAACAGTAACAATGTCAAGTTTAGAATCAATTTTTTATTTCAATTAAATTTTATTAGTATAGGGTTTTTTAACAATTGTCATTGTCGCAAAGCAGCATCAGAAAATATAAAAGATTTACACAAATTCAGGAAGAGGCCTAAAGCACTGCAGGTCTTCAGAAAGGCCTCAGATCCAAGAGTCTTAAAGTGGGGAGGGGCGCATCTTAGTTTCTCTTTATGTACAGGTGAATGTATAGGGATGAATTATTTGCATTTATATATTTTCAGACATTGTAAAGCACACACAGTAACACTAAACGAACAACAACTTAGAAAAAATAGGAATAAGAGGCCTTGATTATACTGCATAAATATCATTTAATACAAAATAATTCCTCTGCGCTTTGGAAAACCGTGCATGCGATTGGGCACTAGGACAATGTAGGAAAGTAAAGAGGAGGATCATGATACTGGCTCAACACCCTAAGACTAAACTTCATTAAAATTAAATTAACAAATATTGTAAGTGAACAACAAGAGTCCGCAATTAATAAAGCATTTTTATTTAGACTATAAAATAATCCTGCATCTATTTTTAGGCATGCCAGCTGCCACTTTTTATTTAGAAGTTTTCAATACAAATCTTATAGTGTCCACATGAAATCAAACATTCCCCCATCTTAATATTTTAACTATTTAATTTTAACAATTTATTTTTATACCATATTAAATATAAAAAAATCTAACTCATTATTTTACAGAAATGTCAATAGCTTTGGTTCAGATTTTTCTATGGTTGTTGTATAAAGTACTCGGATGTAGAAATTACCATCACTGTAGTATTTCTTCAACAGAACATATTATGACTTTTTTATGTCTTAAGCTCTAACTATATTTGAAAACTACTTCGGTTAAAATGCAAATGATTTATTTTTAGCCGCTGTCATTTTGCCACAGCGGTAATAGGCATTCCCATTGACTACCTACTATAATTTGTATTCTAATTTTTACTTTCTGCACATTGTTATGATAATTTTAAGCATATTTTTTAAAAATTAAAAGCTTTAAAAACATTACATACATTTTAGCTGTAAAAACTGTCTGCTTTCTTTACCGGATCGCCAATTTACACCCTTGTTTTTGGGGTTTATTCCGAGGCGCCTTGTGATGTTTTCTGCAGCTTCGTTTTACAGATGCGCCATTATTATTGCGAATTAGATAAAATTATCGGGATGCGACATGCAGGCGGAAGAGGGAGTTCTGGAATGTGATCCATTGACTCTCTCTCTCATTGGGATTCCTGTTTATCGCTACACCAGTCATACTCTCCTCCTCAAAAATTTTCCAGGTCCTTTTTTATACTGGATCACATGAGCCGACACGTCAGCGGGATTCCCTCACGCTGCAGCCATGCATGCTCGCGAGAGCTTAACCCCGGAACCAAAACACAGTCTTGAGACTAAATAAACCATATCATGCTCAAGAGAAAAGTAACAAAAATGAAATGAGAAAATACAGAAGAAGTTTGTATCAAAAGAAGAAAGAGACGAAAAAGAAGAAAAAAACTAAGTTTTGTATTGGTTATAAAATTTATTTACTTTTGGATTTAAACCATTATTGTTTCAGACCGGGGAGAGTCTTCCCAGTAGTCTGCACTAACACCCTCCATAATCTCCCCTTCTTAGGCCCACATCAGGCTCCCATACATGACCTGATCCTTTTCCAATTCAATGATTGTGTTGTTGTTGTTGTTGTTGTTGTTGTTTTCTTACATGTTGGTGTTACATCTTGGATTTTAAAAGTTGTAATGAGTAAATACAGCTGTATAAAACAAAAACATGTGTCTTTCATCATTTCAGGATGCAAAGAAACAAAGTGTGATTATTTTAAAGAGTACTGTATAAACAATAATTTGTTCTTTTCTATACCCACTGTAGGCAAGCACGTGAACAAATATGCTTATGATTTTGTTTACAGGTTCATTCTATGGGTTGTACTAAGCCTCTTTTAGCAAGTAAGAGGTGGTGTCAGTGATTCTTTTATGGCCATTCGAGTTTAATTTGCAACACGCCTAACAAATACACACACATGCACACATACATACTCATCCTTCTCTGTGACAGTTACTAAGCCATTCTGTGATAAATCAATAAAAAATATTTAGCTCATAGAAAACAGTTGCAAGGTTTACAAGTTAGCCTACTTAATCGTAAAATAGCCTTCCATTAGATAATTACTGCAGTGTTTAATATGTTTCAGCGGGCAATTATTTACCCATAACTGATGCATCAAGTAGCTTCTCATTTTTTTTAACAACAACGCCAGAAGACTTTATGTTTAGTAGTGAAAGTAAGAGCATTTCCACATGCACAGTATGAAGAAAACTCAAGTGTCATAATTCACAACCTTTTTTCTAGGCTGTCGTGTGTCCTTTCCCATGCCCCTGTTTCCGCCTCGTCTGCATACCGGTCTCGCATTTCATCCTGATCATTTCAGCACTTAAGTATGAGCTTTTGCACTGCTACAGCGCTGGATTATTGTGTGCCTTTTCTCGCCTTAATTCTCTCACGTTTTTGTTTCATAGCTTTCACGTTGCCAAGTTCACTTTGTTTCTGGTTTTCTCATTATTTGCCTCTTGAATCGGATTGTTGGCTTACTCTGATGTCTCAGTTTTGATTTTGCACTTCCCTTATTGACTACAGATTTTGTTTTATGTTTTTAAATTTGTCTCTTTGCTCTCTGATCTCTTGGTTTTGATCTCGCATTTTCCCTTTTGACTATAGCTCTTGTTTTTTTTTTTTGGATCTGTTGCCTCGATGTTTGATTTTCCAGTTACCAAACTTATTCTTCCTTTTTTTGACTAAGGCTCTTACTTTGCAATTTGTATCCGTCACCTCACCGATTGATTCCCTAGTTTTTGATTTTTGCTTCTGCCTTCTGACCACGGTCTTGTCTAACGCTGCAGTTATTCATCTGCACTTGGATTCCTCTTGTTCTGCTCTGTCTCATGACATCATGGGATTGGGACTAAATAGCTGTGTAGTCTTAAAGACAGCATTTATCAGCATGGCTAATCAAAAAAGCTTCAATTTGCTAGGGAGCAGAAAAAATAAGACTGTGGAGCATTAAAAAACTTGTGTGATCCGATAAGTCCAGATTTACTTTGTACCAGATTGATGGGCACATCGGGGTAAAAAAAGACCCGCATGAGGTTATGCATACATCATGTCTACTGCCTACTGTACATTACAAGTATGTGGCGGCAGTGTTAGGATTTTGGGTTGCTTCAGTTGGTCAGTTCCAGTTTTAGCAACATCATGTGCACAAAAATGAGGTCAGCAGACTACCTGAAAATACTGAATGACCATGTTTTATTTATCAATTAATTTGTTCTTCTCTGATGGAACAGGCATATTCCAAGATAAAAATGTCAGGATGCGTCAGGTTCAAATTGTAAAAGAGTGGACGAGGAAACAGGAGAAGTTTATATTTTAAATCTATTGAGTCATTAGGATGTGCTGGAGAAGGCCTTACATAGCAGGTTGACTCTCCCATCATCAATACAAGATCTTGGGTTGTCAATATAATGTGAGTTTGGACAGAAATGATTGTTGTGATATTCCATGAGCCTATTAAAACAATGCCACAGTGAATGCATGCTATAATCAAAGCAAAATAAGGTCCTACAAAATATGAGTGACTTTTTTTTTAACAGGCAGTGTACCTACTGAAGAAATGTAATAGATAATAAAATAGATCACATTTTTCGGTCAGTGCCTCCACTCAAGCAGCAATCCACAGACACAAACACCTGATTCTAGTTCACAAAACCTTAGACTAACGATTCAACTGTGTTCTGTCTCAGTATAGTACTATATATAATAGTATATATAGTACTATATATAAATAGTACTGTAAATAAATGCGCATTACATAGAGACAGATAGTGTATAAGGATTTACAGTTTATTCAACCACCAGTGTATTAAATAAAAAAAAAAAGAAAAACTGGCAACTGAGCAGAAACAAACATGCGTTTACCATTAGACATCATAGCTTTCATGATCTACAGTATACAGTATGAATATATTGTTTATGATGAGTTACAAAAGAAATTGCACTCTGGGTAACTGGATATAAGACTAAGGTCAAAAGTTCATCACGAGCTAAGCTCATTCACTGAATGAAATCACAAATCTTCACTCCATGTTTTAAGATTTTATTTATTTAGACTAATGACTAGTTTTATTAAGAATTTTATTAGTAATTTTCACTTATTAAAAACTGACATTTTTATAAATAAACAAAAATTTTAGAAAGTGCTGTGAGGTACTATGGCTATCCTAGGGGATAAGCAACATCCATAGTTACTGTGACTACTTTGTCAAAGAGATGATTTACCTCACATTCTTCACTTTACTGTGAGGATTCTCCAGTACAGCAGAGACAGTCTTTACTCCATTTTCTCTTAGATGATCGAAAGACATTTGCTCCACAGTCAGATGCAGTTCTGTCAGATTGGAGGATTTTGAGTTAAGTGCTGAGACCAGAGCTGAACAATTTTTCTCTCCAATGTAATGACACCTGACACTGAAAAAAAATAATAATACATAATTAATATCTAATTAATTAAAGTTAGTAAAAATTACTTGACAGTCACTGGTGGCTACAGTACAGTAACATAAATTGCAAATTATGATTATAATATGATGAGAAGGTTTAATGTATTAAACCTTTATTGAAAATAAGAATATTGTGAAATTGTAATTTTTTTTTTCGTAATTAAAAAAAAAACGAAAACGCTCAAATGTTCTAGATTCATTACGTGTAAAGTGAATAAGAGCTGCTCAGAAATATATGAAAAGCATATATTATATTGCTTTGTGGGCAATGCTTTGTGGGGTAATGCAGTCCAAAGCATTGCCCGCACTGGACTACACTCCCGTGGCTAAACCCCATAAGTGTTGTGAAGACACGCCCCACAGAACTGGGGAATGGGCTCAGCAGAGATCATAAGCATTTACAGGAGCATGTACTAAAATACAGTAGGTTGCTGAGAACAGAGCTAGTTTTTACCAGGTAAAAGTAGTGTTTTTTTACACAAACATTGAGAATTTTTAATTAATGTTTATTACAAACTTTTTATTAGGACCCTAAAAAAATCATATTAACTTTGGGAAAAATTGGGACTGTATGACCCCTTTAAGGCACCTGATTCAACTTATTCCCATGAAGGTCACTTTCACTTAATTTCTTTTTCAGTTTTGGTTTGGTTTTAATTGAATTATATTTTTACCTTTTGGTTGGTCCTGTTTAAATTGAACACCTTGCTGATTTTTACAAATTTAATGTTCCCCACCAAAGCTAATTTTAAATATTTAGCATTTTGCACCAAGTGTATGCATGTTGCATGATACAGCAGCAGCTCAGTGTAGCACTGTCCTTAAATGTGTGTGTTTGTTCTGCAGGTTTATGTGGCAGCAAAAAGATGCACAATTTTTTTGTGAATTTACTTTTTTATTGTAGAATATCTGATTTGGTTTAGTACTATATGTAGGTTGACGCTGTAGTTCAAATTCTTTTGAACATTTAAAACATTTTGCTCTCCAATTGCAGTCAGATTGTCCTCATAATCAAGGCTTAGTTAGGTTTGTGTGTGTGATTGATGTCCAGTGAAACCCAGATTGTCCTCATAATTAATAGTTATTGGCTGTGTGTGTACAAGTTTAAATGTCCAAATTAGAACCCGCCTACTCCCACCCTGTCCTTACAGTGCTGTAGAATGTCCGGTCTTCATATTTCTAGACTGTTTCATTAGCATTAATTTAATACTAAACGGACATTTTACCCCATGCCACAAGGAGGAGTTTAATATTACCTACTAATCTCTATGACAAAGAATAAAGTGTGTCTCCATAACTCAGTGTGGGTACTCTTTACGGAAAAACGTCCTGATAAACCACCCGCGTGTGTGTGTGCATACTCACTGGATTCACGTCAATATAAATGTTGATGTCATGGGAACTGTGTGGGGTACGAAAGAGTCATTTCACAGTTTTGCCCAGGTATTATTATATATATGGGTCAATGACGTGACGCCCCCTTTTTCTGTCCGGGTTAATTTTATTTTGCAGAAAAAACTAAAAAATACATAAAAATTTCTCATCTGCTTGTTATACCTTCTTTACCTACTAAACCACTCTAAATTTTTAAGTTTTTCATCATTTTTCTGCTATCCGAAGTGCCAAAACACCATATGGGGCGACCGTCCGGCCTTGACTTTAGTTAGGACAACTGGTTTAAAAACACTTTAAATCAACTTAAATATATCTCTTTTCCTAGTTGGCATAATTTTAAACATGTTTTACATCCATTGACAAAACTATAAAGCATTTGCTCATATATTTTTATTATGATATACAAACAAATGTTGAATTATGTTGATTCTATCCATTTTATCCGGGGCGACCATCAACAAACCACAATTTTGGGACCTTTATTTTAAAAAAACATCTCAAGGATGGAATACAGCATCAGCCAGACACAAGTAAAGACCCCCTGGAAACAACTGTATAGTAAATCAGTCTCTCTCATATAGTAAGAAAAAGCTGTTTTTTAACGGCTGTGATGTCGTAGTCACTTTTGGTCATAATGTGGGGCGACCACCCCAAAACTGTAAATTATAAAAAAAATTTCCACAAATCTATATTTTGATGATAAATTTGATAGTGCTTTGTCACTAGAAGAAGCTAGTTTGGTTTCTGAGGCTAACCGTTAGCCTGTTATACTTGAGTAAACTTGAAAACATCATATGGGGCGACCGAGTATCATGTGGGGCGACCACTGCTAAATGTTTTAAATGATAGATATATGTCCTATATTTGTAGTTTTCATATTCTATACATCAATTATATACATAGAGTTAATTGTTTAAGTATAATTATTTGTATATTTTATCTTTTTTTTTCTAAATTCAGCCATTTTCCATTCCTTTTATAGGGATAAACATTTATTTTAACTGGATAATGAAGGAGACTCTGATATTATAGAATAAACTTGTGAAATAATGGTTTTCATAAAATGAAAGGGCACTAAGGTTTATCTTTCTTCATCAGTTTATCTACTTACTGATATGAGTTCAACTAGTCTTAATGATACATAAAAATGTGAATTCTGAGATATATTACGGTCGCCCCAGATGACTTTTTTAAGGCTTTTTTTAAAAAAAAAGTCTTATCCGTCAATGACCCATATATATATATATTTTTTTTTTTTCAATTGTGTAGTAGTAGTTTTAGTTAGTAGTATGCTGCCAGGGCACCCCTACTATTATTATTGCACTTTTTAGCCCGAAATCTTTGACATTTAATGCAGGTACCAGTGGAGAGATCGCTGTACCCCCAGAAATGGCCTACTTTTCCTAAATTCCTGTTTTTCCGATTCAGGACTAGGTAGGACTAAGTACAGTAGGACTACTGTATATCAAAGCATTCAACGAGGTCATCTAAGTGTTGTGGAATGAGGTCCTGCTGCTTTTTTTTCTCCATTGCCTTTTAAAGGTCAAACTGATATTACTTGTAATTAATGCAACAATAATTTAAAAACTGTTGTCCTTGTGTCTCATAGTAAATATAAAACATTAAGATGCTCATTGTGCTATTTGTAATGTTATGTAAAATGCTACTTTTTAGATAAATGCATTAAATGCTAGTTAATGATTAGCTGTTAGAGAATGTTAAATGCACTTGTTAGCTTATATTTTTTGTTGCAGCTATATTATATTAATATATTGTAAGTGCAAATTGGAAGAGCTTGTTGGTGGCACTGCAACTTAGTAAGTGCCAAACTTACTAAAGATGTAAGAACATGCACCAAATATCCTAAATTTACGGTGGCCCAGAAGGGCAAATCATCTTTCCTGTATATGTGTGTTTTTTTCCCTTGAAAATGTATGCTTTTTCCCTTATAAATGTGCTTTTTTCCCCTTATAAATGTTCTTTTTTCCCTTAAAAATGTGTGCTCTTTTTTCTTATAAATGTGCTTTTTTTTCCCTTATAAATGTGTGCTTTTTCCCGTGTAGCCGTCTGCTCTTTTCCATTTGTGCGCAACTACTTTTTTCCTGTGTGAAAACTGTCTTTCTCCCTTATTTTGCAAGCTAAAAGCTAAAGCTAATGCGCAAAGCACTATGGGAGTGGGGTCAAAACGCAACTGAACACGGAACCTTTCTGGATATCAGCTCCAGGACTCAACATCATGGAGTATACAGTGAATTATAGCGTGATAACGTTATAATTTTTACTAAATTTTTAACTGCACACACTTACCAGGTAATGTTTGATATATAAAATTAATCAGATGTTACTGTTTTAGGCACTAATGATAACTTTGTAGCAGTGTTAATACTATTGGAGTGTTTGGGGGAAATGCCAAGCCGAGTGTAAATGTCAGTGATTAAAAGGAATATCATCTCATTTGGACCATTAAACACTGATGTAAACCATCAGCTCCATGGCATCTCTGTAAAATACATCCACATATGGATTTATAAGCAAGCTAATATCACTATGCTAACCGCTAGCGCGTAGCATGGGGAAACTAGCTTGTTCATTAATATATATTAGTTTAATGGTGTATTTAGACACATATACGTGATGTAAACAGTTAGCTCCATTGTTTCTGTAAAATGCCTGTCCAAATATGAATCTATAAGCAAGTTAATATAATTATGCTAAGCGCTAGCTTACTAAAAGAGCTAAGATAGCAGCAACTATTGCTAATTATCCCTGAGCTGCTCCTGTTATGTGCTAAATGTTACAGATGGTTAACGAATTGTTGTATGTAGTTTATTGGAGCTCCTGAGTGCCATATAATGTATACTGCTGTATAATGTAGTGGTTTTATCATAGCTAGAGATCTTCTGAATAGTTAGTTATGTGCTTACACAATGTATGTAACAGTCAAGAAAAGGGGCTTTTGTTCAGGTTCTATCTATTCTATTAAATATGTTTATACTCCTTATAATATGTATGATTGTGTATTTTTCGTCTCATAGTGAACTGTGTGTAAATCATCAACTGCCTGTGTATCAGCTGATTTCTACACCAGCTTTACATCCTGAGCAGAATGTGAGTTCTCAGAAGTATTTACCTCTCTTTTCAAGAACACCACTGAGCACATCTTAATCAGGGGACAGGGATACATTTCTCTTCATGGACATGATGTGTGTGTTAATGAATGGTGGAGATGGGGCCAAATTTTGCATCAATCCTTAATAGCAAAACCAAATATTTGGTTTTAATACACAGCATTACTAAAAGCTTGCACTCTATGAAATTTTGTGTGCGTGCCTGCCTGCGTGTGTCAAACTGATGTCATATGATGTCAAACATCATGAAGTGATATTAACTTGCTTATAAATCCATATGTGGATGTATATAACAGAGATGCCATGAAGCTGCATAGTAACACCATGAAGTCTTTTTACTAGACACTTATTTTAACATGTCTTTATTTTTCCCCTGTTGTAGATTGTCGTGGAGAGGACGGCCCCTTGATGCTCTGCCTTCTTGCACCACCAATACATACATGTATTTTATTAATTTGTAAATAAAGTCTTTAATATAATTTATAGTTAAGTATTTATTTTTAGTTTGCTTATTATTTAGCAAAACAGTTAAAGTGCATGTAAAGCATTGCTGCAAATGACACTGAATAGAATCAGATGTTACTCCACTCTGTGTGAGGGTACAGGCTTATATACAGTATGTGATTTTAGCATCAATAATGTTTTTCTGCTAACTAAAGCATGCTGCCTTGGAGATATTAGTGACATCTCTGTTTCAGTTCAAACAACATATTCCATAATATTTATGAATACATTAATCCCATATGTTCAGCAGTTAAAACAGAGGTTCTTAAACATTTTACAGCGAAGGACTCCTCCAACTGTAAAACAAACACCTCTGCATACATTTACTTATAGTGCATTTCCAAAAATTAATTTTTATGTTATTCAAAAAGTAAAACTTTTTGTTTTCATTTAATTGGGTGTTTGGGTTAGTGGCTTCGGCCCTGTTTGTGTGGAATGTGCTCCGGTTCATGCTTAGGCTAAATTGGAGGGAGGCTTTGTGTGAATGTGCTGCTCTTGCTATTGTATGACTGCGTGTGTGAAATAAAGTACTCCCAGCCATTGCATTGGGCAGCAAGTAAGCTCACTCGTCTCTCCAACATCCTTCTCGGCGGTAAAACGCTACATTGGTGTCAGAAGTGGGATGGAGCGCACATCGGAGGAATTTCAAAAAATTCAAGCGGGCCGCCGAGTAGCGGAGCGACTACTCGGAAAGAAGAAGCGCTTTCCCGACGGAGCTAGTGCAAGCACACCACGGCAACCAACGCGGAACGGCGAGAGGAAAATCCCGGCACTGGATCTCGGGGCGGAGGCCGACGCTGCGCAAGCACCGGAGCAAGATAAAGCTCCGTGCGCCGTTAGCCGGCGAGGCGACCTGCAGCTGTGCGAGGCCAAGCGCGCTGAGCCCATATTGGCGGTACATCACGGCGAAAGAGCCGAGCAACCGCCCACAGCTCGGTAGGTGAACCTAGCCGGGGACAGGGCTACCTGTTGCGGCTAGACAACGAGCAAGTCTCCAAGGTTTCGCGGCGATGCCGAGGCACAGGACCTCGGGACTACCGCTGCAACGTTTTCAGGCCTGAGGGACAGCGTACATTAGCAGCCGCTAAATTAGCGCCGGGGCGGGGGGAGGGCATTTGAAAAGCTGCACTGGGATTTATGTCGACTGTGTGCTGGACGACGTCTTACTGCGGGCGCTCGTGGACACCGGCTCCACTGGTTCGCTGCTGCGCTCTGGATTACTAGGGCAAAGCAAGCGTGTTTGCAGATCCCGCCTTCAACATCCGCACCGTTGCTGGGGACTACGTAAAGGTACGGGCGTGTCGCACGGTGCGAGTCCAAGTGGGTAAGCGAACTTATTCACATGGGTTCGTTGTGGGGAATGTCGAGGAGGACTGCGTTTTGGGTTTGGACATTCTGGAGAGATGGGGTGCGGTGCTGAATTTGTCTAGCGGAACTCTGCGTGGTCACTTCGGGGTAGCCAGGTTGCTAGGACCCAAACCACAGCCGGACAGGTTAGTAGCACACACCCGGGGGGCGGAACTTCCAGTAGCAGACCGAGCGGGAAACCTACACGCTAACGCCAGCGCGTCATCCCGACGGCCGCGCAGCAAAGCGCGTGGTCGGTACTGCGGGCAAGTGGAGCACCGTGGAGAGGTAGAACCCTCGACGCCGAACATTCTCCCCGTGCAGCCCTCCAGGCTTTCCGGCGATCAGCCGTCCGAGCCAGCGTGCAGCCGAGTTACCGCATCACCCAGAGCGTCACCCGCAGTTGCTTCGCCGGTGTCACAGCTGAATCGTGAACCGCTTATCGGCAAGCAGAAGGTGGGGGCACCTATTGGGCGAATGGGCGTTAACACTCACAGCCAGGGGCGAGATTTTGCTGCTGGAGAGCAGGTATGAGTGTGTTCCTCCGCAAGGAAGAGGGGGCTTTCGGACAAGCTTATGTCTCACTGGGTGGGCCCATGTACAGCCGTTGCATTGGGCAGCAAGTAAGCTCACTCGTCTCTCCAACTCGTCTCTCTTCTCGGCGGTAAAACGCTACAATATATTAATGAACAAGCTAGTTTCCCTATGCTAAGCGCTATTAGCTTGCTTATAAATCCATATGTGGATGTATATTACAGAGATCCCATGAAGCTGATGGTTTACATCAGTGTTTAATGGTCCAAATGAGATGATATTCCTTTTAATCACTGACATTTACACTCGGCTCGGCATTTCCCCCAAACACTCTAATAGTATTAACACTGCTACAAAGTTATCATTAGTGCCTAAAACAGTAACATCTGATTAATTTTATATATCAAACATTACCTGGTAAGTGTGTGCAGTTGAAAATTTAGTGAAAATTATAAAGTTATCACGCTATAATTCACTGTATACTCCATGATGTTGAGTCCTGGAGCTGATATCCAGAAAGGTTCCGTGTTCAGTTGCATTTTGACCCCACTCCCATAGTCCTTTGCACATTAGCTTTAGCTTTTAGCTTGCAAAATACAGGAGAAAACAGGAAAAAAGGAAAGAGTAGACGGCTACACGGAAAAAAGCACACAGTTACACAGGAAAAAGCATACATTTATAGGGGGAAAAAAAGCACATTTATAAGGGAAAAAGCACACATTTTTAAGGGAAAAAAAAGCACATTTATAAGGGAAAAAAGCACATTTATAAGGGAAAAAGCACACGTTTTCAAGGGAAAAAAGGACATTTATAACGAAAAAAGCATCCATTTTCAAGGGCAAAAAACACACTTACAAGGAAAAAAACACACACATATACAAGAAAGATGATTTGCCCTTCTGGGCCACCATATAAATTAAACAAGCATTACTTTGGTATTTATAAGATAATAACTTATAAAATAAAATAAACTTCTTTTTTTTTTTCATTAAATTAAATCAGATGGCTACACATTTACTACATGGCCTCCAATATTATTTATCTGTTATAATAATAATAATAATAATAATAATAATAATAATGTCAAAGTTAAAACATCCTAAAGTACATGTTTCTGAAAATTATTTTAGTTTCTCTTTTTCTAACACTGTAACAGTAGAACAGTTGTATTTAGCTTTACTTACATTGCTTTTCTGGATGCTGCAATTACAGGCATCAGCTTCAGAAGAAAGACATCTGCTATCGTATCTGCACTGGTATATTTCTGCTGGTCAAACACTTCCAGCTCCTGTGCTGATGTCATTAACACAAACACCAGAGCAGTCCACTGTGAAGAAGAGAGTTCACTTTTTTTTCCAGATTTCAGGTAGTGTTGGATTTCCTCCACTAGGGAATTATCACCCAGTTCATTTAGACAGTGGAACAGATTGATGTATTTCTCTATAGGAAGTAAAACTCCATTGATCGTGTCATGAATGTACTGAACCGTTTTCTCTGTCTGCTGGGAGCAGCTTCCTGTCTGTGTTACTAAGGCCTTTAAGAGTTTCTGATTGGACTTCACTGAGAGACCAAGAATAAAGCGAAGGAAAACATCCAGTTGTCCAGTCTTACTTTCTAAAGCCTGATCTACAGCCCACTGATGTACATCTAAAACTGTAATCCTTTCCTTGATTCTATTTCCTTCATTTGTCTTTTTTGAAGCTTGACTCTTTTTAAGAACATTTTTGTTTTCCATCCTAAACATCAGATGCACATACAGAGCTGCGAGGTATTCCTGAACACTCAGATGAACAAAGCAGTACACTTTACTCTGGTGAAGCCCAAACTCCTCTCTGAAGATCTGCGTACACACACCTGAGTACACTGCTGCTTCTCTTACATCAATGCCACACTCTCTTAGGTCTTCCTCATAGAAGATCAGGTTCCCTTTTTGCAGCTGCTTAAAAGCCAGTTGTCCCAGTTTAAGAAATATTTCATTAGTCTCCTGCTTCTTTAAGTACTTTTCTCTTATGATGTTTATCTGAATGATGAGAAAGTGTGTGTACATTTGAGTCAGAGTCTTGGGGATCTCTGCACTCTCTGCTTTACCTAACATTCTCTCTAGAACAGCGGCTGAAATCCAGCAGAAGACTGGGATGTGGCACATGATGTAGAGGCTTCTTAATGACTTCAGGTGTGTGATGATGTTATTGGCCAGGCTCTGATCACTGATCCTCTTCCTGAAGTACTCCTCCTTCTGTGGGTCATTGAACCCTCGTACCTCTGTGACTCGATCGACACACTCAGAGGGGATTTGATCAGCTGCTGCTGGTCGGGAGGTGATCCAGATGAGAGCAGAGGGAAGCAGATTCCCTTTAATCAGGTTTACCAGCAGCACAGGCACTGATGCAGATTCAGTTACATCACACACTCTCAATGTGGTCTGAAAATTTAGAAGAAAACGACACTCGTCCAATCCGTCAAAAATGAACAGAACCTTTTCCAAACTGGGCAATTCTGTTTCTTTAAAACAGACATGAAGGAGCTCCATCAGACTCAGTCTCTGGTCCTTCATCAAGTTCAGCTCTCTGAAAGGAAGTGGAAATATGAGGTGGGCATCCTGATTTGCTTTATTTTCAACCCAGTCCAGAATAAACTTCTGCACAGTAACTGTTTTTCCAATGCCAGCGACTCCCTTTGTCAGCACAGTTCTGATGGGTTTGTCTTGTTCAAATAATGGCTTAAAAATGTCGTTGTATTTAATTGGTGTTTCCCCTGTTGTTCTCCTAGATATTGTCTCAATCTGTCTCACCTCATGTTCTTTAATGATGTCTCCACTGTCTCCTTCTGTGATATAGAGCTCTGTGTAGATATCATTCAAGAGTGTTCTGTTTTCAAAGTTTATTATCACTCCATTTAACCATTGAAACAACTTCTTCAGATTTAATTTGAACTTTGTCTGGATTTCATTTACAGCAGCAGATTCTGGGTCATGCCTGTAAGATGGTGAAGAATAAAGATGTCCAGAAGGAAGGAAGAAAGATATGGTGAGGCATAGGATCTGATTATTAGACTTTATCAGATAGTTATTTATAATGTTCTGTGTTTTTTTTTTTATTCTACTGTACTGTATGTAACATATCTATTCATGCTGTTTGTTAATAACAGCAGGTTTATAAGACCAGTGTATGAGTCTCACAGTAATGTTGGTTTTGATCTTACCCTGTAGCGTTGATGTTCTTTTCTATTCCGTCTTCTGCCTTCTGTAGAACACTGTAAACAGAAAGTAGCTGTAAAATGTGATAACGTTCATCACCCGTTTTATCTTTACTTTTTATTTTATAGGGACTGAATACAATGTGACAAAGAAAGATAATAAAACAGCAGAAAAATGCATTAGTCCATCTATCTACTTAAGCCAACGTCCTTAATTGCTGAGATCCAAATCTGTAAGTAGGCTATTAGCAAGAATGAAAGGACCCTTAAGGATAGGTAATCTAACAGAATACAGCCAAGCAGTGGAAATTAGCATGCTGTCCAGTACATTGGTGACATTTAAAATCTACTGTCTGCAAGTGAAAAAAGTGAAACATTAAGGCTAATCATGTAACTCTGAGCTTAAAGGTTTCCATACTCAATTCAGAAAAAATTGCATCACCCTGTACAGAAACATTTTGAAAGTTTAGAAATGTGTGGAAAAACAGAAAGATAAATACTCTGTATCTGATCAGCTTTCCAATTGATTTGTTTAAAAATCCAGATTTTTTTGTTATTGTTCTGTTCTTAAAATAAATTTCGTAACAACTAAATAAGTTGCATTTCCTGTGTAACTCAAGAAGATTCTCATGCTTTCATATCCTGTCATTGACCAAGCAATGCTAAGTGGTGCTCTAGCAGTGACCAAACAAGTATTTGCATACTAACACTTTACAAAGATAAACATTTATTTCATTAATTTTAAACAGAGAGATGATGTTACCACCTGACTACGGGTAAGGGGTCACTATCTTTAAAATTAATAAGAATCTTTATGGACTGATCACTTTTCATGGAGATACAGCTGGATGCTACTGACTCTGTTCCCTTTCCCTGGAGTGTACTTTAATACATTATAGCCAGTCCTTTATATACACAATTACTGTTTTATCTAACTTGCTAATTTAACAATAACTTAAGTTTACTTTTCAATAAGATTATTTGATGATTTGATTGTTATTTGCATTATTGACGGTTAGATTTTCATTAATAGTAAAATCTCTGGTGAAATTATTTCTTTTATATTTTAAGGTAAACCTTTACTTCAAAAACTCCAACTAGATAAATATTGAATGTATACATATTGTATTGTTGGTCGAACTTCTTAGAGCGAATTTGTTAAGACAACAGGGACAAAGTAAAACTCTTGAAAATATCAAACCAAAACAGTGTTTTACACACTCTGGTGATATATAGCCTTATTAATTTCACCATAACTAAATATTGAGTGATGGATAGCCTTTTGGAGCCACTGGAGGAGTGTGAAAAAGCTGATGAAGTTGCTGTGGTGTTCTAGTATTTGAGGGTCTGGATGACTATGCAGCAGCATTAGGAGTGGTGTTTGGTCAGGTCTGTGATCTGAACAAAGAATTCCATAAGAACTGGACATACACATATGAACCAATCCAAATGATTTTTATTGGCCTTGGAGAGACTTAGACTCCTGTTGCTATAAACTCTTTTTTTGTGCCTGACTCAGATTATAATATAGAATCAGTAAGATACTGATAAGCATCTGGTGTTATCCAGGTATTTTATTGATCTTTAAGCAAAATAGAACCTGTAGTTTCTTGTATTATGAAGATCACTGTTTTAACTTTGACTAATTTTGGAAGAATAAAGGTTTTTATATAAAGGAAAAAGTAATGTTTGTGTATTTTAATTGTTGGGGTATTAGGTTAACTTGTTTTTATAGAAAACAATCACTTGAATCAACTACATCAATGGGTTACAATGTCCACCAACTTACCTATTTGAATAGATGAAAAGTTGGGCTAAGTCAACCCTAGAGAAATATAATTAATTGAGCCGACAACCAATGCTACTTGAGCTGACTTAAATATTTGAGTCAACATAAGTTTTTAAACTGAGTACACATGTAAGTAAACTTTAAAAAGCTGTGCAAATTGTTACTAAACTTTTGTTTTTACATCGAGGCGGGTTTTTTTTTTTTAATATAGTGTTTATTTGTCACATATACATTACTGTCTAGTTAAATTCTTTCATTGCTTATTCCAGCATAGCTGGGGCCAGAGCGCAGTGTCATGGCTACTGTACAGTGCCCCTGTAGCAGATAAGGTTAAGGGCCTTCCTCAAGGGCCCAACAGTGGCAAATTGTACCCCTTTTTCACTGGTTCCCGTGCCGGTTCCGTGCCGGTTCCCAATTTTGGAACCAGTGCCGCGCTTTTCCACAGAAAAAAATGAGCACCGAACCGTCCCCTAAACTCTGCTGGTCTAGTCGCGAGGACCCGTGTAGTCGCGAGAACCCGTGACGTCACGAGCGGTGGGCGGAGTTATAGGGAGCGTGGCGGAGACCCAAAGTCCGTTAATGTGTAGCGTGGACGAAACAAAAGTGCTTTTTGTTTGGAAAGTGTTTTAAGAAAAAAAAAAGTGTATGAAAAAATAAGAGAAGAACTAATAGTCGCAGGCTTCACACGAACAACCGACCAAATAGTGAATAAGCTAGTTGTCTATGTCGATCACTTTCAGTGGTTATAACATGTCGAATAAGTTGCTTTTGGATACTGAAATAGATTTTCATACTAGTTTTGTCACACACACCCGTTCCGCGACCGGCACTAGGACCCGGAAGTAGTACGGTCGCGAAACAGGAAGCTTAAAAGAAGACAAGCTGGCGCTTCACACTCGCTCAGTTATTGAGTTTCGCCCATGTTGGTCCAGATTGTCCGTCTGCCAAATCGTGAGTACTCATTTTCTTGGGTTTGCCTTCTGATTCGAGTGTGTGTTTATAGGACGCGGGTTAAATTTGAGTTTTTCCCTTGCCCCCCTTGTGTGAGAGTCCTTAGATAAAATCGCGTGGTTATCCTGCCTACTCGCTTACTTCCGCGTTTGGTTTTACCATCCATGCTACAAAGGGCTAACCGCTAGTGCTAAAGTCTTCCGATCATCCCGGTTAGTTTGTGACAGAATGACTGAGCCAAAAGCGGTATACCCAGCGGATTATGCGCGCCTTTGGGACGTGGTAGATCAGCACGCCAAGCTAATCAATCAGCTAAACGGAGAGCTCGCTACCGATGATATGCTAATTTTTTGAGATAGGAATTTTGGGTTTTCTTGAGCTGTATGCCAAAATCATCAATAATATAATAATTAAAAGGCTTGAACTACTTCAGTTGTGTGTAATTAATCTAAAATATATGAAAGTCTAATGTTTATCAGTACATTACAAAAATTAATGAAATTTATCACAATATGCTAATTTTTTGAGAAGGACCTGTACACCACCCACGGAGATGTCGGATCTCCACCTTCTGCCGTGGTTGACACCGGAGCCGGGAAAGCCATGCAAAGCGTGAAAAAACCGTGGCAGAGCATGAACGCCGCTTCCGGGAGGGGATGTGCGCCTATTGTGGGTAGGCGGCGCACCACCGAGCAATCTGCCCCTTCGTCCGGGAAACGCTCAGGCCCGGTGAGGAGGGAGAAAGACTCACCGGGCCTCCTCCAACTCTCCTCCACGACCACCGACACCATCTCTCGTCTCACGGTTCAGGTAACCCTCCAATTTGGCCACAAACGGGTCAGAAGTACCGCGTTCATCGATTCTGGTGCCGCAGGTAACTTCATTGACTCTACCTTTGCCAAAGAAATGGGGGTAAAGACCGAGGCGTTATCCCAACCTGTTCGGATTACCTCTGTAGACGGTCGGCCCCTCTCATCCAGTCCCATCACCAGTCAAACTCAACCCATCACCCTAATCATCGACCGGCACCAAGAGCAAGTCCAGTTTCACCTCACCTCCATCTCATCACCTCCCCTCATTCTCGGGCACCCTTGGTTACTACAACACGACCCCCTTATCTCCTGGACACAGAACCAAATCTTACAATGGGGGCCGACCTGCACCGAACTCTGCCTACAGGCATCGGCTGGAACATGTTCTAGGGAGTCCGAGGCCAGGGTACCATCCGACCCTCCTCCTCGCCTGCTGCCGCGGGGTTCTTCTTCGAGAAGAAAAAAGGCGGGGAACTTCGCCCCTGTGTCGACTATTGGGGGCTCAACAACATCACCATAAAGAATCGTTATCTATTGCCTCTTACCAACTCAGCCCTGGACACCCTCTCTGGTGCCACCATTTTCATCAAGTTGGACCTTCGGAGCGCCTACAACTTGGTGCGCATCAGAGAGGATGATGAGTGGAAGACGGTTTTTATCACCCCCAACGGACACTACGAGAGCCTGGTGATCCCTTTCGGCCTCTGCAACGCCCCCGCCGCCTTCCAACATTTCAGGTGCAAAAAAACAGCCGAACTGATACTAGAACATGTAGTCTGTCTGCATGGGTTCCCGAAGGCCATCATCTCAGACAGGGGGCCCTAGTTCATTGCCCAGTTCTGGAAGGCCTTCTGCCGTCTGATCGATTCAACCTGCAGTCTATCTTCTAGATACCATCCTCAGACTAACGGTTAGACGGAGCGGACCAACCAACAACTGGAGCGCTACCTGAGATGCTTCATCGCCGAACGCCAGCGCTCCTGGGCCCGCTATCTCATTTGGGCAGAGCTGTCACACAACCTCCATATCTCGTCAGCTACCTAAGTCCATTTGAGGTATGCCACGGTTTCCAACCTTCCATGTTTGAACACCAGGAACCAGAGGTTGATGTACCGTCGGCCCAACAGTTAGTCCGCCGGTGTCGGCGGCTGTGGCGCCAAGGCAACCACGCCATCCAACAGGCCAACGCTCGCTACACCATTCAACATCGCCATCAACACCCTTCGGGACGATTACCGACGAAAAATCTTCATCTCCATACAGAGGCATGGAAACTTTCACCCCGATTCATCGGCCCATATCGCATCACCCTCCAGATTATTCCTGTCACCTACCGGCTCCAGCTGCCTGCGGCGCTCCGAATCCATCCGTTTTTTCACACCTCACAACTGAAACCCTTCACCACTTCACCTATGATTCCACCCTCTCCCCCTGCTCCTCCTCCCCGAATCATTGACGGTGGCCCTGCTTACACCGTGCGCCAGATCCTCGATTCGCGACCTAGGGGCCGGGGCACCCAGTACCTGGTCGAGTGGGAGGGCTACGGTCCGGAGGAGCGGTCTTGGGTTCCGGCCCGGTTCATCCTCGACCCCGAGCTCATCAGGGATTACCGTCGTCGGGTATCCTCCACCCCAGGACCATCAGAAGTCAGTCCTGGACAGGGAGGTACTGTCATACACAACCGTTCCGCGACCATACTAGGACCCGGAAGTAGTACGGTCGCGAAACAGGAAGCTTAAAAGGAGACAAGATGGCGCTTCACACTCGCTCAGTCATCGAGTTTCGCCCATGTTGGTCCAGATTGTCCGTCTGCCAAATCGTGAGTACTCATTTTCTTGGGTTTGCCTTTTGATTCGAGTGTGTGTTTATAAAACGCAGGTTAAATTTGTTTTTTTCCCTTGCTCCCCTTGTGTGAGAGTCCTTAGATAAAATCGTGTGGTTATCCTGCCTACTCGCTTACTTCCACGTTTGGGTTTACCATCCCACTACAAAAGGCTAACCACTAGTGCTAAAGTCTTCCGATCATCCCGGTTAGTTCGTGACAAGTTTGGAGAATAACCAGTAAACTGACTTCTGCCATGTTCGTTTCTGTTTAGTGGGCGTAGCCAGTGACGTATTATCATGCAGCTCCCGCTGAGCCCTGTCTAGTGTAAATGCGGGCCGGTTCTCGGTGGTTCTCAGTCCAGCACCGTCCGACCAGCACCTGGCACCAGCACCAGTGTAGTGGAAATGAGGTATTGGTGGAGCTGGTGCTTGAACCGACAACCTTTTGATCAGTAACTTAGTGCCTTAACCCACTAAAAAATTGCAGACATCACAGCTTACCATTTTTCTGCAGATGATGATGCATAATCTCTGTCCATCTTTGAATATTACTATAACTTGCACAACCACACAGCTGGGTCCTGAAGAGCCTGATCTCTGTTTCTGGAGAAAACAAAAACAAATGGGCAATTAACCTTTCACTAAAAAATGATTACATATTAGGCCAAAATAAAAATAAAAAAATCTTTACCTGTCAGTAAAAATCATATCATATGTTTACAGTATTAATGGATCTGCTTTCACACAGGGACTGACCACACAGCAATTTGTGAATTGTTGTTGAAAAAATGTTGTTACAAACATTTTGGAGAACTAACCACATATGGATCTAGGCTCCCTTTAATCATTCTGTAATGGTGCGTGATGGATAAACATTTGTCTGTATTTTTCAGTATTAAGGGCACCATTAATCCTGACCAAATAACTCCACTTACCAACATATATGTAATGAACCTCCACTATGCTTCACAACAGAGTGACTGCAGTCTGTTGCCAGACACTCATTATCGTATCGTTCTGCAACCCTTCGGCCATAAACTCTGCTGAATTTTGACTCATCAGTCCAGAGCACCTGCTGCCATTTTCTGCACCCTAGTTCTTGTGTTCTTGTGTATAGTTGAGTCGCTTTAGTCTTGTTTCTTTAATGGAGGTATGGCTTTTGGGCTGCAGTTCTTCCATGAAGATCACTTCTGGCCAGACTTCTCCGGACAATTGATGGGTGTACCTAGGTCCAACTAGTTCCGCTGCTGAACATCTTCTGATGTCTGAGCGAAGTAAGCATGATGTGTCTTTTATCTGCTGTATTAAGTTTCGTTGGCTTACCACTGCATCAATGGTCCTCAATATTGCCTGTTTCTTTGTGCATCTTGAGAATACAGACAACACATCTTAAACCCCCTACTTTGAAATTGATGCCTGGGAGGGACCTTGTGATGCAGTATGAATAAGTTGTGCATTAATGCTGTGTTTAGTCTTGTTCAGGTTACCTGACGCTGATCCTACAAAATCACTGACGTGTCTAACTGAATTAATGCTGGTTTAAAGCCAAAAGGTAGCCACACCAAATATTGATTTATTTAGAGTTGTCTTCTCTTTGCTCACATCACAGCGGAGAGCTGGCATGATGCTTTTTATGGCAAAGTCCTCCGACGGTGGCTCCAACTGGTGTGAATGGGTGTCAGGGTTAAGATTTTTTGACACTGGCCGGAATGAAAGTGTGTAGTCAAACTGGGTGAAATAGAGACCCTGTCGGTGGTTTAAGCGTTTGTATTTTAGGTTCTTACACTTTAAAGAATGAACATGGCTACCTGTTATATGTACTAAAATGTAATATGTGTTTTGTACATAATAATTTCATGTTTCCAAGATAAAAATGAATAATTTATGTTGTATTTGCATGAAATTCAGCACCTTAACATTTATTAGATTCAATCATGTTGAGATAAATCAAAGAGATCTTGTCACTATGAAAACCGGAACTATCAGAGCAAACATCGCGGGCAGATACTGCGAGAAGAGATCAGTCTGTTGAGAAGACAAACGTTTGGCGGGCGTGACGGTAGGCAGGAATTAATTCCCATTTTTCTAAATAGAAACGAAATACTTAACATAAATGTCACCTGCTGTTTAGCGATGTTTAGTCACGTGTAGCTCCACACATGCAAGAAATCCAAATCGCTAGGCAGTCTCGTGGTCAGTGTACAACGCGGAAGTCAAAAGCCGGTAATCCAAAACGAGCAGTAATTCCAAATCGCTAGGCAAGGACGAGGTCGATAACAAAACAGGATCAATAACACTGTGAGCAAATGACAAAACAAACGCGGGACTATTGGCATGAACGGCACAATAATCTGGCAGCGGGTGGGTGTCTTGCAGCGTCTTAAATAAGCGGATCTGATTAATCCAAATCGGCAACAGGTGAGCTTGCGCTGTGACTGAGGCAGCAAAAAACAAGAGGCGGCGCGGAGTTGGAACCGAAGTAACTTTGATTACTTTCTGACGTACTGTGACATATATATTAGATATACAGTGGTGTGAAAAACTATTTGCCCCCTTCCTGATTTCTTATTCTTTTGCATGTTTGTCACACTTAAATGTTTCTGCTCATCAAAAACCGTTAACTATTAGTCAAAGATAACATAATTGAACACAAAATGCAGTTTTTAAATGAAGATTATGTTATTAAGGGAGAAAAAAAACTCCAAATCTACATGGCCCTGTGTGAAAAAGTAATTGCCCCCCTTGTTAAAAAATAACTTAACTGTGGTTTATCACAGTTAAAAGTTCAATTTCTGTAGTCACCCCCAGGCCTGATTACTGCCACACCTGTTTCAATCAAGAAATCACTTAAATAGGAGCTACCTGACACAGAGAAGTAGACCAAAAGCACCTCAAAAGCTAGACATTATGCCAAGATCCAAAGAAATTCAGAAAAAAATGAGAACAAAAGTAATTGAGATCTATCAGGCTGGTAAAGGTTATAAAGCCATTTCCAAAGCCTTGGGACTCCAGCGAACCACAGTGAGAGCCATTATCCACAAATGGCAAAAACATGGAACAGTGGTGAACCTTCCCAGGAGTGGCCGGCCGACCAAAATTACCCCAAGAGCGCAGAGACAACTCATCCGAGAGGCCACAAAAGACCCCAGGACAACATCTAAAGAACTGCAGGCCTCACTTGCCTCAATTAAGGTCAGTGTTCACGACTCCACCAAAAGAAAGAGACTGGGCAAAAACGGCCTGCATGGCAGATTTTCAAGGCGCAAACCACTTAAGCAAAAAGAACATCAAGGCTCGTCTCAATTTTGCTAAAAAACATCTCAATGATTGCCAAGACTTTTGGGAAAATACCTTGTGGACCGACGAGACAAAAGTTGAACTTTTTGGAAGGTGCGTGTCCCGTTACATCTGGCGTAAAAGTAACACAGCATTTCAGAAAAAGAACACCATACCAACAGTAAAATATGGTGGTGGTAGTGTGATGGTCTGGGGTTGTTTTGCTGCTTCAGGACCTGGAAGGCTTGCTGTGATAGATGGAACCATGAATTCTACTGTCTACCAAAAAATCCTGAAGGAGAATGTCCGGCCATCTGTTCGTCAACTCAAGCTGAAGCGATCTTGGGTGCTGCAGCAGGACAATGACCCAAAACACACCAGCAAATCCACCTCTGAATGGCTGAAGGAAAACAAAATGAAGACTTTGGAGTGGCCCAGTCAAAGTCCTGACCTGAATCCTATTGAGATGTTGTGGCATGACCTTAAAAAGGCGGTTCATGCTAGAAAACCCTCAAATAAAGCTGAATTACAACAATTCTGCAAAGATGAGTGGGCCAAAATTCCTCCAGAGCGCTGTAAAAGACTCGTTGCAAGTTATCGCAAACACTTGATTGCAGTTATTGCTGCTAAGGGTGGCCCAACCAGTTATTAGGTTCAGGGGGCAATTACTTTTTCACACAGGGCCATGTAGGTTTGGATTTTTTTTCTCCCTAAATAATAAAAACCATCATTTAAAAACTGCATTTTGTGTTTACTTGTGTTATCTTTGACTAATAGTTAAATGTGTTTGATGATCAGAAACATTTAAGTGTGACAAACATGCAAAAGAATAAGAAATCAGGAAGGGGGCAAATAGTTTTTCACACCACTGTATATATTAGATTTATTGCACTGAAGGTGAAATATTTCAAGCCTTTTTATTTTTGCTGTTGTTTTAAATTTGATGACTACTACTTGCAGCTCATAAAAAAAAAATCCAGCACTCACAATATTAGCATATTTCATTTCGAGTTTGAGTAAATTATTATTTATACACTATAAATACCAGGTATATCTGAGTCTAGTTAAATTCACACATGGAGAATATTGCTGACTTGCCAGAGTGTCCAGAAGACAATTAAGTTCAAGTTCAAGTAGGCTTTATTGTCACTTTAACCACATACAGTTAGTACACAGTGGGGTCACTGAAACAACATTCCTCCAGGACCAAGGTGCTACATGCAACATAAATTAACAGAAAAACTAAACTAGCTAACTAAGAGGCTTAGTTAGCTGGCTAGCAGAGACAAGACAGATTGACCTAACATAAATAACAACATAAATTAACAAAAACTAACTAACTAAGGAAGACTATCTAAAGGGTTTTTTTTTTTTTACAGACAACAGACAACATAAATTAAACGTGCAAATGTGCAAATAAGAGCAACAAAGTGACAATGCGACAAACACGACATAACAAAACATAATAATATGGTGTTGAAGTGATGAGTTGAGGTAGTGGAGAAACAGTAAACGTTCCTTATTATGGACAGCCTCGAAGTATTTGACAACCTGGTGCCCCCCAGCAGCACTACACCTATAGTCACCATGACTGAACAGTTGTTGATTACCAAGGGCACTAAAAACAGCAACATCACCGTTTTTTGAAAACAAAACAAGCTAAATAATCATAATAAGCTGATCTTTGAAAAACTAAATGAGCAGAAATGTTTATTCTGCTAATTGAAATAATGCACAAATTAACTGACATGGTTTATAAATTTTCTGATCATGTGGTGGGCCAACTTCAGGATTGCTAAACCCATGCAACTTTCGGTGTAAATAGTAAAGCAGCAATCACATACACACATGCATCTTTTTAAAAGAAAAACTACAAACAGTAAATACATACACTGTTTTAAAAATAATTTAATAAATTTAAATGAAACATTCAAACAATTAAATAGGTTTAATATTTACACTACAGTTCAAAGGTTTCTTTGGTTTCTTTGGTTCCTGATTTTTATTTCTTTCTACATTGTAAAGGAAAGCTGAAGGCGTCCAAAAAATGCATTAATCTCCTTTGAACAGTTAATGGTGAGATGTGTCTGCTACTTCTGCTCTGTAAAGACTTCATAACGCCTCTAATATTAGGTGCTGTTAATTGGTCATTTTTCAGGCTGATAACTCTAAATGAACTTCTCGTCTGTGGCGGAGGTAGGTTTTGGTCTCGCCCTCCTGGGATGGCCTTCATGAGAGCCAGTTTCATTATGGTGCTTGACGGATTTTGCAAATGAACTTGACAATACTGTTCTTGCAAGAACTATTACAGAAAGGCTGACCTCTGTGTCTTAAAATAACTAACTGTTGTTTTTGTTGTTGTTACGTAATTACCTAATTCCAAATGTGTTATTTTATAGTTTTGAAATCCCCAGTATTGTTGTAGAATGTAGAAAATAAATCACTAAACGAAAACAAAGAAATTTGCAAAACGGTAGTGTATGTCGATTGGACTTTTTAGTGACATATTTAACAAGTTTCAGTTTTAATTTCATATGATCACATTCCAATCATGATCAACAATAATCACACCCTGTCTGCCTGTCACATCTGAATTAAAAACTGCTTGATTTCTTTTAAACTGCTTTCGAATCCTACAGGTTCAGGTTACACTGACTCAACATCTTTTTAGAGTCCATACACACACCATGACTTCTGCTGAGAGACCTGAGAGAAAACTTGGACCTGAGAGATAACTAAGAAAAATCTAAAGGGACTTAACAGGTATTTGTAAAACACATTATTTGTTTAACAACTCTAGTTTTATGAAGTAATAAAACTAGAGTTGTTAAACAGGCTGAATGTCTCATTCTTAAGGAACTGAAAAGAGGAACTTTTCTTACAGCCTAAAACATTGTAGTACCAACTCACTCAGTGGATTTCTGAAATCTGATTTTAGATGAGTTTTAGGGAAACATGTATCTACTGTACATTCTTTTTAAAGTTGTTATAATAAATCATTCACTCACCTCTAATGACATTAATATCACCGTTTCTGCCTTAAATACACATTTTAGCTTTTCCAACAGCTTACAAAATGGAGTCACGCCTGAGGGAGAAACTCTTTCCCCTTTGGGAAGGAGGATTCATTACAGATAATGAATCATTCCAGACTGAGTCAACACTTAGAATTTAAACACTTGGCAGAAAATAAATCTAGTATTGCGTATTAATGATTGCCTAATGCATTTATCTGGTGTAGCCCTTTACAATTTCACATAGATAGAATATTACTTAGAATTCAACTTGAGATACAGCAGCAGCTTGAGGTGTTTGTTAAGCAGTGCGTCAGTAACAGCAGCGCACACAGTGTTCTTACAGTGTTAGAAACTGAAAGGTTATAATAGGTGGCAGCTGGATCCACAGTAAAGCCCCTTAGACTTGCACGAAAATTTCATGTAGTAACCTGACTGTCAGGTGTGTCGTAAATGTTTCCCACCAAATCGTATAAAAATTGTGTTTACGAGTAGCTTGAATGTGTCATTTTTTTTTTATTAATTATAACAGGAGATGCATAAGGTCTTATAAATTTAAAGGAAAGTATCTATTTGTATCTAATTTTAATTAGTTTTAGCTCATAGAGTTCATGACCTGGGCAAAGACACTTGAGTTCATCGCATCTACTCTTTTGCATTTTGAACAGGGAAATAATCTGGGGCCTTAAAGTAAGCAGACATGAACATTCTAAGCCAACTTTGTTGTGAGCTTATGTAAAAGGATCATCTTTCATAAGTTATTATATGTATTTAAAATATTATCACAAGATCCACAGACAATTACTAGGAGATGCAGTAACAATATGGGATTCTCATTAACAGCATTAATAATGTTCGTATTTAATATTCAACGTGCCAAAAATAGTGTTGTGCTTCTGTAACTATTAGAGTTACAGGTACTTTATTATTTGTATAACATTTCTGTTGTATACACCAACACATCTCAGAGATACTTGTGAAAAGTGAGATGCTGATGATCCATAAAAGCTCCACACAATTTCAGGTTACCTGTGATTGCTGTGACGAAATTATTTGTGCAAGCTGTTATGGTTGTACAGTACTGTTGTTAAATTTCTGCTTCTTGCTTTTATACTTTCTTGCAGGCACTGGAGGGAACACAGGCCGTAACCTCTAACAGTTCTGGAAGATCAGCAAACAACCAAAGAATGGAAAAAATTTGATGTAGAGTATAGGAGACTATTAATGTTTGGATGAAATCTAAAATTTGGATACAGATACAAAGAAAGAAACATGAAGAGATCGAACAGGATGTTCACACATATGATGAACAAAAAGCTACTTTTCTGTTCTAACTCTTACTTGAAGGATATTTTACTTGAATGATTTTTAATAAAACATTTTGCACGTTTTAACCAGTATTTTGTCTCTGTTCCACGTCACCCACACTCATCTTGGATTTTACAGTATACATTTATTTTAACAAATATAATATAAACACACTGCACCCAATTTTTTTTAAAAACAAACACTGATTGATGCAAGGTCAGGTTTCAAATTCAACAATTCCAGCACATTAGCTAAGTTTTAAAAGCTACACTTAACAAGGTAAGGGAAAAAGAGCACAATCATCTCTCTTGTATCTCTAACGTTAGAATGTGCCTTCTTCCATGCCAGCTTCATGTCTGGCGTATGCGTATTTCTTGTGTGTGTTTGTTTTATTTCCGTTGGCGACTCCTAGAGGCAATTATGTTAAATTGCACACTACAAAGTATCGCACCAACACATGTGAAAAACATTGCTATTAATTTATAATTGATAAAATGGGTTAATTGACACAATATTTTTCTACCAATTATGTGATTTAGAACATATAAAAGCATTTGCAAATGTATACAACCCTTAGTCTATGTCAATGGCAGTGTTGGCCTTATTAGAGGACATTGTCAATGGCCGAATTCGAGGGAACGCGTTTTTAGGGATCACAGTGATTTTCTGGCCCACGATGATGACTGGCTTATTAGCCGTTTCAGATTTCCAAGAGCTATCCTCTTGAAGCTCTGTGCTGAGTTGGGTCCAAATTTGGAAAGAGAGACAGCGAGGAGCCACGCATTACCCGTTCCCTTACAGGTGCTGACAACGCTTGGTTTCCTGGCAACTGGTTCTGTCCAAAGGGAACTGGCAGACCGCTTGGGGTTAAGCCAGTCATCTTTGAGCCGTGCAATGCCAGCTGTATGGGACGGGATCATCCACATGTCTAGCAGGTATATACAGTAAGGTTTCCATACCCTGCAGTTGACCAACCAAACATTAAGGCGCAATTTGCGCCGATTTTTCGGCGATGGCCGATTTTTCTAATGTAATCGAAGCGATCGACTGCACGCACATTGCTATAAATGCGCCATCTGAAGACGAATTTGCATACGTGAATCGGAAACATTTCCATTCAATAAATGTGCAAATATGTGATGCTCAAATGCTCAACCCATGATTCATTCATCCTCACAAACAGCATGGTTGGGATGAGGCTCCAAGGTGGCAGGGTGCGCGATCGGTGGCTTCTTGGTAAGTGATGTATTTAAAGATATTATTTCAGCTAAGATTTTTTTTATTTTGTTATTAATTCCGGAGGACAAACTTGCAAATAACACAGTTTTTCTCTGGTCTACCTCCGATAGGAGCACCTCCAATTCACATTCTGTGAAGTTTCTCTTCTTGCTTGCTTTTGCCATTGCTTTTTCGTTTGGTTTTGCCAAAGTGGAGTCATTACCATATTTATACGGAGGAGGAGGCAGGGAGGGGGTTTGCGCTCGTGCACGTGCGCTCAATTTCACATTAATTCGGATGTACAAAGAGAATATGCGTGGGATTCCGCATACACAGTGTTTCATGCATCAGATTTTTTTTACTGTGTATGCACATTTACAGCTTTGTCAGTACGCAATGTTTTAGAATGAATTCAACGCAAGTCCTTGAACATGAGGCCCCAGGACTCTGCAACCTCACACACGAACTCTCTTGAACCCAGATGATCCTGGTGAGAAGAGAAAATAAATGATTAGATATTTCTTATTATAAATATCTATGCTATTTGTTGAACTTGAATGCATTATAATTATTTGTAGCATTTATTGTATTTTACTGTACTTAACTTTATTTCCTGTTTTTATTTATTCATTGTGTACATATGTATTTTTAATTCACAATGTATATAAATACTATATCTTTTCGATAATAAGGTCAATTCCTAATAATAAACAAATAACAGACCAAACAAATTAATATTTAATGAGGACTTTTTTTTCCAATTTTACTGCAAAAAATCAGAAGAGAATCTAGAAAGCAAATGGCTACTCACCTTACAGAGTAGAGTTTTAAAGTCATTACTGAGAGCCTCCTGCCATATCTGGGCAGCGCACGCTCATTTCACCCTCCGAGCTGCGTGACACTCTAAGTTTGTCACAAAAATAAAAACATCCATACACAAACACAAGCATCCTGTTCATTCTACTTCTTTCTCTATTTGGACACAAAAAAACCGAACTATGTATCTACCAGTGGAGGCTACTGGTCTGTCAAATAGGGGAAGCTCATTTTCGGCCTACATCATAAAATTGTCTATTTATTTAAAAGTAAATTCTGCCCTACGTTCCTTTTGAAGAAAATGGTCTGTGACCCTGTCGTACCAACTAGGCGTATTTTCCAGTGACTTGACCAGTGTCCTCTCAATGGCCAGCAGAGTTCAGTTTCACCCACGACGCTAGCCTAGCCTAATATATGAATGAATGAATGAATGATCTAAAAAAAATATTAAACCCTGTAAAAGTGAAACAAGGAATGTGGTGTATAATTGTGTGAAATGTATGATGAAAATCAAGCAATTTCGCCAAGCAAATATAAAGAAATAGGTTGCAGCAGTTTTTATTTCAACTGAACTTGAGAAATCCGCGATGGGACTGAGCGCGAATAGCTTCAGCGATTCCTTATAGTACAAAATCGCTGTCAGTCAAAAGGGGATGCAATCTTTCGACAGACCCTCCAATCATCACGAAGAAGCTCGGAGTCCAGGCCAGCCCACTCCTCATTTGCTCCTCATTCACCCCCAGAGACGCTGAGCGTCCGTGGGCGGGACATAATCGCAGCGTTTATCCAAAAAGCACTGAAAAAAAAAACATTCATAGCAGCTGCATTGAAGTCATTGGACGCTGGGCTTCAACGGGGAAATGCTACGGGAATGTATGAGAAGAAAATCAAGTCAGCCGACCTGCTATATCTAACTGATTCTGAACGAACTCCTCTTTGAGATGAACGTTTTCTAACGCATTTTTAGTCAATAAAATTTTAATACAGTAGTACATAATTTGACCATTAATTTTGTGACATTACAGGGGAAGCTGAGCTTCCCTTGCAGTCTTAAAGAAATCGCCACTGGTATCTACTGCCACCTACTGTATCCGGTTGGTTAATTACACAAGTGAGGACCAATGTACTGTTCATGTAGTGTAGGGCACATTTCCATGGCAAATTGCTGGACCATTCTTTAGTCATTTTAAGTCTCTGACCTTTCCATCTTGACCAGGTAAAACACTTGTAACTAGTGGCATGGGCCGTTCATTTTGGGCTACTTGTTTGTCCTCCAGTAGTACTATGTCACCATTCTGATTGGTGAAAAGCACTACCCAGCATTTACTGTGAGCGTGGCCTCCTCTTGTGTGATGAGCTCCCATGTCCAAGGCATGCAAACTCTAGTTTGCCATGAAGTTTTTGACAGGTTACATGCACATGAAGAATACTGTTTATGCATATCTTGCCTCTGATAAACCTTATTCCAGAATGGAGGACGGGGGCAGAATATCACATTCTTGGCACGTAAACTGTGTGGTTGTGAGCACAAATGCTGTTCGCTGCATGTGTAGGATTCATTGCTGGATCTAAAAGAGTGAGCTACATACAGTAAATGGGTGATGCAAGGGCTTTTCATATGAATTTTCAAAAAGAGAATCTCTGGAAACTCTTAGGGGTGAGATCATTTGTTACTGTTGTGCAAGCTGTCACAGTTGGCCTGAATCTGGATCCACAAGTATAAAGTTGTCTGTCATAATAAAGTCATTACGGCTTATGCTCGAATGCTGGACCTGTAAGCCAGGTAGCTCCACAAGCTTTGCTGCATGCATGGACCTAGTAGCAATGTCAGCAGGATTGGGCTTTTTGGGTGTGTATGGTCATTGTTTCTGAAAATTGTGTGATTCCCTGTTGTGCGTCTGTGATGGGGGTGCGCCCAAATTAATATCTCTCCTCGCTCACCCCGAAGCTCACTAGTTTGGCGCCCTCTCCTTCTACCGGTGCGCGAAGGAGTGGTATTTGTTGAGACAACAGGTAACACTGTGTTCAAGAAAACTTAAAAGACTGAAGAAATAAAAAATTAAAAAATCCAGTTAAGCTGGTAATTTACCTTTACTGAGATGCAATCACGTGATTTGATATGACCCTCGCATTTTGTGGACTCTATTATTTGGGTTGATATTTATTAAGTTTTTTTTTTTTTTTTTAATGTTTTAGTCTGTGTACAGGTATTTTAGACACTTAGCGTTATATTTGTGAGGCCGGTGTGTTTCCACTTGTGGTTATACTGAGGCACCCTGACATTACTGAGGTGAGCTTAGCTAACATTAGGTACACTGTACAGGAATTAAGAAGCGAATTATTCATAACTGTATCTATCTTTTTTTCCCATTTTGGCCTGAGTTTTTCCCTGCAACTGCGTCCTACTCCAGCCCAGCACACATGGCCACGTGACTGCTCAGCTAAAGAAAGTTCGAGAAAACCCCGAAGTGTTTAACAGTTAATAAGTAGCGTCACTTCAGTATTTGGTAAGTTAAGGGATATAAAAACGTCTGTGTTAGTTTGGCTTCAGTCGCTAATGCTCATCTACACGTGTTATATTGGTTAACTTATCTGTATGAAAACTGAATTGAGTAAATACTGGGTAATTAAAAACATCACTCCAAAACATGTAGTTACACCTGAGAAAGCTGAAGTAAAACCCTTGAAAATATAAAACCCTTTTGAATTTGAAACAGAATGTAGCTTTAAAACATCATTGGAATTCCAGAAACAGTATTTTATACTCTCTGGTGGTATATAGCCTTATTAATATATAAATTTTTATCATAACTAGATATTTAGTTAAATTTATTATCTTTCTCTTGTTTCTTTAACCAGAGCTCTGCTGTGAATGATTGGGGTCAGAGGGGTGAAGGCTGGCCTTTTGGACCGACGGTACAGGAGGAGCGTGTACAAGCTGATGGAGGAGACTGTAGTGCTTGATGACTTGGGTGACAATGAAGGAGCTTTAGGAGTGATGTTTGGTTAGGTCTGTGCTCTGAACATTCAATTTCAAAAGGATTAGACGTACACCTATGAAGCCATCCGAATGATTAGACTTGGCGAGACGTACTCTTGTTGCCATAGACTCTTTTTTTTTTGTCTCTAAAAGTCAAATCTTTGCTAGTTTTTAAGAATGGTTATGATGTAAACTAAAAGAATCAGTAAGATACTGATAAGCTTACCCCTTTTTAAATAGATGAATAGGGTTGACTTGGGCTAAGTCAACCCTAGAGAAATATAATTAATTGAGCCCACAGCCAATAGTACTTGAGCTAATTTATATATTTGAATTAGAAGTCGAGTCAACTTAAGATTTTGAACTGGGTACACGTTGTGTAAACTAAAAAGCAATGTAAAATATTTTGTTTGGCCAGCAAATTTCTCTAAAAGTTGAGTAAATTTAAAAAAAAACTGTGCAACTTGTTACTAAACATTTTTACACTGAGGCCTGTTTTTTACAGTGTGGATGTTCATCCTGTATTTAACAATGTGACTGTTGAGATCATCATCATAGTGCTATAGGTAACATGAGGTTGTTATTGAGATCTGGTCCAGTAAGGAGTACATTATTAAAAGAGATATATTTATGCTATGTGTTGGAGTCAAATACTACCCTCATTTGATCATGTTTTTATTTATTTATTTATTTTTTTGGGCTCCGAACAGAGATAAGTACCCGCACTACTTTCCCTTTAGTAGTGGAACTGCTTGTTCTCCATGATCATTTTTGAACAGTGTTTGCAAGGTTACAAACTTTTATATCTGTCTTCCGTTCTAAGGTACGAGAAAGAGAGGCAGCTTAAAGCTTGACCTCTATTGTTTAGAAGAACAGGCCTGGAAGAACTAAAGGAAAGAGGTGCCACCCAACTGTTTATTCATCCTGAAAAACATCCTGGAGTCCTGGCCAGATTTTCTTTGCTTGTGTTGCAGTTGGTTTCAAAGTCAGGCAACATTTTATTCCATTTTCTAAAATATTTGTCTTGAAACTGGAAATATTGGGCTTGTGCACATCTCCTAGTCCACTCAAAGAGCCATTTGGACCCATTTCAACAGAAAAGAAAACACTGGGAGCCACAAAACGATAAAAAATAAAGATAACAATACATATTGATTTTTACCTTTATGCTGTGTATAAAAAATAAAACTATAATGTGTTGCATTTATGAAATTAATGAACTGTTACAGAGAAAACAACTTTATTTCTGCAACAAAAACATTTTTAACTCCGCTGCATTGAAGGTTACTTTCAAATAAAATACTTAATGTCTATTTGAGTCCCCCTCCTATTTCTGAAATCAGAAGCAGAGCTTAAATTATAGTTGGTTATGGTTAAATTAGCGTTGTCTTTTGATTGTGTGAAGATGCATTGCGACAATGTCAATTTAACCAAAAGTGCTATACACGTAAAATTACCTTGAATTGAAATTATTCACCTGCAGCAAACCAAAAATTTGGTTTGTGTGCCATCATCCTTTCATCGCGTGTACTAGAGCGTGCAGTCAGCTGTTAACCTGAATGATACTTAGGCTCGAAAAGCTGAATTAATTGCATGCTGGTGGGTGTCGCACATCAGTGGTTGTGATTCATATTTTGAGGGACAAAAAAATTAAGCACCTTTATTTTAATGTTACAAGATCACCATAATCTTTAAATTCAGAATTAAATAAAAAAAACTGACAAACTAAAATAAAATTATTTTAAATTGAATACCGCAGCAAATTTTGAGCTGCAGCAAAGTTGAAAGGCTGGAAAAAGGCAAAGCTGGAAACATTACTGATTTCATTTGCAATCTCGCCAAATCATGCAAAGAACGAGAAAGAAGGGTAAGAGACGCCAAACTGTTCTTTTGTAATTTTTCTAACATTTGAAAGTATACTTACTTTAGTAAGTATAGTTACTTTCAATAACTTCAGATATCCTGTAACATACACCAAGTCCGTTCCAGACCATTTTTAAAGTTGTGTTTGGGTTTCCTATGTGAACTACCCTATGCTGTCTCACATATTTAACAACATTTGTTGTATTAATGAATATGGCACTCTACGCTCTATAACTTTCAGGGCGATAATCAAAGCATGTGAATGTTACCTGCTCATGACGTGCAAGATATGTTAGTAACAAGATATGTTAGTAGAGCTTGATACAGCACTAAACTGGAGCTGTTTCTGCCATTTATTACTGACTAGTCTTTCTGCTGACTCCTCTTTCATGTTTCTTGAGAGTTTTCCTTTTCGCATATTTGGCTCGTTTAGAGATGAAGAGAAGGAATGCATCAAATATGACATACTGAATATCATTAACATATACTATATTCTGTGCTATTCCTTGGTCTGGTTCAGATTATCAATCATGATAACGATCAGTAGCTAAGTAAGCCGCTCAGTGAAATATGTAGCTTTGTCTCTAACATAATCACAAACAGACTTATCTATGCTTTGTGCTGATGTAGAATGACTTTTCCTGTCATGCAACTCCTCATCTTTAAACACTGATTCTGCATTAGCAGAAAGCACTTTTTTTGTTGATGTAGGGCTTCCAAGTAAGCCTATAGTTGTGCTTTGCCCACCTTACTTGCAATTTTCTCCCTCTGCAAAGAAAGGTAAAACTTGTGCAGCCTCGGCTTTAGCTCTAGTACATGCAGCAGCAACACCACATGTAGATCTCAGGGATCTTGAAGTTCTTATGGAACACTCAAATTTTTTGGAACATTCTGATGTTCTGTTACTCTTACTCTTTGTTTTTTTTATGGTGTGATGTCTTTTTTTTTTAAAAAAAAAACAGAAGCTTCAAGCAAAAAACACAAAATTCCTAACTTAATGGGTGGGATTTTTATCTGCATCAATTTCAACGTGTGAATGTTGACCAGAGATGGATGTGTGGAATTTTCCTTTAGCATACTTTATTTAATTCATTACAATTACTTTTTTTTAATCCCAACCCTTATACCTACTTACTTAACATTATGCTGCACTTTTATATTTAATTGAAAAGATTTATGAAAAAATATATAAGTTCTAATATCCAGTGGTGTTTGCTTTTCATTTTGATGTATATTTTTAAGATGTCATTTAATTAATGTTGCATGTTGCAAAGCCATACACAAACTTCATAATATCAAAGTACTAATTTGTATTTTTTTTTTTTTGCCAGATCATATCTAATATTTTCTTTAGTTTATTTCTTGTTTACTTGTAAAATCTGCAGATGATGGAATTAATGATGCAATCATTTACCAAGTTTTTCCCACTCGAAGGTTTTCATGCTTTGATTTTCTATTCAATTATACCATACAACAAGTAATGTTCAAGATTTATGGTTGTCATTATTTAATAAAACAAAAATCACTAAAAGAGTGATTAACAAAATCTGCTTTTCACATCATAAACATCATATTTTGCAGAATTGCTATACAGCTGGAGAAAAGAGAAACAATGGCTGAATATGGAAGAAGAAAACAGCTCTTTAGAGCAGAACAGGAACAAAACATATGTATGATCAGCATATGTTTATGGCAAATGCATCACATCGTCGATAATACTGTAGTACATCAATTAGTACCCTAAATAGAGTTTATCCGTCAAGAGTTACGATCAAGATTTGCAGTGGTGCAATTAAAGTCTCTTAGGTCTTAAGATTACAGCTCTCCAAGATTTTTTTGTCATCTACCTTTTATCCTTTCTTAAATTTTATAGGTTACTGGAGTAATTGTTTTTAGAGAATAAAATGGCAACTCCCTCACTGGTGGAAGTGAGATGACTCAAAACAGAAATCCAACCCACTCATATGACCAATCGATCACATTTCTATTGTCTGTTTAAGCACTGCTCTCTTTTTTACTTTTTATAATGTTTATTGAATAAACATTATTTAATAATGTTTATTGAAGTTTTGTTTTTATTATAAAACAAAACTTCCCGATGATAAAGCAAAATATATACCAAAACAATACAAAATTAATTTCCCCATACAGGAAAAAGGTTTAATGTATTTCATTTTTCTTATTGTTTAACAGTTTCTCCTTTTTTAAAACATTTTTACTCATTTAATGACTTATTGCCTCCAGATCAGTTTTCTCATTATCCAAGGATTCAAAGTCACTTTCCATGTCATATTCTTGTTCAGATTTTTCTGTCTTTTTTATTGTTTCTTTCATACAGTACATGTCCTTTTCTTTGTCCTTTTCTTTGGTATTTTAAATATGCTTGTTCAGTGTGATCAGTCTCTGCTGTTGCTGCGTTTTGATTGGGTTGTAACTGTGTTGTGGGAATTTCATAGTACTCACCCCTTCACTGTGTGTTTCTTTAGGGTGTGTAGTCAGAATTTCTTTGGTCCTACCAGCTTCTGTATTATATATTTTCTCAGTAGATAATGTGTTGGCCACCTCGATGCCTTTTTTTGTTTGTTTGCGCTAATGACTATTGCGCTTGGGTTTTTCCGCCATCTTCTTTGTTTCCTTTCACTGTTTCACACATACAAGATGTTTTTCTGCAGCAAAAAACATTTTATTGTTTCAGGAAAAAATATAAATAACATGATTGAAACTATTTATTTTAAAAGTTAGGGTGCACACCAATGTTACACTGTTCTTAATAAAAATCATGTATGTGAATCTCCATGAAGAACATTGTATGCTTCACTAGATCTGATATATTCCCAAAAAAAAAAAATATATATATATATATATATATATATATATATATATATATATATATATATATATTACCCATAATAGACTGGATTATAGTATAATTGGTTTTACATGTGTAAGTCACATGAAGAAAAAGCTTTTGGAAATTAATGATATTTATTTATTTATTATTTAAATAATTAAAAAATGTATCAAACTGAATATTACAAAGTAAATGGTTGTAGTTCATATCAATAATAGTATGGATTATAGTATAATTGATTTTATTTGTATAACTTCAATACCAAAAAGTTTTTTTTTGTCTTATTTAATTTTGTTTATTTAATCAAGCCATTCTTTGAAATTGATAATAGACTGTCCTAAAGTATATTTGTCTTTATACAAAACTTTACAATTAAAATAATTAGTAAATGATAAAAAACACTCTGACTCTATTGAACGAACTACCTGTGTTTTATTTGCAGAATCAGTGTCTATAATCATGAATCAATGTAACGAACAAATAAATAAACAAATATTTAGTACCCCAACACTGCAATTTGTTTGATATGCTGCGAGGTATTTTTCTGTAAGATAAGTAGAATCAAAAACGGTTGTCTAAGTCGTGTATTTTTTAGACGGTCCCTTATTGACTCCATCGGATAGGGCTAGTAAACAGCGTTTCTGAAAGATCTTGCTACAGCAGGGGTTAAAGAGAAAAAATGTCAAAATATATTTAGTTGTAATCGGTTTTCTGTCCAGTCCAGAGTAAGAAAATATGCGGCATGTCATTTTTTAGTATTTATGTGTTGATAAACAGAAGAAAGAATCTCGAATGTGTTCAGGTATGTGAGAAATCTCAGGGCAGCTGAGAGAAATATAATTAAACATAATTTAAAAACACATTTTGTTTGTCTCACACTAAGGAAAATATATTCCCCCAAACAGTATAAGAGTGAAATGCCTATTTATAGTACACGCCCGTGAGGTTAGTGTGTAACCGTTACATCACGCGCCGCAGAATTCCTACAGCTGTTTTATTTAAAGGCATCATTTTTACATAAAGCTGTGTATAATACAGAAATCACTCACATTCCGTTAGCAGCCCTTGTTGGGTGATATGATTATTCCCGTTTATGTCTGGTTTTAAAGATTTTGAAGAAGAACTTTTCCAACCGCTCGACAAAATGGAGTTGTGGCTGAGCGGAAACACTTTCACTTTGGGAATGGGGATTGATTCGTTTCAGGGAACAAGTCCGAGAAAGAGTCGACTCATTGAATCAATTATTTTGGTGGACACTGGGAACTGACTCGCAAATCTAAACTAATCTATCCTTTTTTGTTACTAAAAACCTTTAATTGTTTTGTTTCTTTAATCAATTAAATCACATACAGTGCAGCATCCTATCAGTAACGCATTAGTTCTGTATTCTGTAGATTGCGGTCAATTTTCACTTTTTAAGTAGCTTTAGAACAGTTTCAAAGAGGTATTACTTTTTCTAGAAGTTATGTTATATTTAAAATTCACACAATGTGTTTTTACTTATACCATATAATTATTTTATTTTGAAATAAAACAGATTTTTAAATTGTTAAATGGATTTTTTTTCATTATTGATCCAAAAAATTTTTTTTCCAGTAAGTATATAAGTATATAAAGTATACTTTGCTAGAATATTCCGCTTTCTGTTTTCTTCGGTGAGTTTAAATATTACATTTATGCAATAATTTCTAAATGTTTCAAAACAAGTTGTCAATATTTTGCTCCAGAAAATACTCTAACTTTCGCATTGGCACCTGTTACTGCAATTTTCTGTTTTACTCAGACAAAATAAAAAGCTTTGAAATTGTTTAAGTATTTGATCTAAACCAAGTAAACAATTCTCTATAGTATGGACTACATTTATCACTTTACCCATTACCGAATTGTAATAACTTCCCAGATAGCGCAGGTACATCGCAGAGACGTCTGCTAAAGAGTGTATCATCTGGTAAACATTGCGTTTGTTTTTTTATAGTCATATTTTGATCGTCTGTAGATCGCCTGTTTGAGCTGTTAAATGATACATCGTCTTTACGACGTATTTTTATCATCTGAAATTTGCTGGTATGTGTACGGGTAGCTGCAGCATCAGTTATGACCTGAATGATTTAATGGGAAATACGTGAATTATTATTCTTTTTTTTTATTTAGTGGCGGAAACAGGCTTCCTAGGTTTATTTAGAAAAACTACATAAAGAAAAAATATCTGACATTAATTAAGTGTAAGTGGAAAAAAAACTGGTTTATATTTATTAAATTATTGTAATTGTTTCTTTTAACTTACAGCTTTAGCTATGAGGAATCCAATCCTTCAGTCTCCAACAGAATCGGATGCTGAAAAATTCATCAAAGATTTCCTTCGCTTGGCCCCAGCGGAAATAATTTTTTTTGTTATTTGTTATGCCTCTGTTGGGTCATTTTTCTGGGTTATTTACAGAGAGTTGGGTAGTTTTTGTGTAACCCAGCTGCTGGGTTAAAGTTTCCTTGGCCCCTCTCCCAAAGTTCACCGGTGTATTCAGCGGCTGTCAGTCAGCTTCGTGTCTCTCTTGAGCTCCCACACCGCTGATGACGGTTCATCCTCCTAAATTATTTTTTGTGGTGTTTTATGTTTTGTACATATTTTCAAATTGAGGCCTCATTTGTAAGTTGCCGCTGCTGTAAAACAGTGTTTTTATTAAATATAACATAAAAATCTTTGTTTTATCCCATTTGCCTTATGCTTCCCTCCTTCACAGAATTCTATGAAGCGATATCCCGGACAATATTCAAAAGCAATTGCAAATTATATTTGCAATTGCGTTTCCCATATGTGGACGCACAAAGTGTGCCATAATTCAAATGCAATTGCAAACTCTGCATTACCGTTTGCTGTTTCGCCTTCGTGAACGCACACTGACTGCCAAATTTCAAATGAAAAAGTAAAGTCCATTTGCATTTGTATTTCTCATGTCTTACAAGTCATGAACCTGCCATATTTAAATAGCAAAATCAATGACCACGTTTGCTTTTTCACTTTCTCTGCGTCACGCGTGAAGCCAGCCAAAATTCAAATGCAATCGCTAATCTATTTGCAATTGCATTTCCAACACGTTACATAGAAACCTGTCAATTAGCATCAGGGGCCGGTCTGCTGTTTAGCGAGGCATGAGGACTGCTGATGTGGCTAGGGCGATAAATTGCCATGTCCGCACTGTGAGACGCCTAAGACAGCGCTACAGGGAGACAGGGAGACAGAAAGGACAGCTGATTATCCTCGCAGTGGAACCATGTAACAACACCTGCACAGGATCGGTACATCCGAATATCACACCTTGACAGGTACAGGATGGCCACAACAACTGCCCAAATCACACCAGGAACACACAATCCCTCCATCAGTGCTCAGACTGTCCGCAATAGGCAGTCCATGAGGAGGAGATGCACTGCAGTACTTCAAGCAGCTGGTGGCCACACCAGATACTGACTGGTACTTTTGATTTTGAGCCTCCCTTCATTCAGGGACACATTGTGAAACATTTTTAGTTTATGTCTTATGGTGTTGACTTTTTTAGTGTTCATGCAAATATTTACACATTAAGTTTACTGAAAGTGAAAACAGTTGAAAGTCAGAGGAAGTTTCTTTTTTTGCTAAGTATATATTGCACTCTGCAAATTATTTTTCCCAATAACAGAGATTATTGCGGATGCATTTTATTTAATTCATGCTGTTTATTTTTTTCAAAATGTCATTTTTTCAAAGTCAGTTTTTATGTAAAAATCTCGTTTTTCACGATGGCCTATTTATTTCATAATGCGACTTTTCAGCAGAATGAGTCGTTCTGTCAATCAGCACCAGTGGGTTGGACCTGGGCCCTATTGGCTATTCCTTTAACATCGATTAGTTTCCCTGGATACCTGCTCCGCGGACCGCCGCTACAGCTAGCAATAACGTGCTAGGCAGTGGCGGACTGGCCGTCTGGAGCCCCAGGCGTTCTCCCGGTGGGCCGCTGGTCATTGTGGCCGGCCCAGTCAATACGTAAATTTATTTTAAAAATGACGGAAACTATAATATTGCATCTTTTTTTTAAGTGCGTGTGTTTTGAAACGGCCACCACTATATTGTATATCACATCATGTATGTACAGTATGTTGCCTTTTATAAGTTGCTGCGCGTGTCCGTTGAGGAGGTGCGCGCATGAGGAGGTGTATGTGCACGCGAAGAGAAGAGAACAGAGCAGGAGCTCAGCTGTGCTGGCCCCCCAAACAACCCCCAACCCCCCCCCCCCCACCACCACCACCGCCGAAACGTCTCGGGTTACTTTGCTGTAACCATGTTCCCTGAAAAGGCAGGAACGAGATGTTGCGTGCAAACGCTATGGGAACATCTTGTCATGTTGCCGGTTGTGAAGCATGTGTGTACCAAACACGCCAAATTTTTGGCTTTTATAACCTCGGTCAGGTGACGTCATCTGATAGGACGCACCCGCAGGTTATAAATAGGAGTGAACCGGAAACATTCCTCAGATTGATTTGTCTGAACGGACGTCCGGTCACATAGGCAGTGCGGCATTGGGACGCAGCATCTCGTTCCCGCCTTTTCAGGGAACAGGGTTACAGCAAAGTAACCCGAGACGTTCCCTTTCAAAGGCTACACTCGATGCTGCGTAAAAACGCTATGGGAACGTGAGTGCCAACGCCGCCACACTGCAAGTGTCTGGACTCCAAGGTTGTGTAGCGTGTGCGCACAAGGCCGAGAAGGTCTCAGAACTATGTCTGGGTAGCTGACTCGAGGACCTGTGGGCCCGGAGTAGCATGAACATCCAAATTATAAATGTAATAAATGTGTGCAGAGAGGACAACCCTCCGTGTCACACACTTGCTGCAGGGGAATACCTCTTGCTAGTGCAATAGATGAGGCGATCCCCCTGGTTGAATGAGCCCTAATTCCTAGAGGCGAAGTGAGCCCACGCGCCTCATAGGAGAGGGCAATAGCCCAGTGTAGTGGGGGCCACCCCCCGTTGCGGCCCCAGACCATGTAAAAGCTGCTTTGACTTACGCCACTAGCTGATGCGGTGGACATAAATCTGAAGAGCACGTACTGGACAAAGTAAGTGAAGTCTTTCCTGCTCCGAAGCTGTGAAGGCGGAGGACAGAAGGCTTCAAAACAATAGGATGCATATTGGAAAATGTGTGCGGAGAGGACCAACCCTGATTCCTAGAGGCGAAGTGAACCGACGCGCCTCATAGAAGAGGGCAATAGCATCTCTCACGCCGCTTGCGGCATCAAAACATGTAAAAGCTGCTCTGACTTACGCCACTGGCTAATGCGGTGGACGTAAATCTGAAGAGCACGTACTGGACACAGTAAGTGAAGTCTCTCCTGCTCCGAAGCTGTATAGGCGGAGGACAGAAGGCTTTAATTCAATTCAATTCAATTCAATTTTATTTATATAGCGCTTTTAACAATGGTCATTGTCTCAAAGCAGCTTCACAAAGATGAAAGAAATTCACAAAAAATAATAAATAAATAAAAAATAATAAAAAAATAATAAAAAATAATAAATTGTGTATGTGTGAGAAAAGTGTCTCTAGATAATAACGAGATGAATGAATGAAATTTCTCTGATGAGCAAGCCAAGGGTGACGGCGACAGTGGCAAGGAAAAACTCCCTGAAATGGCAATAGGAAGAAACCTTGAGAGGAACCAGACTCAACAGGGAACCCATCCTCATTTGGGTGATAACAGATAGAGATAATATAACACCATGTGTGTTATGCAGCTGAGAGTACAATATAAACAGAAATTATTTAAATTAACATGAAGTCCAGTTCAGCATAGGGATGAGTCAGTAGGTGCAGAGGGCAGATGGGGTCTGGATCACTGGGAGCACAGGAGCAGGATGTGTAGCTCCAATCATAATAAGGCAGAATTCAGCTGGAGCTGGTCCTTCTCTGGATGCCTCAGGATCCTCACAGGGTTGGCCTTTATCTACTAAAGCTGGTACAATCTCCAGATGCCTCGGGATGGGTAGAAAAGTACAGAACAGATGGAGAGAATTAGCGTAGTTGCCATCGAATAGATTTACTGAAGTATAAAGTTATGGGATGAGTTATGCGTATGCCAGATTAAAGAGATGCGTCTTGAGTCTACTTTTAAACTGGGAAATTGTGTCTGAGCCCCGAACACTGTCTGGAAGGCTATTCCAAAGTTTTGGAGCTAAATATGAAAAAGCCCTACCCCTTTTTGTAGATTTTGAAATTCTGGGAACTACCAGAAGTCCAGAGTTTTGTGATCTTAAGGAGCATGGCGGATTATAGCGTTTTAGAAGACTGGTTAGGTATGTGGGAGCTAAACCATTTAAAGCCTTGCATGTAAGTAATACTATTTTGTAATTAATTCTAAACTGAACAGGTAGCCAGTGCAGGGACGATAATATTGGGGTTATATGATCATATTTTCTGGATCTGGTGAGAACCCTGGCGGCTGCATTTTGGACTAACTGAAGCTTGTTTATTGAGGATGCAGGACAACCACCTAGTAATGCATTACAATAGTCCAGTCTGGAGGTCATGAATGCATGAACTAGCTTTTCTGCATCAGATACGGATAGGATACTCCTAAGTTTGGCGATATTTCTAAGATGGAAAAAGGCTGTTTTTGTGATATTGGAAATATGATTTTCAAAGGACAAGTTACTGTCTAATATTACGCCCAGGTCTTTTACTGTTGAGCTAGTAGTAACAGTACATCCTTCTAAACGCAGGCTGAATTGTGAAAGCTGTTGTGTGCGGGTTTTTGGGCCGATGAGTAATATCTCTGTCTTGTCTGAGTTTAGTAACAGGAAGTTATTGGTCATCCAATCTTTTATGTCCTGGACACACTCGGTTAATCTAGACAATTTAGGTATTTTGTCTGGTTTTGTTGAGATATATAATTGGGTATCATCAGCATAACAATGGAAACTAATCCCATGTCTTCTAATGATGTTACCCAGGGGAAGCATGTATATTGAGAACAGCAGAGGTCCTAAAACTGACCCTTGTGGGACCCCATATTTCACTGGCATTACACCAGACAGTTCTCCATTTAGGTCTACAAAATGGTATCGATCAGACAAGTATGATCTAAACCATTTTAATGCCTGTCCCTGAATACCTATGTGATTTTGTAAGCGATCTATGAGAATGTTATAATCTATAGTGTCGAATGCAGGACTAAGATCAAGCAAGACTAGAATTGAGGTGCAGCCTTGGTCCGAAGCTAAAAACAAGTCGTTTGCAATCTTAACTAGTGCAGTTTCTGTACTATGATGGGGCCTGAAACCTGACTGAAATTCTTCAAGGATGTTGTTTTCCTGCAAAAATGTGCATATTTGAGCTGATACTACTTTTTCTAATATTTTTGATATAAAGGGGAGGTTTGAAATCGGTCTATAATTTGTTATTTCATTTGCGTCCAAATTAGATTTTTTAAGGAGCGGCTTAATAACTGCCAACTTGAAAGGTTTAGGGACGTGACCTAGATATAATGAAGAATTAATAATGTTTAAAAGTGGCTCTCCAACCGTATGCATCACTTCTTTCAAAAATCTGGTTGGGATTGGGTCTAACAGGCACGTTGCTGAATTAGCTGAGGTGATAAGTTTATAAAGCTCTTCCTGTCCTACACCTGTAAAGCACTGAAAAACTAAATGTGAAACTTTAGGCTGAACTAGATCATGAGATGCTATTAGAGGTTAAACTTCCGTTATTTTCTTCCTTATGCTATCGATTTTTTCCTTAAGGAAGTCCATAAAATCTTCACTACTAAAATGTTGTGGAGTACTCTCTGCAGGCATCTTAGGTTTTGTTAGGCGGGCTACTGTACTAAATAAGAACTTGGGATTGTTTTGATTTCTTGCTATCAGTTGGTTAAGATGCTCGGTCCTAGCAGTTTTTAGAGCCTGTCTATAGCTGCACATACTGTCTTTAAACGCAATTCGAAAAACTTCTAATTTAGTTTTTCTCCATTTTCGCTCAAGGTTACGGGTTGCTCTCTTTAGGGCACGAGTATGACTATTGTACCAAGGAGCAAGTGTTTTATCTCTAACTTTTTTTAATCTGATGGGAGCAACAGTGTCTAATGTTCTGGTAAAAATAGTACCCATGCTGCTAGTCATTTCATCCAGATCGTCTGCATTTAGGGGTCTAATAAGAATTTGGGACAGATCCGGCAGATTACTTGTGAATCTGTCTTTAGTAGTCGGATTCATATTTCTAACAAATCGATAACGTGGGGAGACACAGCTAATCTGTTCTACGGGTAGAGTATATATCAAGAGGTGATGATCTGTTATATCATTACTTAGAGGTAAAATCTCTATATTAGAGACATCTATACCATGAGATATAATTAGATCTAGCGTATGATTACAGCGGTGAGTTGATCCATTTATATTTTGTTTAACCCCAAAGGAATTTAGTAAGTCCATAAATGCGAGGGCTAAAGTGTCGTTAGCATCATCTACATGAATGTTAAAGTCTCCTACTATCAACACTTTGTCAGAGTTAACAATTAGGTCTGATAGCAGATGTCCAAATTTTTTAAGAAAATCGGCATATGGCCCTGGGGGTCTGTACACGGTGGCCATTGTAAAATATAGCGCGGGTTTATTATGTATTTCATTAAGTGCAACATTAATGACGAGCACTTCAAATGAGTTAAACCTGAGCCTTATTTTCTGAGTAACCGTGAGTACATCATTGTAGATAGTGGCGACACCACCACCGCGACCGGTTAGACGGGGCTCGTGCTTATAAAAATATCCTGACGGAGTAGACTTATTCAGACCAATGTATTTATTTGGCTTAAGCCAGGTTTCGGTGAGGCAGAGTGCGTCAAGGCAATAATCCGAGATCATTTCATTAACAATAAGTGCTTTAGGCGCAATGGATCTAATGTTGAGAAGTCCAAACTTTAGCGGTAGATTTCGATTACTTATTTGGCCTTTTTCTGGTTTAATGGTTACCAGATTGTTTCGGCTGGATTTAACGAATTTATTCTTTTTCCTCACTATTCGGGGAAGAGACACAGTTTCTATAGTACAAGCTATGTGTGTGCGTCTATTAGTATGGTGGGTTGTATTGTGGCTGATATCTAAAGAATCTAAGGTATGACTTACCGCCAGTCAGATGGTTCGTAGTGTCCTGGAGATGTTGTCAGAGAGCACCGCTGCTCCAGCTCTGCTAGGGTGCAGGCCATCAGTGTGGTAGAGCCTAGGACGCTCCCAGAAAACATTCCAGTTATCAACAAAGGGTAATCTCTGTTGTTGACACCAAGATTTTAACCATTCGTTAAAGGCAAATAATCTACTGAACCTCTCGATTCCTCGCTGAAATGTCGGAAGTGGTCCAGATACGACGATCTTTGTCGTGGGTGATGTGCTGCGGACCTTCTCAACCAGGCTCCTGAAGTCCTTCTTCAAGATCTCCGTCTGCCTCAGCCTGATGTCGTTCATGCCAGCATGAAGAACCACAGCTCGAATGTTCTTCCTCAGGGCCGCAGGCACCTGTGCAGCAACATCAAGAACACGTGCACCAGGTAAACAGTGCGTGTACGCTTTACCTTTAGCTGTGGTAGCACGCACGTGCCGGACAATGGAGTCTCCGATGACCAGCGCGTCGTGTGCCGTCTCGCGGAGAGGAGCGAAGCGGTTTCGGGTTAAGATCTCGAAGATGGGTGGTGGCGGAGGAGGAGAGGTCCAATGTCTCCTCACCTGCACACAGAGGCAGAGACACAACCGACATGGTGTCTAAAAATAGAAATAACCGGTGCGAAAGAGCGTAAACAAACTTGTGATAGCCGGGCTAACGGGCTAGCGATGCTAATGGAAAGCCGGCTAGAAGCGGTGTGCTGCAAAACAATTAAAACTTATACGATATAAACTTATACGAAAACGATATAACACGCGTTTCGAGTGAATATATTATAAGGTAGTATGAAATATTTATCTGTTATATGTTACTCTTCGTAAGGGGACGAAAAAGTTGAAAAATTGGTCAGTCTGGCGGAGCTCGGAAAAAAGCAGCCTCCTTGAGCCTTCAAAACAATAGGATGCATATTGGCAAATGTGTGCGGAGAGGACCAACCCTCCGCATTACAGACTTGCTGCAAAGGAATACCTCTTGCTAGTGCAATTAATGAGGCGATTCCCCTGGTTGAATGAACCCTGATTCCTAGAGGCGAAGTGAACCGACGCGCCTCTTCGGAGAGGGCAATAGCATCTTTCACGCAGCTTGCGGCTTCAAAACATGTAAAAACTGCTCTGACTTACGCCACTGGCTAATGCGGTGGACGTAAATCTGAAGAGCACGTACTGGACACAGTAAGTGAAGTCTCTCCTGCTCCGAAGCTGTAAAGGCGGAGGACAGAAGGCTTCAAAACAATAGAATGCATGTTGGCAAATGTGTGCGGAGAGGACCAACCCTCCCCGTCACATACTTGCTGCAAGGGAATACCTCTTGCTAATGCAATTGATGAGGCGATTCCCCTGGTTGAATGAGCCCTGATTCCTAGAGGCGAAGTTAACCCACGCTCCGCGCGACGGCCGCGGATTCTTTAGCTAAAAATCCCTAAACGGTTTCCCATTCATTTTCTATGGTAGTGCTAAACCACTACGGATGCGATATACTTTCGGCCGCCGGTGGCCGATGCGGAGCCCGCCGGCGCCCGTTCCGCGCGCTGATTGGTCGAGCCGCCTTAGAAAAAACCCTAAACCGTTTCCCATTCATTTTCAACGGTAGTGCTAAACCACTACGGATGCAATTGTACTTTCGGCCGCCGGCGGCGCTGCGGGGCCCTTCCGGCGCCCTACCGCGCGCTGATTGGTCGAGCCGGGAACCGGAGTCGCGCGCTGATTGGTCCAGCCGCCTTAGAAAAAACCCTAAACCGTTTCCCATTCATTTTCAATGGTAGTGCTAAACCACTACAGATGTAATTATACTTTCGGCCGCCGGTGGCGCTGTGTGGCCGCGCGCTGATTGGTCGAGCCGGGAACCTGAGTGAGACAGACGGACGCTGTGCGCCTGCGCGACACAGAGACCACGCTGATCGGTAAGTTTTTTCTTATATTATTATTAATTTTAACTTGAACAAGACACTAACAGATGAACAGACCTTATCTTAGCTCTTGCTATACATTTCTCGCCGCCATCGCTGTAATCTTTTTGTTTTTGCAGAGTTTATCGTGTGCGTTAACCTTCATCATTCACTGACCGCTCGTGCTCACGTCTAAACACACTGAACACATCATTCATTCATTTAGTTAGAGGACATTTAGATGAAGTAGCAACGAGACTAAAACGCTAAATTTAATAAAAAAAATAAAAAAAACGCTATATTTCATTCTGTTACATCTAACTCTAATGTGTTTATACCATAAGAAATGTTATATAGTATATTTATCCACTTTGGGTGAACTTCATGGTACTTACTTCAGTTCAGCAGGTACCTAATATGGTATTTTTGTTCATACAGTACCACAGTAAATATGTTTGTACACAATGCTGGTGTGGTAAAGCACAGGCAGTATCATATTAAATACCCACTGTAGTACCATGGTCTTCACAGAATTATCCTTTGGAGGGAACCATAACAGAACCATAACTGTTTGTACTGTTTGTGTAACAGTAAGTTAAACTGTATTGTGAAAAATGTATAGTTTTTGTGATAGCTCCTATGTATCCGATGGATTTTCATGCCAGTGTCAGGCCTTTGCCAGCTTTACGGATAATGTGTGTTTGTTTAATTTGTGTAAAAGGGAACCTAGACAGTTAGAATTAGATAGTACAGACAGTAAAAGTACCTGTACTGATATTTAATCTTTATAATCCTTGTTGTCCACTGAGCATTTATATAACATGTTATAAAAACTATGCTTGCTTGTGATGCTTAATTAAACAAAATATTTTTTCTTTGTAACAGGTAAAATGCACAAACAAGTTTGAATCCATGTATTATAAATTAAAAACTGATGATCAGTATGCCTATTATGAAATGTGCATGCCTATGTAGTCTTTATTTCATTTCTATTTTTCCATGTTTCTTTTAGCTCCTGCTTCTGCTACGCCGCAAATGACATCGACTGCCAGAGAAGGTACAGGCATCAGGACCTGAAAGAGCTGTCTAACCAAACGTCCTCCTGCGCTGGGACCACAAGTCGTTTTCCCAAACTAAATCTTCTATTAAATCTTTCCTTCTCATCCCAAACAGCCGACTTGTACACACGGGTTACACTGGAATGGCAGGAAAGTAGATTACTGAACTGCAAAGGTATTTTTTTGTACAAGGATCTGTAGAATTATGGAGAAGGAAGGATCTGGGCATGGAGAAGGACATGAAATGGAGAGAATTTCAGGACTAAATTCAATGAGATGAATGATAAATTCAATGAGATGAAAAGACAAAGATGGGAAAAGACAGAAATGATAATGTGAGAAAGGGGGAGACTGACCGTGGTTTCTCAAGTGTGTATTTTTTTTCTTCTTCTTGTTCTTTATAGTTTTTGTTATTGTTCCCAAGAGTGTTTAAAATACAGTATAATAATTTCTGCATGCTTCATTAAGAAAAGTGAATAATGTATAGTGAGAAGTAAAATAAATTAATGAGTGTGGAGATTGTAACAATTAATTGCAATTTCAATTAAAAGTGTTTCGGCTAAATAAGTGAAGTCAGTCTTATTATTTAACAGCCACAAACGGAGTTTTTGATATAACCATAACATTACATTAAGTTATGCTTCAGTACTAAATGCATGTTTGCAATTGAGATTTTTTTTTCTTAAGCTATGAAACATTAGCACTCACCTTACTATAATTTAATGATAATCATAAGCAAAAAGTATAAAACAAAGAATTTACATTTTCACCCAGAGCGGGATTCGAACCAGGGTCTAGACGATTTTATGCTATTAGTTGAGCAACGTCACACCACGTGGAAAGCCGCAAAAATGCTTAAATTTCATTGGCTATCACCGAATGCCAGCTATTCACGACTTGCCTCCGCGTAGGAGAGGGCAATAGCTGTCCGATCCTCTTAGAGAGGTAACACCATTTAGAAAAACAATCTTAAGGGTCAGAAACCTGAGGCGCTGACTCTAGTGGTTCAACAAGGGGCACAAGCCAGAGGACAATTTTTTTCTGCAGAAACTCCAGCACTGAAACAATTCGGCAGTGGACTGGGTCTACCTGCTTCGTCATGCACCAACTTTCAAATACATTCTATTCGAGGGGAGGCAGTCCTAGGACTTAGAATAGTCTTAATTACGCTGGCTTGAAGACCAGCTTGACTTAGAGTCAGAGAGTAGTAAAGGGGACATTTGCTGATCTTGCGAGGCAAAGAGGTCCACCTACGCTACATGAAATTTTCCCAGAATGTAAATCGCCCTGAGGGACAGGAATCTGGTGCGCTAGCTATTTAGCGGCGCGAGCACAGTCCGCCCTGGCGATTAATATATGAGACTGCCATAGTGTTGTCCACCCGCACTAGGACATGGTAGTCTCAACTGCTGGAGGAAGTGCTTTAGGGCCTGAAATAGAGCCATGATTTTGAGGCAATTGATGTGCCGCGCAAAAAGATGGCCTCTCCAGCTCCCTTGGGCTGGACGGTCATTTAAGACCGCACCCCAGCCCATGAGGGAAGCGTCTGTCGTTAGCATCTGCGATGACAAGACGAACTTAGAGTGGGACCCAGAGTCAGAAACCGGGGTCTGAACCACATGGGAAGGGTACGAAGCACCTGGCGCGTAGCCCTTATTGGGGATTGGCCCTAGAGTAAAATCCCCTGGTTCTTAGCCACAACTGAAATGCTCTCATGTGCAGAAGGTCCAAAGGTGTCACCGTGGCTACAGCTGCCATGAGAGCTAAGATCTCTGAAAGTGATGGTCACTTTCTGGTCTAGCTTGATTTCCTTGACAGTGTTGAGAATGGATTCGACACGAGCGGGAGACAGCTGTGTCCGCTTACGCTCAAATTCCATGTGACACCCAAAAATGTTGTCCTCTAAACAGGAAAGAGCATTCTTTCATGGCATTGGATCTCAATCCTAGGAAACAAAGATTAGCTAGAACGACATGCTGATGTCGAAGCGCTACCTACTGAGACTGGGCCAGCCAGTCATGTAATTCAATACTGATGCTCTGGAGTCGTAAGAGCCAGAACTACATCCATGTATTTTGTGTATGTGCGGGTGAAAAAGCTAGACCAAATGGAAGGACCCGATACTGGTATGCTTCGCCCCCGAAAGCGAACCTCAGGAACCTCCTGTGTTGTGGCAATATTTCCATTGATTTATTTTTAGATAGCGGTAAAGCCCGCAAAATCTAAAAAATTGGACACCCCCCCGTTCCTCTTGCACTCCAAGTGGAGACCACGCCATTGAAACGTGGAGGGTGATGTGAGAACTGAATCCTGTAGTTTCTCTGTACAGTGCTTGGTGCCCAAGGAGATATACTTGGCAGTAGCTTCCACGCTGCCAGTTTCTCAGAAAGGGGCAAAGCTCAGCGGCTTGGTTAAACGGGGGGGATGTTAGATGTTCGGCATCCTGAAACACGGCAGGAAAAACCCGAAGAACTAACATTTTATTGGAGACTGGAGTTGCCCGAAACACCAGTGGTGGCGGAGCAAGAACACCAACCTCCTGGGGGTGCCAGGGAGAACACTTCATTCTTTAAAAGGAATTCTGCGTGCCTCTCCCCATTGGGGGGCCACCCCCCACGGTCCTGGGCACATGAACCTCAGGGCTTCTTTGAAGACAATATGCCAGTCTGACCTCTTTTGAGGCGGATTGCGTGACGCACCCCAATCTTGCGAGGGGGTGCCCAGCTCAAAAACACTCTCCTTGTGTGTTTCATGCCTCGCAACAGTCAGACCCGGTCGAGACTGGGTGGCCGACAGTCCCGACTCTTGAGCAAGGCGGGGAAGGAATTTCCCGAAGGCTTGTTATATAACTTCGCCTCATGAACCTAGTGGCGACCGAGTTAACGACATCGCCAAGTAGGCCGGGAGGCGAGATGGGGCATCGAGGAGGAATACACGATCCTTCTCCTTAATGCCCCTGAGATTCAACCACAAGTGCCTCTCCGCGCAGACCATAGCAGCCATAAAACGGCCGATAGCACAAGCCGTCTGCTTTGTTGCACGAAGAGACAAGTCTGTGGCCCGGCGTAAATCCAATACGCCTTACCTTGCAGAGCCCCGCCAGTACTCAAGTCTCTCAGCGGGTCAGCCTGGTAGGCGTGCAAAACCGCCATGGTGTGCAATGCGCCAACCTGACCTGCTGCCTGAAAAGCTTTTCCCTCCAGGGAAGATAAAAAGTCTACACAGCTTGAAAGGAAGTAATAGCTTTTCAGGAAGGATGATGTCCCAGAAGAGAAATAGCCTGGAAGCGTCTTTTCTATCTGGGTGTCATCATATAACTCCGCGTTTCTACCTCAATTATATTTAAATAAATAAATAAGTTGATGGCAGGAAAACACGGGATGAATACAGCTTACTCCATGAAAGGGTAAATCATATGGAGATTGCTAAGAAAAGGGGAGAGAGCATCGTTGAGGCTCCACCCCCGGCCACCCGACAGAACCTGCCGTCTATGTTTTTATTTTTATTTTATATTATTTTTAAGTGCTTAGAGGCTATTACCATCTCCGCGGAAGCAAGAGAGGATGTTTATCCTTGCCCATTCACAAGAAGCACAGCGCGCGCTTGAGAGCGGACAGAGGCATTTCACGATCCGATGAGAACGCGAAAGAAAGGAGTTTTAAATCCGTCTCTCACTGCTCTGCCGGATGCACGAGTTTAAGCCCCAGGAATGCGCGGCGGCTTAATCGAAGCAGTAAAGTGTAGAGATCGCCCTCCGATATGGATTATACACACGGAGGGATATCTCAATTAAAACTCTGCCATTATCGGTGAGTTAAACACTTATTTTGCTGGTTAGACACACACGCTCACAACTAGGTGAAGACAAGAATCTGAGGAATGTTTCCGGTTCACTCCTATTTATAACCTGCAGGTGCGTCCTATCAGATGACGTCACCTGACCGAGGTTATAAAAGCCAAAAATTTGGCGTGTTTGGTACGCACATGCTTTACAACCGGCAACATGACAAGATGTTTCCATAGCGTTTTCACGCAGCATCGAGTGTAGCCTTTAAAAGGGAACGCCCTATTCTTTTACCCTTTTCTTTACTTTTACTGTATGTTTTGTATTATAATTTTGTGACGCTGAAAAAGGCTGATAAAGTTTTTGTGCTGAACACTATTGTTGGCTCTGAGCTCTTTTTTCTCGGCTATCCGGCCCAAAGCGTCACAGTTTGTGTGCATGTGAATGTATTGTATTAGTATTTCATACGTGTTCTGAAACCACGCCCCTTTCACTTTTAATTTACAGAGGGAGAGATATGGATCATTTCTCGATACAGCAAAGAATGAATAATTGCCATGGATGAAAATTGAAAAAAAGAAAAAGGTAAGGTGGAGCTGAAAATTTATGCGACAAGAAGAAAAAGCTTTAAAAGCAGATGCTGTGAAATTCTTCAAATTAGCAGATTCTGCCTTTTGCATGAGGAGAAATCACAGGCTCTGACAGCTCTAACATTACGGTCAGGAACAGTGAGTCTGGATCCAGCAACCTCATGGTCAGTGATGATGTTGACCAACACCTCTCCCCATCTATACCCAACACCTCTCCCCTTCTATACCCAAGCCAAGTAAAAATCAACTGAACAGATAAACTGGAATAAAATCTGATCCCGGGCTAGCAAACTTACTCATTTTAATTAATATTGTAGACAATATTAATTCAAAATAAGGCTGAGAAAATATTATTTTGAAATAATATTGACTACAATAATAATTACTAGCATGAGCTGATGCTGCTACTGATTTTATTCCAGGTTACCTGTTCAGTTTGATTGGCATCATTTTCACCTGCTGCACTTGCAGCTTACACTGATTGGTGTATACTTGCTTGCTGATACACTGAGTGGTGTATCTTACACTGACTGCATCAAGATGATCCTCCCTGACCTGCTAAAATATTGTCTTTATAGTTTTATATGTTGTTTGTCTTAATGTTCTTTGCTTTGGTTTACAAATATGACCCAATATACACTACTGTTCAAAAGTTTAGGATCACTTGCAAATCTCTTTGTTTTTGTTTAGTGATTTATTTCTTACATTCTACAACAATACTGGGGATTTCAAAACTATAAAATAACACATATGGAATTAGGTAATTATGTAACAACAACAAAAACAACAGTTAGTTGTTATTTTAAGACACAGAGGTCAGCCTTTCTGTAATAGTTCTTGCAAGAACAGTATTGTCAAGTGCATTTGCAAAATCCGTCAAGCACCAAAATGAAACTGGCTCTCATGAAGGCCATCCCAGGAGGGCGAGACCAAAACCTACCTCTGCCGCAGACGAGAAGTTCATTTAGAACAAAAAACTGACTTTAAAAAAATGACATTTCGAAAGAAAAACAGCATGAGTTAAATAAAATGCCTCTGCAATAATCTCTGTTATTAGGAAAAATAAGTTGCAGAGTGCAATACATTTCACAATAATAGACTTTTTTTCAAAATATGTTCCATTATTTCACAATTTCATTCTCATATTACATGTATGTGTCTTATTTAGTCATAGAGTTAATAATTTCATCATGTCCTATTTATTTATTTAATTTTAAACACTTTGGAGTTCCATATAGATAGGGTTTCTTGCAAAAGCAAACCACATGAGTGGTTGAGAAACTGTTGAAATTTTTTTTCCTCATTTTACTCAGCATGAGGACCTTCTTTAACTTTATTCAAGAACTTCCTCAGTCAAAAGTTTGCTTGTGTATTTACAAACAGATTCTTGTCTCTCTCATTCAGTTCTAAACACTGTTTTCTTTCTTTCTTTTCGAACATTTTATTTTCCCTTGTGTTTGCATTTTCATTCAGGGGCTATTTTCTGTTTTTCAATTTTCAATTCAATTCAATTTGATTTATATAACGCTTTTAACAATGTTCATGCTTCACAAAAGTAAAAGAAATTAAAAAATAAAAAAATTTTTTTGCGTGTATGTGTGAAAAAAATGTGTCTAGATAATAATGAGATGAATAAATGATGAATAAAATATCTCTGATGAGCAAGCCAAGGGTGACATCGACAGTGGCAAGGAAAAACTCCCTGAGATGGTAATAGGAAGAAACCCTTGAAAGGAACCAGACTCAATCAGGAAACCCATCCTCATTTGGGTGATAACAGATAGAAATTATATAACATTATGTGTGTTATGCAAATGAAAGTGCAATATAACAGAAGTTCTTTAAATTAACATGAAGTCCAGTTCATCACAGGGACGAGTTAGCAGGTGCAGAGGGCAGATGAGGTCTTGATCACTGGAAGCACAGGAGCAGCATGTGTAGCTCCAACCATCATAAAGCAGAATCCAGCTGGAGCTGATCCTTCTCTGAATGCCTCAGGAACCTCGCAGGGTCGGCCTTTGTCTACTGAAGCTAGCACAGTCTCCAGATGCCTTGGGATGGGTAGAAAAATACAGAACAGATGGAGAAAATTAGCGTAGTTGCCATTCAGGATAGATGTACTGGAGTATGAGGTTATGGGATGAGTTACGTGTATGCCAGAGATGCGTCTTGAGTCCACTTTTAAACTGGGAAATTGTGTCTGCTCCCCGAACACTGTCTGGAAGGCTATTCCAAAGCTTTGGACCTAAATATGAAAAAGCCCTACTTCCTTTTGTAGATTTTGAAATTCTGGGAACTACCAGAAGTCCTGAGTTTTGTGATCTTAAGTAGCGTGGCGATTGTAGCGTATCAGAAGACTGGTTAGGTATGTAGGAGCTAAACCATTTAGAGCCTTGTATGTAAGTAATACTATTTTATAATGAATTCTAAACTGAACAGGTAGCCAGTGCAGGGATGATAATATTGGAGTTATATGATCATATTTTTTGGATGTGAGAACCCTGGCGGCTGCGTTTTGGCCTAACTGAAGCTTTTTTATTGAGGATGCAGGACAACCACCTAGTAATGCATTACAATAGTCTAGTCTGGAGGTCATAAATGCATGAACTAGCTTTTTTTTGCATCAGATACGAATAAGATGCTCCTAAGTTTGGCAATATTTCTAAAATGGAAAAAGGCTGTTTTTGTGATATTTGAAATATGATTTTCAAAAGACATGTTACTGTCTAATATCACGCCCAGGCCTTTTACTGTTGAGCTAGTAGTAACAGTACATCCTCCTAAACACAGACTGAATTGTGAGAGCTGTTGTGTACTGGTTTTTGGGCCAATAATTTGAATTTAGTAAAAATAAAGTTATTGGTCATCCAATCTTTTATGTCCTGGACACACTTAGTTAATCTAGACAATTTAGGTATTTCGTCTGGTTTAGTTGAGATATATAATTGGGTATCAGCATAACAATGGAAACTAATCCCATGTCTTCTAATGTTTTCCACACTGTTTTCTTATTTCTCTTTAAATACACCTTGGCTTTAGATAGCTTGTTGGTTCAGGCACTGCATTCTCTTATTAAATTCTCTTTTAATTTTGGCTGCCTCTAACTTCCGGCAATTTTTTTTTCTTTGAAATATGCTCTTCTACTAACACTCACTCATCTCTCACACCTATTACTTTCACATTTTTCTCTCACTAACACACATGCTTTTCACTAACAATCATTCGTCTCTCACACTTGTTTCTCATACATACTTTCTACAGAACTTGCACTCTCTTACATTCGCTTCTTACTAACACATGCATTTCTTCTGCTTGTCTTTACTTTGGCCCTATACCAGCTACTTCTAAAGTTTATGCAACATGGAATCTGACCAATCTTTCTTCCCTAAAAAATTCTATTCTTATCAATAAGCTGCTAACTTCAGCCATTTTGGAAAGATAATTTAAAATGCAAATTATTCATATTTCTTTATGGGTATTGATACTAACATAGTAGTATCCATGTTGCAATATCCTAACAATTTTCCTTTAAAAAAAGAACACTTTTTCAGGTTTATGCCTTTCTATGTGAAATCTAAATTGGTTTTTATCTAATCTATTCAATTCAATTTGATTTATATAGCGCTTTTAACAATTGTCATTGTCCCAAAGCAGCTTCACATAATAAGAAAATTATGGACATGTGTGTGAAATGTTGTATAAATCAAAATGATCAGATGACCCTGATTGTCCCTGACAAACAAGCTGATGGCGATGGTGGCAAGGGAAAAAACCCTGGGATGGCAATAGAAAGAAACCTTAAGAGGAACCAGACTTAAAAGGAACCCTTTCTCATTTGGGTAATAACGCATAGCAGGAATTATTTTGCAGTCATATTGTGTGTAAGGAAGTTGGAAGTTCAATATAACAGATTATGTCTTTAAGTAAATATGGAGTCTAGTTTGTTATTTGAGGCTCAGGTAGACTAGGAAATTCCAGTCCTGAAGATCTTCAGAGAGTGACTGTCTGCATTAGATGAGACCAGGGCCATCTTTATGGAAAAGTGGAACTGTCTCAAGTCCCCACCACACACATCCCAAGCATGGGGCCTCTATGCAATGAGATCTTCAACCAGAAACGGGGCACCGTGAAGAGTCGGGCTGATCAAGAGGGCAGAAGGGGTATGGGTTTTGGCAGCAACATGTGCAGCCCGACATAGAGAGGGAGAAGAGAAGAGAAGAGAAGAGAAGAGAAGAGAATGTATATTTAGTGCAGAGTGCAAGCAGGGATTGTCAAAACATGAGTGATAAATAAGAGTGGGCAAGACAGTATCTAAACATACCAATTCACCATAATACTCTACGTCTGAGTACATTAAGTCCCCCAGATCTGCTCCTTTACCTATGGCAAATCTATTCACAAAAATGCTCAAACTTAAATACGTTTTTAACCTAAATTTAAACATTAAGACTGTGTCTGAGTTCCGAAAATTAATTGGAAGGCTATTCCATAACTTTGGTGCTTTGTAAGAAAAAGCTCTGCCCCTTTTCTAGATGTAGTTTTCATAATACATGGGACTGACAAGCAGCCTGCATGAAGAGCCTGCCGAAGAGCTCAAGTGATTTTTTTCCCTGCAGTTTTTAATGTTTTCTTCAGCTTGTTCCTGTTCTGTTTTGTGTCTGCTCCAAACCAGACTGTCTTTCTATGTGATGAGCACAGACTCAATAACTGCAGTATAAAACCTGTGGCAGACTGTACTTCCTTAGTTGATAAAGGAAGTACATTTTCTGTTGGGTCTTTTGGAAAATAGAGCTGATTTTAAGTTCCTATTTCAGGTCCTGGGAAATTGTAGTTCCCAAAAACTTAAAGGACTGCACAGTTGACACAGGGTTATTGGTTATTGTGAGGGTGAGGAGTGTGGAAGCCTGCTGATGTCCTGATCTCGCTTTCTAACCTTCTATAAAGTCTGGATGTTGGGGATGAAATCCGCTTGATATTCTTAGACAACAAAACTCACACGTTCTTTAAAAAAAAAAAAATGTTAAAGAAGCAGTAAATATAAATCATAGAAAAACAAGGTATTTCAGTGTAGAAACTAAATGAGGAACATTCACAGCAATGATTTAAAAAACCTTCCGGCTTAGTTCCAGTTTTACAATTTGCGTATGAAACAGAGATGTTGAAAACAGCCTTGAAACATGCCGCTGAAGCCGACACGAAGAATGGGACACTTGTAAATGCCTCAAATGCCAAGGTGAATATAGAAAAGTTGGCTAAATCTATATTTTTGTACACTGCTTATCCATCAAGTGCACAGATAAATGAAGTTGCTGAGGCAATAGTCAAGAAAGTCCTTGTCTCAAGGAACCTGGTTCCTTTGCAGGTGTAGGGTTTACATAATAATGACAATGAATGACCGTCGGATTCTCCACCAATAAATTTAGACATTCTAATGTGGACACAATGCCCAACGCATTCTTCACCATTAATAGGTAATGTTTAGCACTGGGTCAGAGGTGTATCGAATCTTTAACGATTCGGGTTAATCAAATTAACTGAATCAAAATTTATAATGTACACTTTATCGACTACCCGCCCAGCGTTTAGCACAATTTAGTGTATCTTACCAGTTCTGCTTATCACGTGGCCAGCGATGATAACACAAAATCTAGTATTTAGCAATTATGAGCAAGGTAACAACATCTGGGCAAATGTTTAGACTTTAAAATACATGACCAAGACAACAGTTCTTTATAAAGAAACGAGAATTTATTTGACTATTCTACGACACATGAAACGACTTTACTTACACGCACGCACACGCACACACACACACACACACACACACACACACACATATACACTTTTAAGTTATGCAGAATAGTCAAACATATACACAGGAATAAACGATACTGAGTAAATATATGTAAATACGTTTCCCCCTTCTGGCACACTTGAAAGATGGTTTAAAATAGTATCCATGACTTATGTCTTTGTTCCATGTGCTCTGGAGGTCAAGAGAGTGTCCACTTGGTGTGACTTGGTGGTTCCCCCCCAGCTCGGGGTGAAGCTGTAAAACTGTCTGCTTTGTTTACCGGATCACCGATTTACACCCTGGGTTTTGGGGTTTCCTTCGAGGCATCTGGTCTTATGCCTTGTGAAGTTTCCTGCAGCCTAATTTTACAGATGCTTCTTTATGCTCACGGATCAGATAAGATTACTCTCTAAATTACAATTGACTCTCTCTCTCTTTGGGAGCACACGTCAAATATAGGATGAGAAAGTATTGGACCAAACTTTGAAGCTTCTCCTGGAGTTAACATGAAATGTATGTTTAACGGGTTCGACCCTTACGGCAACATAAAGCATGGACACGAGGCAAGGTCTTACAGGAAAAAGGGTAATTTAATTAAGGCAAATTGGGAAGGAAAGGGTTAAAGGAGGAAGGAAGGAATAAAGGCAACAGAAGAGTGCACGTTTAGGTCTGGTAGGCAGTGCCCCGCTGGCATGCGGGCACATGTGGTGAGCTGTGACGGCGGACAAATTGGCAGCATGGGCCTGCCAGCTCTCCTATGGGTACAGCCTCAGACGCAAGTCAGGCGGCTTGGGCGGCTTTCCCGAGCTGGGACCAGGGGCCATGAACATGTACCTCCTTGTGGCCTTTTCCTACTTGGCGGCAGGGTCACAAAATCCGGCTCCATGCAAGAGCTGAAGAACCACGGGAGCACCGGGAGTGAACTATTGGCTGTCGTTGTTGCAGAAATCAAAGGTGCATTCCACTCACCTGTGGAATCCTACTGACCAGGGCCCGTATTCACAAAGCTTCTTAAAATTTTCTCAGAGAGTTTTTATCTTAGCTTAAAGTCCTAGCTGGGAGTTCTAGACTAAAAGTGATTTTAGAAACTTCTCAGAGTAACTCTGAGTAAGGAAAGTACGAAAACCTTTAGTGAGGAGGTGTCATTGAACCCGTTGCTAGGGATAATGCAGCAATTCAAGGACTGTGATTGGTTTAGGAAAAGCTCTCCGCATTATTAAGGACTCCACTCCACTCCTTGAATCCTTTATAAAAAAAAATCTGTAAATGTCTTAAAATGGACAGTGAAATTATAATGTTTGTATATAAAGAAATTATATAGTCATGAATGCAGGCTACTTTATACAAAGTTTCTGTTGAAGGCTAAATATCACTTACTCACTTATCATCTATATTATATAACTCTTTATCCTGTATTCAGGGTTGCAGGGAGCCTGGAGACTTAGGGCACAAGGCAGGGTACACCCTGGACAGGGTGCCAATTCATATATACGGGCAATGTTTGGGAATGTCAATTAGTCTAATCTACATGTCTGGAGGAAACCCACCCAGTACAGGAAGAACATGCAAATTCCATGCACACATGGAGTCGAAGACGGGAATCGAGCCTGGTTGGAAATTGAACCCGGACTCTGGAGGTGCAAGGCGACAGTGCTAACTACTACACCATCCTGCCGCCTAGGCTACATATCTTAAAGTTAATTAAAACAGCCAAATGTTAAAAATGTTGCTACTTTTGAAGCAACCAATTTCCACATAGTAGTTACTATATTTACATCATAAATTCTTACATTTATGTACTGTAACGTCCTGTAGTATTTTCGGGCATAGCACATCGCACCCGTCAATCATGGTTTCCAGTGCGTCCGCGATTCCCATGGGAACCAATGAGACTGCCCTAGCTGAATATAAGAACCCGGAAAGTGATGCAGCGGCGGGGCTTATTGTTTCATTCATTCATATATATTGTTGTTACGGCGACGTTATACTTCCGGTGTTTTAATGTAACTTTATTCTTTCATGAGTTATTTACAAGTTTCTGACCACTTGTAAAATGTGTTATAAAATGTGTTCAATGTGCTGCCCATTGTGTTGGATTGTCAATGCAACCCTCTTCTCCCACTCTTCATGCACTGGTAGCAACACCACAGGAGAAATCTAACACACGTGACCGCAACATACGTTAAACCAAGCACACCATTGCTTTTCTTGTGAAATTCCCAATAAGTTTGATGTGTCACATGACCCTCTTCCTATTGAAAAAACAAAAGTTGGATCCAAAATGGCCGACTTCAAAATAACCACCATGGTCACGACCCATCTTGAAAAGTTTTCCCCCTCACATATACTAATGTGCCACAAACAGGAAATTAATATCACCAACTATTCCCATTTTATTAAGGTGTATCCATATAAATGGCCCACCCTGTATTTTCAAATGGCTTACCTTTTACCAATTTACATGAAGGCAGGGCAGTCTATTTAAGTTGTACTCTTGGATGTTATGTAGCCAACAATCCAAGAGAAATGGAAGGAAGTAAATTAACAAAAATCAATGGACGGAAGAGCAGTGTTTACTTTTATGATTAGTGTTTGGAGAATATTTCTTCTTTTTGCCATTTTGTCTTTGCCAAGTCTTGTAAAAGTCCTCCTCTCTACTCCTAACCATTTTTATCTTAGGAGCTGTTTTTAGGGCTGTTAGAATTATTTTATATATAAAGGAGTTATTTCTACTCTCTTGCTCTCTTCCTAATAGATCTGATATTAACGTGTTAAATCTTTCCTGTTGCTATCTTCCTGTCTCCTCTTGCATCTGCTCCTTAAGGTGTGAACGCTCCCACGCTCACCTTCCCATTCTCTCTTCATGTCTCTCTCCCCCTCTCTCTCTCCCCCTCTGTCTCTTTCCCCCTCTCCCCCTATCTCGAGCCAACATCTTGTGATCTGTCTCTGGACGGACACCTCTCTATTTTCCTCTCCTTTGATTCTTCAGGATCTCACCAGGACATTTACAATGGTTCATGTTCTTTGTAGTAACATATGTCTATGGCACAGGGGTTTGGTCAAACATATATAAACCCCATCTTTTGCTGTTAATAAACAGAGACCTTTCTGACAGACAACGTGTGTGTGTTTGACTGAGTCTCTCCTGGCGCCAGAGAAGCTTACTGAAGCACAGCGGACAGACCGAGCAACTCGCCTCTCCTACTACGGAACTTTAGAAAAACTTTACAAGGGCTGAGATGTTTTATGAATCATTTTTATCTTTACTAAGATTTACTCCTAAATTTAAGTCATAATGTCATAATTATAAGAATTTTCTTAGAATTTCTTAGAATTTTCTCACTAGGAGCAACTTTTAGGCTTAAGATGCTTTGTGAATACAGGCCCTTGAGTTTGCTGGGACGTCAACAGACGTTCAGCAGACACAAAATCAAGCTCCGCCCATGGCCATAGAGTGCATTTATATGTGTTTAAATGGAATGTGCTGTTCCCTGCTTACTGTTGTGTTTTAAAGACAAAAGAGGTCAGCTGTTTTAACAACAGTCAAACCTGCCCATTTATTATAAGCAATGATGCATAAATTGCATGAATGAGTAAGTGTAACTACTGATAAATGTTCCCAAAAAAGTTTTCTGTTAGTGTATACTAAATACCAACCAAGGGACAAAGTGTATTGTAGCTTCAAGACACATTTCAGGTTCAGATTCTTTTTGACCCACTATTTTAAATAATCCCTAACGTGTTATAAGAGATTGGGTGGCGGTGTTTTTTATTCAGAGGTCAGGGGTTGTTAATTATTCAGTGTATAATCTGATTTACTTTCCACAATAAACACACACCATATCTCTGAATCCATTTAATTAGTTATAAACCAATGACTATATTGTCTGTTACCCAGCATAGAAATACAGGTACACAGGAGTCTTCATCTTGAGTATGATGTTCATCACCAACTGAAAATAAATCATCTGAATCAATAACTCGACATTTGTACTTCATGATTAGCAGCATATAATCAGGACAGCTGACTAAATGGAATAAAGTCAGAATTTAAACCTGTAATCTGATATTTACTGAAATTAAAAATTACAAACAAATGCTAATTTACAAGATAATGCTAATCAGATTAACGATTTAGTGTTTATATAAAAAGATCATTACTCACATCAGTGTCTGTAGTTTGTAATGTTCATTGTCCTTAAGGACAGAGAGACACTTCACTCCTGCGTCTCCTATTTTATTCTTAGACAGATTCAGATGTCTTAGGTGTGAGGGGTTTGATCTCAAAGCTGAAGCAAGAGCAGCACAGCTTTCATCTGGTACACCACAATCCCACAACCTGCATAGACATGACTCACTTTAATCTTTAAGTTTACAAACAAGTAAACTTGCAAGTTTAAGGTGGCAGTTATACATACTTTTAAAAATATATATTTTCAGTTTATGTTTGGGGAGGGCAATAGTTTTTATTTTTGTATTGTTTGGTGGGGTGGTATATAGGTAGGGCTTATGCGCTGATTAATTTGACAATGTGTGTATGTTGTATATATACTGTACAAAGTACAGATTTGTGCATTTTTATTCACTGTCATCAAAACTTTCAGAAAAGCTACTTACATCAAATTGACTTACAGCTTGTCCATATACAATGACATAAGGACTGAATTTGGCGTGAATACTTACTTAATTTTTTAAAAGAAAAAATGAAGAATTTTTATTTCCCCCTAATTTTCTTTTTAAGGCTACTACTGCCACTCAGTCAGGAGGGCTGAAGACTATCAAATGTTTCCTCAGAACCACATGACGCCAACTGACCACATCTTCTCAAACTGCTCACTCAAGCACTGTTGGGGGTGGCGTAACACACTTGGAGGATAGCGCTATCCGCTCCTTCTGCTTGCGTGAGCTCACAGACGCCCCTGATTGACTGTAGAGCCGTGATTAATGTGGGAGCACAACGTACCTCTCTTCTGAGAGAGCTCGGCCAATCAGCTTTCTTTAGGCCTCCGGCTGCAAGAGGTTACACCATCACCCAGGAATCGAACTTGTGATTTCTGGATGATGGGGCACCACTGTGCCATTTGGAAGCCAAAAATGGAGGATTTTAAGCAAGGTACAGTTTTTTGTTGGTAATTCATATTAATGTTTTTTGGAAATGCACTTACAATATAGTTTTAACAAATGTTAACAATGATTTGAGAAACGCTTCAAAGCGACTGACAGAAAGGAAGCCCCTACTTACTAAAAATAAAATTTCTGCAGGCTTAAAGTTTGTGAAAGGGCACATTGCCATTCCACAGCAGAATTGGCAAAATGTTTTTTGCCCTGATGAAACTAAGATTGAGCTATTTGGGAAGAACACATCTGGCACACTGCATCTGGCGTAAAAAGGGCACTACATACTGTATCATCATGAAACCATCATCCCAAAAATAAAGTATGGTGGAGTAAACATCATGATTTGGGCCTGCTTTGCTGCATCATGGCTTGGCCATCTTGCAGTAACAGAGGGAAAGATTAATTCTCAAGTGTATCAAAAAATTCTTCAGGATAATGTGAAAATACCCTTACATCAGCTGAAACTATATAGAAGTTGGGTGATGCAACAGGACAAAGACCCAAAAAACACCAGAGCAAGTCCACAACAGAATGGCTTCAGAAAAACAAATTCCACCTTTTGATTGGACAAGTAGAGATGCTGTGTAATGGCTTGAAGAGAGTCATACACATGAGACGTGCAAAGAATATGACGGCGCTCATATTCTACCAGGAAGAATGGCCTAAATTCCCCTTGAAAGATGCGCAGGTGTGATCTACAGCTACAGAAAGTGCCTGGTTGAGGTTATCGCTACCAAGGAGAGTCATAATTCCACTACCATTTTGAATTTTGAATGAGTGTATTCAATAAAGACGTTAAAGATTATCAATATTATTTTAACATTACATTTGTCAATAACCTTGAATTAGACACTGATTAGATAGAATTTTATCACAAATTAGTGCAGAAAAACATGAAATTTCAAAAGGTTCACATACTTTTTTTTGCCAGTGTACTGACTCAAAAACTCTGTGGGAAGTCACCAGTCCAAAGAAACGATATTGCTCCTGGTGAACCTAAAATCTCTGCTTCAGTCTCAGTATAAGAGTCTTACTGAGGAGTAGGTCATGAGAGATGAACTTACCTCAGTGTCTCCAGTTTACAGTGAGGATTCTCTAGTAAACCAGAGAGACACTTCACTCCTGAGTCTCCTAGATTATTATAGGACAGATCCAGTTCTTTCAGGTGTGAAGGGTTTGATCTCAGAGCTGAAGTCAGAGCAGCACAGCTTTCACCTGAGACACCACACTGCTGCAACCTGCAGAGACACGAAAATGACACACTTTATCAACAGATTTACATCTCTGTTTATTACTTAATTTAAAGATGAGTCTGTAAAATGATTTTTTTATTTAAAATTTCATGAAAATTTACCATCTCCGATTTATTCTAATTAACTGAATTAAATAAAATGTAATTAATAAAGATAATACTAAGCTTTATATGTTTTTTTTTTTTTAAAGAGAGAGAATATTACATTAGATGCTTATGTACTAGACTTACACTGATTAGCCATAACATTAACACCACAAACTTGATCACCAAGCACCAGACCACCCAAGTCACCACAGCTTGACATGTACGGGCCTAGAGCCACAAAGCTCAGGGCTGCCTACCCAGCCTACAAATTACCCCAGGCCAATCAAAGACCCATGAAATACACTAGAAACATAATTGCAATCCACTGAGGACCCACCCAACAACCCACAGCACCAAAACAACCCGCAGCCAACATCCTTTTATTAGTAGAAAACTTTTTTTAGTAGGAAAACTCTCAGGGTCTACTATTGTTGTAGTTTTGTGCAAAGGTGCCCAATCCCTCCTCTCTACCTGGAATAATGAGCTATTACTTTTCTTAGAAATCTGACTGATGGTTTTTCCAAATTTCCAGTTTTTCCAACTCAAGACTAAGCAGCCGTATTCGCTTAAATTTTCAAAAAGATGAAATATTCTTATGGAGAGACCACAAACACAGAATGGATCACATTGCTCATCAGTGTAAAATCAATCATTGCTACCTAGTAGGATCACATGTTAGCTTTTCCTACAAGTTTACGTTTACATTTAATGATATCTTGCTGGACCGCCGGAGCTCTAAAAGTTACAAAGCTGACTGAACTGCATCAGAAATGCATCCTATACCAGAAGACCTTAACATTATTCTCACGATGTGAGGATTCTCCAGCACAGCAGAGAGACACTTCACTCCTGAGACTCCTCAGATTTAGTTCTCTCAGGTGTGGGAGGTAATACTACGATGATATGTTTGTCATGTTACACATGTTGTCTTCTTTTTTTTTCACCAATACCAAGATATTATTAAAACACTGAAATATTAATTCTGTTATTGAGTTTTATCCACATTAAGTGCACTAGTGGTACAAACATATTGCTGTATTCCTGACTAATTTACCTCACTTTAATTTATGCCACTAGGGTTTCCCCCAGAAATACAGAAGTGCGCACCGCACCTCCCTCGTTTGGACTTTGGACCACCTCTGAGCCACACCCCCTTTGGCGTGTAAACCTGCATTTGGTTTCTTTTTCTCCAACCCTCTTCATCTCAGCCCCCGTCTGACAGTTTTATAAGAAGTTAAAAGTAATGAGCCAGGTTTTGTAGAATGTACAGATGTGGCCATTAAGAATGTGCATGTATCTCTGTTTAACAGTATTTTAGGGCATAAGTATCACATTGTAGGTGTGTTTATTTTGTCATTTATTATTATTATTATTATTATTATTATTATTATTATTATTATGCACTAAATTTTTTTCTTTACAAAAACATGTCAGTTGCTAAAACACTGTAATACAACTATTAACTGGTGTTTTTAATAAGTTATTGTGACTCTCAGAGAGATGATCTTACCTTAGTGTCTCCACTTTACAGTGAGGATTCTCCAGTACAGCACACAGACACTTCACTCCTGAGTCTGTTAGTTTTTTCCAAGACAGATCCATTGTATTCACAGTCAGATGCAGTTCTCTTATATTGGAGGTTTCTGAGTTGAGTACTGAGACCAGAGCAGACCAACCTCTTTCTTTTAATGTATGACACTGTATACTGAAGAAAATGAAATAACACGTAATGAACTAACACAAGTACAAATTATTAAACAGGTTCTTAAAGCTTTCACTGCACCTTATTATTTTTATAAACATCAAAAACTAATTTACTAGTTAGACAAAACATAAATAGGAAATCTAAAAAAGTTCTGAAACAGCAATTTGATTAGATAAAAGTCATTCCACAAGTGCTGATATAGTGCATAACTTCACTGGAATGTTGTAAGTACCTATACTGTATGTATCACTTCACATCCGAGGTGTACTAACAATTGTTAATTACAGCAATTAGCAGTGATTTTACAGCCTAACTTTCATGATCCTAAGTAACTATGAACAAAACAATTGAGAAAAGTAACATTATGCTTTTTATTCTAAAGCTCTGCACTTCCACCATTTAATTAGATTTATTTACATTGCAGGCTTGCCTTCACTATATGGTGGAGGCATTAACATGTTTTCAGGTTTTAAGCATGATCTGTCCATGGCAAACTTAGATAAGTTTAAATAATAATAATGAAAGATCAAGGTTTGCATAATTGTACTTCTAGCCTAATACATTGTATTCGACAAACGTAAAAACAATAAAATAAAAGAGTATAGTTATAAATAGAAAATGTATAAGGTTTATTTAAACAAAAGAACAGTTTTGTTCTGCAGAATTTAGCAGTTTACAGTTATTATTTACTGTTATAAAAAATCATAATTTCATGGCATGAACTTTAGATACAAGAAAGCGGACAAACAAACGAAACAAAACATAAACAGATAAAGAACAGATATACTGTATTCATATTTTCTTACCTTGCTTTTCTGGATGCTGCAATCACAGGCATCATCTTCACAAGAACTGAATCTGTTATCTTCTCTGGACTAGTATATTTACTCAGGTCAAGTTCTTCCAGCTCCTGTGCTGATGTCAGTAACACAAACACCAGAGCAGACCACTGTGAAGAAGAAAGTTTCCTTTGTTTTCCAGATTTCAGGTAGCGTTGGATTTCCTCTGCTAAAGAATTATCATCCAATTCATTTAGACAGTGGAAAAGATTGATGGATTTCTCTGTGGGAAGATCTTCACTGATCTTCCTCTTGATGTACTGAACTGTTTCCTCCGTGCTCTGGAATCTTCTTTCTGTCTGTGTTACTAAGACCTGTAAGAGTTTCTGATTGGACTTCAGTGAGAGACCCAAAAGAAAGCGAAGAAAAAGATCTAGATGTCCAGTCTCACTGTTTAAGGCTTGAACTACACCAGCCTTGTGGACATCTGAGATTGTATTAAATGACCGACTATGTTCCAAAACATTTCTCTTTGTCATCCTGAACATCAGGTGCACATACAGAGCTGCGAGGTGTTCCTGAATACTCAGATGAACAAAGCAGTACACTTTACTTTGGTGAAGCCCAAACTCCTCTCTAAAAATCTGCGTACACACACCTGAGTACACTGCTGCTTCTCTCACATCAATGCCACACTCTCTCAGGTCTTCCTCATAGAAGAACAGGTTTCCCTTCTCCAGCTGCTCAAAAGCCAGTTGTCCCAGTTTAAGAAGCATTTCTTCATCACTCTCCTGCTTCTTTGAGTACTTTTCTCTTATGATGTTCATCTGAATAATGAGGAAGTGTGTGTACATTTGAGTCAGAGTCTTGGGGATCTCTCCACTCTCTGCTTCACCCAACATTTTCCCTAGAACAGCAGCTGAAATCCAGCAGAAGACTGGGATGTGGCACATGATGTAGAGGCTTCTTAATGACTTCAGGTGTGTGATGATGTTATTGGCCAGGCTCTGATCTCTGATCCTCTTCCTGAAGTACTCCTCCTTCTGTGGGTCATTGAACCCTCGTACCTCTGTGACTCGATGGACACACTCAGAGGGGATTTGATCAGTTGCTGCTGGTCGGGAGGTGATCCAAATGAGAGCAGAGGGAATTAGATTCCCCTTGATCAGGTTTATCAGCAGCACAGGTACTGATGCAGATTCAGTTACATCACACACTTTCACTGTGCTCTGGAAATCTAGAGGAAAACGACACTCGTCCAATCCATCAAAAATGAACAGAACCTTTCCCAAACTAGACATTTTGATTTCTTTTGTTTCTTCAAAACAGACATGAAGAAGCTCCATCAGACTCAGTTTCTGGTCCTTCATTAAATTCAGCTCTCTAAACGGAAGTGGAAATATGAGATGGACATCCTGATTTGCTTTCCCTTCAGCCCAGTCCACAATGAACTTCTGCACAGAGACAGTTTTTCCGATGCCAGCAACTCCTTTTGTCAGCACAGTTCTGATGGGTTTGTCTTGTTCAGATAAGGGCTTAAAGATGTCATTGCATTTGATTGGTGTTTCCTCTGTTGTTGTTCTCCTGCATGCAGCCTCGATTTGTCTTACCTCATGTTCTTTATTGACCTCTCCACTGTCTCCCTCTGTGATGTAGAGCTCTGTGTAGATCTCATTCAGGAGTGTTCGGTTTTCTTGCTTTATTATTACTCCATCCAGACACTTAAACTTCTTCATCAGATTTAATTTGACCTTTTCGTGTTTATTTATAGCATTAGAGTCTCGTTTTGGTCTGTGACAGGGGGAAGAAGAAAGAGTGAAGCATAGGTCAAGAATATAGAACATTTATTAGAGGTTCCATGGAAAGTTCAACTGTACCATTGAAAAAAGTAGGCATAATTCATATGTTTCTTACCAAATTATACTAATACACTATAAATGGAAAGCACCTACATCAGCTTATACTAATTAAACCCTTATTCAGGAAAATTTATCAGAAAGTCGAATAGTCGGCATCAAGAAGGCAGAAGAATGATAAAAACTATAAAGAAAGAGATATACTGTATAATATAAAAGAGAGAGGAAAAATAAAAAATGGCAGCAATCATCAATGATTTACTAATTTCATATCAAGTTTTTCATATTGAAGACAGCTTGTAGACCATTTCAAACACATCACTTCCAAATTGTGAAAAATATCACAGAAATTACTAGCAAAAAGGACACAATTTTCTAATTTACACTTCTTGTGTTCATTCATGGTACATCTGCAGTGCTTTGTGCAATTGTCCTTAAAATTCACAGAGTTTTAAGAAACCTTGTACTCTCATAAAAGTTTGTGCTTTTACTGTCACATCCACAATGCCAATGCTGGATATTTTTCATGCAATAAATGGTTACATAATTTATTTTTCGAGCTGAAAAGTTTACATTAAAATCATGCACTGAGGCTCTTGTCCAAAATGTCAAATCTTTAACTGCCCTGTATATTTTCTATAATACTCATGTAGGAAACATTTAAATCGTTTCACTAAATGGGTAGTTTTTTTATTACATTCACCTACATCTTGTTCTGTAATGGATAAGATGACTGAGTATTAATTCTGATCTTCTCACATGCGTGGTTCAAAAGCTGCTGGAGGTTTTATGTCTTGCTTTTCTTACAACATTGCTTTTAATGCTAATGACTCATGGCTACTAAAACCATTTTGACTTATTTGGTGTATGATAAATTTGCATGTTAATCAGGGTAAAGGGAAGTGAAATGATGTACACAACAATACAGCAATGCTTGTGAGTGTGCTTGGGTTTACTGGGAGGGCAAGAAGTATGAAGGTGGGGCTGGACAACTGTTTGGGGCAAATAATTTAGAAAAAAAAACACAAAGGAAAGATGATGCTGGTGTACACAAAAATGTCTGCGTCAACTCAGACAAGCAGGGGTTCAGTGATTATTTTGCCAGTCTGATTTTTTTTATCTGGAGTTTACTGTACAACATGCCAAATGCCTAAATGTAAATGTGCAACATAATGGACAGGTGCCTAGTGACAAAACACACTCTACACAGTGAAAATGATTTGCTGATTTGTTAGCTAAATGAGGCCTAATTTGCTTCGACAATAAACAGCGATTTGTACAGTATTTATTCTTCTTATTATTATTATTATTATTATTATTAGTTATCATTATTTAATATTATTATACCAGCCTATGGTGGCTGTAAGAAGTCGTAACTTGACTTTACAGTGTTTCAATGACTTGATAATTTTACAACGAACATGATTTTACAATAAATAAAGTCCAGCATTTTTATTTTTCAAATGATGACTTCCAAACTTGGAACATGCTCAGGAAATTTTGACACAATCCCTGAACCAAATGAGTATGGGTTACCCAGTTGTATTTTTTGTTATGGTTGTGTTAACGTTAGCTTGAGCATTAGCACTAGCTAATTAAATAACTACTTTCTTGACCAGCCATACTCATAGTTTTCCTCTTGCTGTTTGGACTGCATGTTTGTTGTTCATAGCCCTCATGGGCATCCTGCATCAACTCTCTTGTTGACGCCTCTGCTGTTCAACACTGCAGCACTCTCTTTTCACTTTTTAATAATGTGTTAAGCAGTTTAAAACAACAAAAAAGTTATTTTAATGTTTTGTTTACTTGACTCAGGCCAATCAATTGACCCTTCTAAAACAGTGACAGCGTAAATCCTCTTAAACATTTACCAAAAACATTTTGCCAGTAACCTGTGGGAACTGTGGCGTGTTACCTGTGTAAGTTTCTCCAACCACGTTCCAGAGAACAATCACTCTTCATGGAGTCCCAGCAGGGCTCTGCTGAGTGCGATCTCTTTTTCTGGAGTTTACTGTACAACATTAAACAGGGAATTAAAAAATGTATGTGAACTCTATTTAGGTTTTGACCATTTTGTAAGCTTTACTAAAGACTTGTCTAGTTATAGCAGTGAAGATTGGAATATACAAAGTGTTTCCCCACTCATACACTTTATTCGATCAAGCCACCCAGGTATGTTAAAAATTCTCACCCACCATCACAATTTTACCTGTCAGAGAGAATACCATCTATAATCAATTACTTAGGAGTCTGTTTTCCCTTATTCTTCTGCTCCTGTACCTGGTTGTTCTGCCATCAGGAGAAGGTGTCCTGACAATTGCACATGCTCTTGCACAGAAACATTTATGCATTCTTCTTCAAACAGACTGTCCTTCAGAAGTACAGACCAGCTACTGTACGTAGTTCTTTTAATTGTTTTATTATTATTATTATTATTATTATTATTATTATTATTATTATTATCTGGTCATTCGGATTTATGTTTTAGTGTTCATGATTTCCATTAATGTTCCACATGCTTATGTTTTACATGTCCATATACTGTATATGCATATTTACAAAAATATTTATTAATATTTTTTTATTTAAAATTTTATATTTTTCAATTTAAACACAGCCTTAACACCTCCTACAGCCTGCTCTGCTCCCAAACACTTCTCCCTTAGTGTGAATAAATAAATAAATAAATAAATATTAAGATAAAAAGGTGGCACATTTTTTTACAGGTTTAAGTCAGATAATCAGGTTTATATAAAATTCAACACTGTATTAAATCCTGAGTGGTAATCCACCTGTTAGAATTACTGTACAGTCTTTATGGTCTATTTTATTGATTTCATTAAATTGTCTATCACTTGTCTAAAACACTGAATTGCACAATTTTCTACTCCATACAGAATACTGTATATGTTTAGTTGAAAGCATTGTAGCAGCATTACTGACAAATTAAATGAGTAATTCAATTGACAAATTAAAAAAAAATGCAAATGATTCTGGATTTGATGTGTAGCTTGAGCTTTCTTTATGCAGTCACTTTAACAATAATAACTATGGGACGTTACCTGTGTACAGATGAGGAGTCTCCATTTTTAAACATATCAGGAAGCTCTATAGACTTATCACTCTTCATGGAGACAATGCTGTGTTCTGGTGAGTTTGAACTCTTTATCTGGAGTTTACTGTACAATATAATAGACAGGTCTTTAGTGACACAAACTCACTCTACACAGTAAAACTGATTTGATATTTTTTTCTTAGCAAAATAAGGACCTATTTGCTTTGAAATTAAACAGTGACTTTTAGAGTATTTTTTCAATAATAATAATAATAATAATAATAATAACATGACAATTCTTTTTAAATTATTATTATTATTATTATTATTATTATTATTATTATTATTATTGTTGTTGTTGTTATTATTACATGATTGTTGTTATTATTGTACATGATGATGATATTATTGTTGTTGTTGTTGTTGTTATTATTATTACATGATTTAGACCATACAGTGTTAAAATGACTTGATAAGTTTACAAAAGACATGATTTTACAAAACATAAAGTCCAGCATTTTAGTCAGTTACCACATTTTTGAGGGTGGGGTCACATTATCTGTGTCCAGATCAGCTCTCTCCATTTGTAAGTTTAAGTGTACACACAGAGAGCTCATGGATACACTGCCTGAAGATGTTGATCTCTTCTGCTGGAATGAATTACACTCCTAAAAACACAGGAAAATTTATTTATATTACACAGCTAAGTAAAATAGTTGATGCTTTTGACAACACAAAGTCTAGTAAAAATATTGCATAGGTTTTTTTTTTTTTCTTAGACAAAGGACACTTACAGCATTGGTGAGTTTTATGAATAAAGAGACCTTGCAACCATGCACGTAAGTGCTCTGCTTGCATTTCCACTGCTGTTGCAGATGGTAAAAATAAGTTTCATTAACTATGTTAAAAAAATTAAAGGTCTAAGCTTCTAATAAGCCAGTGTTTTTGGCAATATATTGTTCTTTCTTCTTCTTCTTCTTTTTCTTTGACATGACATGTAGATAAAGACAAGGTTTGAAATTCACTGAATGAATAAAGTGCAGCATAGTTGTTAGCCTCTTTCATTACTTCAAAGTTAAACTAGCTAGCCGATACCATTGCTACTCTTTATAATACAAGTAGTCCATGCAATTAAACATTGGCATACTGAGCAAAAGAGGTGGGACTGTTTAGACTCATTATGCTAACTAGTTACCCAGATCACTTCTAACCTTACTCTCCCAATTGCCCCCATTTAAGATGTTTGAAAAGGGAGCCAGAAGAATCTGCAGCCCAGAAATCAAGTGACCTGAATCTGTTGCCCTGATAACTGTCAATCACTTTAGTGTGCTTACCAATCTACACTTTCATAATCACTTTTTTTTTTGTAAAATTTGATGTTGGAATCATGTCTGTCCTTCCCAGGTTAATTCATGGTAAGTGACAGTGTAAACTCTTGTTGCTTAGATTAGAAAATCAGTTCATTATGTGATCATCTGAGAAGTAACAAGTCTCTATTTAAAATGTAGTACAACATTTCCATTAAAAAAGTACTAAGTAAAAAGTATCACATAAAATACTTAAGTAAAGTACAGATAAAAAGTAAAAAAAAAGTAAAGTACTTAAGCACAGTAGCAAAGTATTTGTGCATTTGTGTAATAAAGTGAAGTAAAACTTTGTTTTTGCACTTATCTTATTCCTGACATCAAGTTTTAAAAGAAGTAACTGTACTGCCCACCTCTGTCTATAGCATAGAAATATTGGTAAAAGTCTTGTAAAGTCTTGTATTGTAGTAAAGTTTTGCATCATTAAAAAACACAATTCAAGAACCACAATTCAAGATAAAAAGATAAACCTTAAATAAAACACATCAAATCCAAAGGAGAAGCCATAAATCAAGGCAACACTCTAAAAAACGCTGGGTTGTTTTTTCTACCCAAGCGCTGGGTTGCCTCTGTTGGGTCATTTTTCTGGGTTATTTACAGAGAGTTGGGTAGTTTTTGTGTAACCCAGCTGCTGGGTTGAAGTTTGGTGGCCCCTCCCCCAAAGGTCACCGGTGGATTCAGCGGCTGTCAATCAGAGCTTCGTGTCTCTCTTGAGCTCCCACACCGCTGATGACGGTTCATTTAAGGGAAAATAACGTTAAATACAAGGTCTGTATACACATGTTCACTCACCTAAGTCACATATGACTGAAAATTATTACTATATGTGAGATTTATTACTGTTACCGTGTTAAGGTTACACTTAAACTTTCAGGCTGGTCTGGGGTAAGATAATTTAGCTGACAATAGCTGCTATAGTTAGCCAAAGAACCCCACCTAAAGGAAACGGATAAGATGTCTGAGCTTTTTAGCTTTCTCTGTAGAATGTTTGCAGGGTGACGAAACTGTAACTGTAGTATTAGCATGACGCTAGCATTTAGTTAGGTTGCTAGCGTTAGCAACCACATTAACATTAGAACTTTATTAATCTCACTGTTTGAGAAAATAAAATGCTGGGGTGTTACAAAACACTGACCCTCTCACAAATATCCAGACCTGCTAACCCTCCCGTTTTTCACTAGATAGTAATTTACTCCGCGGTCAAAAGTTGCCCGCGTTTCTCCCGAGTTATAACAATATTTTACACCTTTCCCCCTTTAGCAAGTAGTATGCAAATATTACTTGCTGCATGTAAGACAACGAGGTAGCCCTCTTTAACCAAAGTTGCTTGTGACTTAATTAACTGGCTAAATTAACTATCAGTCAGCTGTACAGATAACTACTAGATGGAAGTATTAATATTGTAATGTGTTTTTTTTTTTACAATATTGTAATATTGTAATATTGTAATGATTGTAATGTGCCAGTATGACCCCAGCTATGACAATGCATCTCCTCGGTAATTAGCTTGAAATCAACGCAGACTACAAGACCAACTAGTCTGCTAAAGCTCATATATATATATATATATATATATATATATATATATATATGTGTGCTTTATCCCAAAAGCCATGCTTATTTTGCTTATTTTATTTTTGGTAGTAGCTGTCTCCATGTTTTTGTTTCAGGTTTCCTATACCCTAGCTTTGTCATTTTTTTATTTAGTATAAATCCTATTACAGATTAAATTGATAGTCTTTTTCAGTTTAATCTTTGTTATTCAACAAATTTTTAACTTTCTTTATTTCTTTCTAAGGTTGGCACCAACATGGTGGAATACCTCCAGCAGGCTGAAGTGTCAAGGCCGTACCCCTACTGTACATCCTGACGTTGGGAGATAATGACCAGCGCTGCTCTCAGGCATTCGTCATTCTGGTGGGACAGGCTCTGGAGCAATGCACACCACTTGGGGCGGTTGATGTGTGCTTCAAGGCATTTTATATTTTTGACATTAACTATTTAAAGTAGTGTGCACCTGTATAGGACTTTTTGTAATGTTGCTATGAAATAGCAAGGCCTACTTGAAAAGTCATAGACAGTGTTTGTATGTTAAAACGGAACCAGGGCTGGATAGTTTTGTTCTGCAGAAAAGATATCTAATGTCACAAAGAGATCCTGCTCTGTAGAAGCGGCCTCAGCCTATTTGTGTTATTACACAACTGTTTAATAGACGTGCGTAGTTTTTTTTTTTTTTTTACAGATTCACTGTAAAACATGAAAATAATAATAACCTATTTGTGAGGTAGAATTAACTCAACATTCCAGTTAAAATGAACCAACATCTGGGTAAAACATTTAACCAATTTATGTGGTAGAATTAACCCAGCATTATAGTTAAATATGACCCAGCATTTGGGTTGAATATTTAACCCATTTTGCTGGGTTAAAAAAAAGAACCCATTTTGCTGGGTTAAATTAACCCAGCATGTAGTTAGTCCAATATTTACTCAGCAGCTGGGTTAAAAACAACCCAGATTGGGTTGTTTTTAAACCCAGCATTTTTTAGGGTGAAGGGTCAAAATACCCAATCATTTCTAACTAGTAATATTGGGTAATAATGCTCAGGACTTAAAAAATGAGTGTGTGTGTGTGTGTGAGAGAGAGAGAGAGAGAGCGCATGTGTTCATGTAATAAAGGGAAGTAAAACTGTATTTTTGCACTCATTTCTAACTTTAAACTATTATTCACTCATCTTCTATACCGCAGGGACCTGCAGCCTATCCAAGGAGGCTTAGAGCACAAAGCGGGGTACACCCTGAACAGGGTTACAATCTATCGCAGGGCACACACACATACTCACCACGGGCAATATGAGAACACCAATAAACCTAATCTACATGCCTTTGAACTGTGGGAGGAAACTGGACTAACCAGAGGAAACCCACCAAGCACAGGGAGAACATGTAAACTCCATGCACACAGAGACAGTAATCGAGCCTGGCCGGGAATCGAGCCCAGATCCTGGAGGTGCAAGGCGACAGTGCTAACCACTACACCACAATAACCTTTAAACTATTACATTTATCCATAATTGTGACCAAAACCAGACACAGTTAGAGCTGAATACAGAAAGCCATATGTAAAAGATGCTTTACTTGATGTATATTTCATTTACTGAATAGCTGTGGAATTGGTGGATTTTTATTTATTTATTTTTTTGTATAAATACAGAGACTTGCACTACAATGTCTCATTGTGTTTATTATTATTATTATTATTAGTAGTAGTAGTAGTAGTAGTAGTAGTACATATTAAACTAGCTTTTATTTAGTTGTCTGTGTAAGTCATATCCATTTCCTTAAATGAGATGAGGAAAATCTGAGGGAAAAGAAGGTTTTATGATTAAACTTGATTTTTTAGATTAACCCCTAAATATCCAAACTCTTCATGTAAGTTTTGGTACCCATAGATATCTTTTAGAGCAGAATACTTAGTTTAGACATGTACAATAGGCTACATGCAAAACTGAAAAATAAAATTAGAGTCAAACAAACCATTTGATAAAAAAAAAAAAGAAGAAAATACTCATGGACGTTTTAGATTTCCGTAAAGCATAATTACCTCATTTTTGTTTAAGCTTATAATCTTGAATAAACATTAATAATTAAATTAATGAGAAACTGAAAAAACAAAAACAAATCTAGAGTACTGTATATAACACAAACAGCAGATTTACAGTTCCTCTGTCCTACCTCATTCAGTTATACTGCTGTTTTTACACCAGCTCACTAACATGTAAATATCTGTTTCAAATAAAGAAATCACTCACTTTTACTCAGCAGTCTATGTTGTGTGATCGTAGTTTAGTCCTGAAGTTGAAGGCTTTTTCCCTTAAACAGCAACAAAATGCAGTCGAGGCTTAAAGACAAACTCTTTCACTTTCAGAAAACTGATTCACTCCCGTCATGTGATTAATCAGCTGATAGTGAACTTTAAATTAAAACAAAAATGTAATTATATTTATCTTTAGGGAAATTCTGGCTTTTTGTCTTTTTAAACATAGATTACCAGTCTACTTTAATTACCAATAAATTAAATAAAATTGCTCTAATCAAAAATCTCTGTTTGTGAAAAAAAAAGAAATAAAAATCTAAGAAAGAACCACACTTCCAAAAACCCCCACTTCCCTTCCTGATACAACCCTTTCATTCTTTCCAGGCCTGAAATTAAAATTTTATTTGTCACATGTCATACACAGTACAATATGCAGTGAAATGCTTATATGACCACCCGTGACTTTAAAAAAATAAAAGTTTAGGTTCAAGTAGGTTAAGTAGGCTTTATTGTCACTTCATCCACATACAGTTAGTACACAGTGAAATAAAACAACGTTCCTCCACGAGCAAGGTGCTACATGCAGCATAAATTTACAACATAAATTAACAGAAAAACTAAACTAGCTAACTAAGAGGGCTAGTTGGCTGGATAGTGGAGACAAGACAGATTGACCTGACAACATAAATTAACAACATAAATTAACAAAAACTAACTAGCTAACCCAGAGAGGAAGAATATCTAAATTTTTGTTTTTTACAGACAACATAAAGTGCACGTGCAAATGTGCAAACAAGAGCAACAAAGTGACAAAGCAAAGTGCGACAAACACAACATAACATAACATAATACTCTGTGGTGTTAAGGTGATGAGTTGGGGTAGTGAAAAGCTTAAAGATAAAAAATAAATATGAATAAAAAGAAATACAATGGAAAATAAATTTAACTAGAATAAAAATAAAAATATTCTGTACAAATAAGGACATTACACAATATAGCAAAATATAGAAAATATAGAGAAAAAATAGAAATTCAGTGTAAAATAAAAAGATTTAGAGTAAATAAAAAGAAGTAAAATGACTGGGGGTGTGCAAATATTCATAAAGTGTCTTATTGAAGTGTCTTGTGCAATGATCCAGAAATGAAAAATATAAATATGTAAGTGTAAGCGTGCATGAATGTGTCCATAAGTGTCCATGAATGTCCAGGATGAGTGAGAAGAGACAGTTTTATAATTTTGGATGTTTAAAAAGATGGTATCAGTCCTGTATGGTGTTGTGGTTGAGAGTCCTTATTGCCTGCAGGAAGAACCCCTTCTTCAGTCTCTCTGTGTTGACCTTCAGAAAGCGGAATCGCTTCCCAGACCACAAAAGAGAGAACAGTCCATTGCTGGCGTGGCTAAGGTCCTTCACGATCTTTCTGGCCTTGGTCCAGCACCGCTTGCTGTAGATTGAGTGCAGGTCAGGGAGTTCGGTGCAGATGATGATGGTGACAACAACATAAACAATTATTTATCCTAAATAATAAAAATGTAAATATTAGGCCTAAAATTTAGGCTTTGAAAATAGACAATGTAATTAATGCAGATGATATAGCCATGTCAGATCGGAACCTAGAATACTTTACTTCCCTTGAAGAGAATGAACTAATTTCACTCAACTCTTCTGCAAATTCATCACCCTGCGTATTAGATCATATACCAACACATTTTCTTAAACAGATATCTTAAGCAGAAATAACAGAACATTTGAACAGAGATGGCACTTGTTAAAGTAGTGAATTACCTCCTGTTGGGCTCTGATCAAGTTGCGTTACTATGCTTGTGTTACCTGACTTCAGTGCAGCTTTTGACACCATTGACACACATTCCAAAACACTCGTAAAGCAAATTTAATTTTCCCATAATAAATAATAGAAACTTAAAATATCCATTCCACAGCCCAAAAAATACATAAAATATAAATACATAAAAATAATAACTACAAATTATAAAGTAAAACTAAAACAAATTAACCTGCACTTTACAAAAATAAATTGATGATAAAAGATGAATGTGTTTCCATTTTTGCGCGTAGGCGCTGTTTACTGTATGTGTGTGTGTGTGTGTGTGTGTATGAGGCTAGAGCAGGGGTCTTAAACTAAAATTGCTTGAGGTCCAGTAAATAAACACTCCTTACCAGCTAAGGTCTGGACAACCCAAAACAGACACTAATGCTTTAGGTGTATCCAATATATGTTTTTTTACATATAATAATAGTAAAGGAGTTGTTAATTTTTTTAATTAACAACTCCTTTACTATTTCCCCATCTGTAAAGGGCTTGTTATGTTTTCCTAAAACCCCCGGTATTTCAGTGAAGACTTAAATGCTCGTTGTTGGGGGGTGAGTAAGAGAGAGGACCTGTGTAGATCGCTCATACTGCACTTTAAGCTCATTGATTTTCCTCGCCCTTACCTCAGACTGCTGGCGGTAAGTTTCTTCAAAGTGTCAATGTTTAGCTTCGTAATGGCATTTAATGTTTCCACTTTTGACAACCGCAACAGAGTCTGAGCAAATAACACACACAGGCCTCGTAGACCTGAGGCAGGAAGAATGAATGCATATTTTCCCACCCATTCATCGTGGAAAACTCTCCAAATCAACTTTTCTAATTTTTTAACGTGACATTTTTTTTTTTCGCTAATCTGTCTGTGCGCTGCTCTCGATTTCTGCTCTCTTCAATGCACGCATGACTGCACATCTGAACCTATCGGTTGGCGTAGCAACCCGTGGCGCCGTAGGACCCAAATGGCTCTACTGAGCTGACCTTCACGTGCCCGATATAAATTTTCTTTCATTAGAAAATAGCGTTTGCTATATATATATATATATATATATATACTAAGTCAAAAGGCTTCGCGGTCCGGACGGACGCATCTCGTGGTCCGGATTCGGACCGGGGTCCGTCAGTTGCCGACCCCTGGGCTAGAGTAAGTGGAGACTTTTGCTTTCAGCCCCTCCTGTTTCCCCCTTTTCATCTTACACAGTAAAACTTTCTCCTCTTGTTTGAATGAAACACACACACACACACACACACACACATTAACGGAAAGACTGTTGTTAGCTTCTCCTCTTTATTTTTAATGTTGCTCGTGACAGCGTAACAGCCTGTTAATTTATGCTCATGTAATGATGAGATGGACGAGATGGTCGATGCATGCCTGTTATTTTATTTGCTGCATGGTTGAGACATAATACAAGGGTGGATCCTGCACTTAAATTCAACTAAAAAAACTACTGAAGAACAAAACTCAGGCTCTATATCCTAGCTTACATCTCGCATTCGCGTTCACACACACCGGACTGCATTACCCACAATGCATCTCCAGCACTGGACTACACTTCCGTAAACAGCTGTCATAAATCAACCTCTCTCTTCCACTACACTGTTTTGTCAGAAAATAATTAGCAAGGAACATCGGTAATGACACTCATGTGAACGCATACTAATGGAATTGCTGCTGTAAAGTAAAACAAACAAACAAATGAACCTGCACTTTACCTTTGAAAAGAATAGCGACAGAGCAGAGTTTCTGTGTAGAGCAAAATGTGTGCGCGCGTAATTTGACACTGTGCCAGTTCACACAATCTCCCTTGCCTTAGTGTGTGAACCGACACAGTGTCAAATTACGCATGCACACACACACAGCGATGGGCTGAAGAAGAAAATGGATTTTTAACCTCTGTGTTGAGACTTTCTTTTGCTTTACTCAAGAGGACAAACGTGTGTTATAAGAAATAGTACACGCACATGCATACAAACACAAAATAAAATATCTTTTACACAAACACACGTTGTCACAGTGTTATAGTAAACATTAAATTCGTGCACGGATGTTGATTATACCATTGAGAGGCGAGCACTAAGATCAAGCAGGAGAGACGATTACCTACAATTCCACAGCACAAAAGAGAGAAAAACTGTAGGCTCAGTTGTGATCACATGATGCCCGGCGTCAAAACAAGAAGCGCATGCGTGATACATGATACTCTGTACTCGTAAACCAGGACAATGCTTGTTTTTCAAGTGAAAATGTATAAAAAATTTTAGTCTTGTGGAACACTCGTAAACTGCGTAACTCGTAATCCGAGGTTCCACTGTAATCTCCTTCATAGATTAGAAAATTAATTAGGAACAGCCCTCTCCTGGTTCAGATCATATTTGACTGATCGTTATCAATATGTAAATTTAAATGGTGATTATTCACTATCTGAGGGAAGTTCAAGTGTCTTACGATCCGCCACGCCTACTTCGATCAAAGGAGCATGTATGTGTTTCCTTCTGGCTCTCCCTTTTTAGTTATGCTGTCATAGTTAGTCCTGTCAGAGTCCCTGCTTACACTTTACACTAAATATACATTCACCTTATACATTATGTGACTGTGACCATACCTGTTATCTCTCCTTTTCTGCTCTCCCATCTCCTGTTCTCTGGTCTGGTGTCTGGGGACGGGTTCACTTCGGCTGATGTTGACAACAGTTTCTCTGAGGACTTGACTTGGCTCCAGTCATTTGACAGTTCAGGACTGGAATTTCCTACAAGTCTACATGAGACACCAATAACTAACTTACCTCCACAGTATGAATGCAGATCAATTTCTGCTTTCTGTTTCACCCAAATGAGGATGGGTTCTCTGTTTCTTCCAATTGCCATCTCAGGGAGTTTTTCTATTCCATCTGACCATTTTTTATTTATACACATTCACATTTCAAACAAACTTAAAGAATTATTTTGATTGTGTAAAGCTGCTTTGCAACAATGACAGTTGTTAAAAGCGCTATACAAATAAAACTGAATTGAATTAACCAGTATGTTGGAGTCATTAATCTGTGTACTTAAGGAAAAGGGTCTCTTTAATAAAGACAGAACAAGTTGTAGTGCAGCCACATAAAAGGCTTTTTATAGGGGGGGTGGGGAAATGAATAAACTCCTAAAGAAAAAGCAGCTGTGCCCCATAATGGTGTCTTTTCGGGTTTTGTTTGCTCCCTACAATGGGTTTCGGTCCCTAAAGGTACTCTCGCGAGAATGCGCATTCAGGTAGCGAGTGGTCGGCGGTGATGGTTACCTGGTCTGCCTTTAAAGCGCTGCCGCGAAAAAGCGAGGTAGGAGAGAGATGAGAAGGAAACAGCACTGTCTATTTACAAGAGAGAGAGTGGAGACCTTGACAAGGATTTACTGTTTCGCTGGATTAATCTGGACCCTTTCACTACCTTCTAGCTCTGTGCTCCCAGATTGTTTCATTACTGCTGGTCAGACCAATACATCTCTCCCAACACACACACGCCTTTGCAATAATCTGGACTTGCCTATTTTTGTATATATTTTGTAAATATTGTCTTTTTGGTGCACCAGTTTTTTTTTTTTTTTTTATCGCTTAATACATTTTGAGTTTAAGTTTACTTATCACTGTTTTTCTTTTATTGTTATGCTAGGCCTACATAACCGGAAGTTAGATCTCCCGTAATAGTGTAACTAGGTTTTCTATTAAAAAAGATTGCTGCATAGTAGTTTCTTATTTAACAGCCTGTTAGAAGACGTATCCTCTTTCCGTACCAAAGTCAAGCCCTTATTCTGAGGAGTCTTACAAACATGTTTTTTATTTTTTTTTATTTTTTTATAGACACACAGCTGGGACGATTACCCAAAGATCACTCCGGAGACCAGGGATGTTGAGGCCAATACACTTTATTCTGACCAGAATACAACTGAGCAGTTTATCTGCAGAGGAAAAAGCTTTTGTCTCTTCTACAATGCACGCTTATACACGTTTACATGACACTTCAACATCCTGTTCCCACCAAAACAATACTCCCATACACGTGTTCTGTTTCTAACAAGATACAATGCTTCAGTACATAGGTTTACTTATTCCACAAGACACAATGCACTCATACATGTTCACCTTATGGCTGAAGGAAACATCACTCACTTAGTTGAACAGTTTGTCCATGTGCTCCCATCCTACAGCGGGAAGCATCTGCTCTGTAGAGTCATACTTAGCCTTGGTGGCCCAGCACACAGTTTTTAAGTCATTAGTCTCTTTACTGGGTACAATGATACATTTTGCCCTATATTGTTCCCTACATATATAATAAAGCAGATTAAATATTATCTGTTAGGTACACAATTCACACACAATATTTTGTGGATAAATTGCTAAAATATTTGCAACCAATATGTATTTGCAGCAAAAAATATTATTTTATAAAAGTCATTTTTAAAACATTTTAATCTTAACCTTCAATTTTTAAAATTCAGAATGCCAACTTTCTACATAAACCTTTGTTAAAATGCCTTTAAGGATGCCTTAAACAGTAGAATTACTGAAATGGTTTACTCAAACCTACAGTACCTTGCAACCTCTTGTTCTACTAGCCCTCCCAATTAACAACTTTTGTTATGTAGATTTATGTGATCACACCCAATCGAATACCCCTAGCCAGAAATTACACTTTGAACTTGCTTCAGGAGTTGCAGAGTCTGCGATTTCAAATGCCCTGCATGGTCATCATGAAATAAGAGCAATGTCTTCTGGCTGGGGGGTCTAGTGAGTAACTGTGATAAACAGGTATTTAGATCACTAAAGCTGTTAACTGCTCTGGAGAGGGAGTGGAATAAAGGGGTTACTAACTTTGTTTGGGACAAATTTTGATAGCCTTTAACTTTATGATGGTATCTTAAAATAAAAAGTGTATGGAGCTCTCAGTAGAATTGCTTATGAAGTTAACTTAATTTTGTAAAAAAAAAAAAAAAAAGTACAAATAAAAATAGAAAAAGTAAACAAATTTCTAAGGAGCAAAACTGTTCATCAGTGGCAGACTTCAGGGTTGTCAAAAAAAAAGCTTTGATTACAGCACACACAATGTGTACAGTTCATATGATGACACCGTAACTTTAGATGGCCTTTCTGTTTCATCAAGTGCAACAGTGAAAGACCTTGGTGTGATTATTGATTCCAGCCTTTCATTTGAAGCTCATGTAGATAATATTACCAGGATAGCATTCTTTCACCTCAGAAATATTGCCAAGATAGGAAATATATTGTCTCTAAACGATGCAGAAAAACTAGTTCATGCTTTTATCACCTCTAGGTTGGACTATTGTAATGCCTCACTGTCTGGTTGTTCAGCTAGATGCATAAATAAGCTTCAGCTAGTCCAGAATGCAGCAGCGAGAGTCCTCACTAGAACGAGAGGATATGAGCACATCACCCCCATCTTATCTTCACTGCATTAGCTCCCTGTGAAATTTCGCATTGATTTTAAAATACTACTCTTGACATATAAAGCATTAAATGGTTTTGCACCGCAGTACCTGAGCGAACTGCTGGTGTGTCTTACGAACCACCACGCCTACTTCGATCAAAGGATGCAGGCTGCTTGTTAGTACCGCGCATTATGAAAAATACAGCTGGGGGCAGAGCTTTTTCTTACAAAGCCCCCAAATTATGGAATAGTCTTCCAAATAGTGTTCGGGACTCAAACACAGTCTCAGTGTTTAAGTCCAGTCTAAAAACCTATTTATTTAGCCAAGCATTTTTATAAATAGATTAGCCTTGGGTAAAGGAGCAGATCTGGGGGACTCATGGACATAGAGTATTATGGTGAACTGGTATGTTTGGATGCTGTCTTCCTCACTCTCATTGATCACTCAGGTTTGCTGACGGTGAGGTGATTGTTTGCTTTACATCTCAGGAAGCCCTCATGTTTGTGTTTCCTTCTGGCTCTTTCTTTTAGTCATGCTTTCATAGTTAGTCCTGCCGGAGTCTCTGCTTGCACTCTACAGTTAATATACATTCACATTAAACATTGTGTGACTGTGACCATACCTAACTGCCATCTCTCCTCTTCTTCTCTTTCTCCCCCTCTTTTTCCTCTCTCCCAGTGTCTCCCCCTTTCACTCTTTCTCTCTCTCTGTCGAGCTACACATGTCATTCCTGAGCTGCCAGTGATCCAGACTCCCTCTGCCCTCCGGACCTGTCTGACCCATCCTGGTGCCCTGCTTCTGGTTGAAGATCTCGTCACATGGATGCCCCATGTGTCTCTTTGGGATGCGTCTGGTGTCTGGGGATGATTCTCTCTACCTAGAAGATGGTTCTGGCCTTGACTGGTGTTGGCAACTGTTTCTCTGGGGACTTGACAGTTCGATAGTTCAGGACTGGAACTTCCTACAAGTCTACCTGGGTCTTCAATAACTACCTGGACTCCATATTAACATTAATTAACATCAGCTATTATAGCTGAACTGCCTGCCACCTAACACACTGTATAAATGCAGATAATTTACTGCTTTTTGTTTCACCCAAATGAGGATGGGTTCCCTGTTGAGTCTGGTTCCTCTCAAGGTTTCTTCCTATTACCATCTCAGGGAGTTTTTCCTTGCCACTGTCGCCCTCGGCTTGCTCACCAGGGACAAACTGACCATTTTGATTTATACAAATTCACATTTCATACAAACTTAAATAATTCTTTTGATTGTGTAAATCTGCTTCGCAGCAATGAAAGTTGCTAAAAGCGCTATACAAATTAAACTGAATTGAAATTGAATTGAATATGTGAAAAAGATTCCTCATGCTCTCAAAACCACTCTTTCACAATCTGAATCCTGGAATATGGCTGCGTCATCAGGAAAGGAAAAACTCATAGATGGAATACCCAGTTCATTCAGGTAGTCAGCTGACTTCATTTTATTCACACATAACGTTGCTGAGCCTAGACCTGAGCAACTGAAACAAACAAAGATTTACCACTGCCGCCATAGGCTTGTATAGTGGCCACTATAAATGATGGATGAATTGCTTCATACGCTTCCATTCTTACTCTGATGCACACATTGCTCTGGGATAGGCTCAATCTGGACCAAATCAAGCCCTTTTTCTGAGGAGTCTTAGAAACACGTGTTTTTTTTTTATAAACACACCTGTTTAGTCCCAATCCTGAACGTTCTTATCACGTATGTGTATAGAAATGCTCTGACTCTCACTATTAAAAACATACCTACAGTTTAATCTTTTAAAATTTTGCCATGCAAGTTCTCCCAGTGTTCGGGTGATCGCCAATCATGGTTTTTCCTCCTGAACACAATTCTTCCAAAGGTTCTTCTTGACGGTTCAGTAATCTCTTTAAAAGAAATGTAACTTTAAAATTACTATAACCCAGTTCAAGAAAGTTAAAACCTCTTTGATTATTTCTTTGTTTATTTAAGTCCAATGAATTGACTTCTGATGTTTTATATATCTATTTTTTCTAAACAGGGTATTTAGAAGTGACAGCAACACATACTATGTTGTAAATTTTATGGCTTCTCTTGTGTGTGAATGCGCTCATGTCTTCGAACACGATCGGATGAAGCAAAACTCTTCCCACACTGCGAGCAGAGATACGGCTTCTGTCCAGCGTGAATGCGCTGGTGTGTTCGGAAGTAACTAGCTGTGGTAAAGCTCTTTCCACACTGTGTACAGAAATAGGGCTTCTCTCCAGTGTGAGTGCGCTGGTGTATTTGGAGGCTACCAGCAGAGGTAAAACTCTTCCCGCACTGTGAGCAAGGATAAGGCTTCTCTCCAGTGTGAATGCGCTGGTGTGTTTGGAGATAATTAGGAGAAGCAAAACTCTTCCCGCACTGTAAACATGGATACGGCTTCTCTCCAGTGTGAATGCGCTGGTGTATTTGGAGATTACCAGCAGAGGTAAAACTCTTCCCACAGTGTGAGCAAGGATACGGCTTCTCTCCTGTGTGAATGCGCTGATGTGTTTGGAGGTTACTAGGAGAGGTAAAACACTTTCCACACTGTGAGCAGGGATACGGCTTCTCTCCAGTGTGAATGCGCTGGTGTGTTTGGAGACTACGAGCAGAGGTAAAACTCTTCCCGCACTGTGAGCAATGATACGGCTTTTCTCCTGTGTGAGTGCGCTGGTGTATATGGAGGTTACTAGGAGAGGTAAAACACTTCCCACATTGTGAGCAGGGATACGGCTTCTCTCCAGTGTGAATGCGCTGGTGTATTTGGAAGTAACTAGCAAAGGTAAAGCTCTTTCCACACTGTGAACAGAAATAGGGCTTCTGTCCTGTGTGAATATGCTGGTGTATTTGGAGACTACCAGCAGAGGTAAAACTCTTCCCGCACTGTGAGCAGGGATACGGCTTCTCTCCAGTGTGAATGCGCTCGTGTATTTGGAGACTACGAGCAGAGGTCAAACTCTTCCCGCACTGTGAGCAATGATACGGCTTCTCTCCTGTGTGAGTGCGCTGGTGTATTTGGAGGTTACTAGGAAAGGTAAAACACTTCCCACACTGTGAACAGAGATAAGGCTTCTTTTCAGTGTGAGTGTGTTTGTGTCTCCCAAGATGATTAGAAGTAGCAAAACACTTCCCACACTGTGAGCAGGAATACAGCTTCTCTCCCATGTGAACTTGATCTTTTTTCAAATTACTTTGGGAACTAAATATCTTCCCATAACCTGAACACTGGTCATTTTCCTTCTTCAATTCTTCATAAGATGTGTTCGGAACAGATGATGCCTCATTAGTACTTCTCATATTTAAACTTCATTTGCAGGAGAAGACTTTATAAATGATGATAGTCTCTAAGGGGAAAAAGGGAAGAAAAAAAGCACAACTTTAATGACATTCTTAGGCATTGTCCAGATAAAAAGAATATCCCCCCTCCCCGACCCCCAATTCAAACAAAACATAATAGATCATTATTAGGTTTATATTGAAAGATCACAGGTTGAAGATGGGCAATGAGTTTTGATACGCTGCATAAAATCCTGTCGTCCTTTCATGCATAATTGACTGGTGAAAAGCATCACCTGTTGGTCTGCGGATCGATCAAAGCGGCTATGGCTTAAAATATGTAACATTAAGGAAACATTACATCATAACAGCAAAAAGAAATACAAGAAGCTGCTTTCTACTTGGCTTTAGCTTAAAATTTAGCCTCTTTTTTGAATCTGTGCACAATCTGAGGTGAAAACAGAACTTGATTGTTTATTTCCGACAATGTCTGAAAATAGACAGCACATGACATGTTCAACAATAAACCAGTTGCATACCGCACAGGATTTAAAAAAAAAAAAAAAAAAAAAAAAAAGTGAATAAATAAATAATTAAATTCTTGTCCAAACGTATCTTTTATGAGCCTTGCACCTACCGTGCTTGGGTATGCATGAATTGCTCCCAAGATCAACTCGCCAGGGATTGGTTCCTGCAAATGATTCCATTCTTACAAACAAAAACCAACTGATTCCGGGGCCAAATGTTCTTGGAAACGGTTTTCAGACCACAGTGAGAAAGCGCCCTTGAATGATTCCCTTTTACTTGTGTCGAGTGCTACACCTTATGAACGATAACACAGTGTCTTCCTTTAGGATAATTGTGCAGTGCAGAAAAAAAAAAACTCTTTGAGTAGATTTTTGTGAAAACGGCTTCCACAAACGAACCAGAGGGCAAGAAACAAAAAAGAAAGGGTTATTATGGAAAAGGACTCTCACTAACACTAGTCTCCTCCCCACCCATCTTTCTCTACTTCACTGCTACACATCAGCGACTCTCCCTCAGAAAGGTGCATGAACAATACATATAAATTAAAGTGTTTGCTCTCTCCTGTACAGTTTTTTTTTATTATTATTTATGGCTGTATTGTTTTGTATAAATAAGGCTTTCATACCTTGTGGTTTTAAGGAATTAAAAGTCAAATATAGTTCATAGTGATGGGGAATTGATTAATTCTATTTACATGGAATCCTATTTAAAAAAAAAAAAAACCTGAATCTGTGTATGACCAAATCGGGTCATTATATGAACAGAATTTGTTTATTCATGTTTAAAAATGTAAAATGACTTTGTAGTGAACCACTAATTTAAAACACCTTAAGCACTTTTCATCTGAACTTACCTCAGACACAACAAGCTTATAGTTTTAAATCCTTCACATCTAACAGTCTCTGTAGAAATCTGACAGTAATACCTCAGTGTAGACCTTCCCATTCCACCGCCACGGCTTCTTCTTCTTTATTATTTTTGGCGAATGGCAACTAACTTATAGGTGCGTTACTGCCACCTGCTGGACTGCAGGGTAAAATATAACCTTAACTTAGATTCTATCTATTAATCTCGTTTTTTATATAATTAATTAATCGAGGTATTATATTTTTAGGTAATTTTCCCTAGAATGTTTTCTATTTTCAGATTCTTTCATGGTTTCTCTGAGATTTTATTATTCCTTCCTTCGTTTGTCAGTATATGTGTTAATGTCTCAATTTGTCCACAGAATTCACATTTATACATTAAAGTGTTTAGTTCTATTATACTCAGGTTTAGTCTCACTCTTTCTTATATATATATATATATATATATATATATATATATATATATATAAATACAGTCTTATCCAAATGTTTAGGCACCTGTTGATAAATAACAGATTAAAAAAAAAAACTTTTTTGAAGATGTCTCTCTTGGAAATGTAAAAAATGCACAATATTTCCAGCAAACATTGGTGCATAGTTACTTTTTATATCATAAATGAAACAAAAAATAAATAAAAACATTATCGTGGTACTGTGCAAGAGTTTGGGCACCCTACATAATCAGTACTTAGTAACACCTCCTTTGTCAGATATCACAGCCTGCAAACGCTTTTTATAGCCTAGTCTTTCAATTCTTGTACTTTGGATTGTCTCCCAAACTTCCTTTTGAATCTATTGCACTGCATAGCGTCTATGGAAGTCATGTGACAAAAGAACAAACGACTGGGAGTAGAAGAGTCATTAAGAACCGTTCGATTATGTTTCCTGTAAATAACCTAACGAAGGTTTTGGGATAATTTGTGCATGCGCACCCAGTAGAAAATGAACAAATCACTCTCTGAGACTACTCGTTCTTCGGAGTCATGGTAAAGATTTGTTCAAAAAGAAAAAAATATTCATGAATGAACCATCACTACTGTTTTATTTTAGCCGAAATAAAAAAAAAAGCACAATATTTTCAGCAAACATGGTGCATGGTTACTTCTTATGCCATAAATTGAACAAAAATAAAAATATTATTATGGCACTGTGCAAAAGTTTCGGCACGCTAAAGCTACGTTTACACTGTCAGTTAAATGTGACCCAATTTCGATTTTTTGCTCATATGTGACACATATCGAATATGTCCATGTAAACAGGAAAAAAAACGAATGCATTCCGATATTTCAAGATCGGTTTCAGGCCTCCTTCATATGTGGAAATAAATCAGATATAAATCAGATATGTGCTAATGTGATTGTCGTGTAAACAGACAGATCGGATTTCCTAAGTCGTTGTGTTCTGTACAAATAACGTAATGTTATTCTCTGATGGAAGCACGTGTGGCATGATAACATCACGGGTGATGTGGAAAAGGAAAAAGCCCCCCACCTTGTGTTAATGCTTATTTAGGCTAAGTAACATTAAGAAATCAGTATTTGTTAAATGAAGCATATGCAAAGGCTGCAACTAAGGTGTTTTTTCCCCTCCTCCACCGTTTTTATGACAGATGATTAAGTTCACTAGCTGCCAATTTTATTTGTACAAAGAATGAACTGTTATATAGCCTATCTTTGTTTGTATCTGTTTATTGTTATTTAAAAAAAATACATTTAATAACATCAAATTTTGAATATAGAAATAACTGGGAAAATAGACTTTCATAATAGAACATTAGAATGACTCAAAGAATTTAAGAAAATAATACACTCTTTAAAAAATGCTGGGTTGTTTTTGTAAACATGTTGGGTTGTTTATGCTGGGTAAAAATTCTGGATTATTTCAGGTACTTTAAACACATTGTTGGGTTGCTAATACTGGGTCAAATGATATGTAGTGAGTCATTTACAAATAAACACCTGGTTGTGTTATTTTGTCCCAACAAATGGTTTATTCTTTGCTCTCTGCTTTCTCCAAATGGCAGATTCAGGATATCCAGCGGCGTTCTGCGCTCATGTACCAGCCCAATGAAGCCTTATCTCAGGAAGAACTTCTATAAACTACTGCCTGCTATAATGTCTCCGTAGTAGTTAAAACAATGGAGGCATTTTATTTTGGCTATTTCTAACTGGTATTCTTTGGTATAATGTGGTTATAGTATAATATATCGATGCTGTACTCAGTTGCGGACTGGCCATCTGGAGTACCAGGAGTTTTCCCGATGGGCTGCGGGCCAGTGTGGGCTGGCCCAGTCAGTATGCAAATATATAAAAAATGATGAAAACCATAATCGAATCAATAACCATCTCTTTTTTATGCATATGGATGAGAGTGTCGATAATGCAACCACGGGGGGCACAATCCAATGTCTTCTTGTGCCAGTCCCAAGTCTGGATAAATGCAAAGGGTTGTGTCAGGAAGCCCATCAGACGTAAAACATTTGCCAAATCAATTATACGAATTACAAATATAATTCCTCTATCGGATCGGTCGTGGCCCGCATTAACAATGAAATTGGGCTACTGTTGGTCGAAGAAGGAAGGCGTGTTCGAAAGCAGAGGGAGAGAAAAGAAAATGAAAGAGTTTAGGAGTGATAGTAGTGACTTCGAATGTTGGGACCATGACAGAAAAGGCAAGAAAGTTGGTTGATATGATGCAGAGAAGGAATGTGGATACTGTATACTGTGTGTCCAGGAGACCTGGTGGATAGGTAGCAAGGACTGAAGAGAGTAGACAGGAGTACAGGGAGATGCAGCGTAAGGTAAAAGTAGAGGTGGCAAAAGCCAAACAAAGAGCATATGAGGACTTGTATGCTAGGCTGGACAGTAAGGAGGTAGAGGTGGATCTGTACAGGTTGGCGAGGCAGAGAGATAGAGATGGGAAGGATATGCAGCAGGTTAGAGTGATTAAAGATAGAGATGGAAATGTACTGACAGATGCCAGGAGGGTGATGGGAAGATGGAAGGATTACTTTAAGGAGTTGATGAATGAGGAAAATTAAAAAGAACAAAGAGTAGAAGAGGTGACTGTTGTGGAACAGGAATAAGCAAATATTAGTAAAAGTGAGGTGAGAAAGGCGTTAAAAGGGATGAAAAGTGGAAAGGCTGTTGGTCCTGATGACATTCCTGTGAAGTTATGGAAGTGCTTAGGAGAGGTGGCAGTAGAGTTTCTGGAAAGAGTAGTGGAAGCTAGGTTAAGGGCAGAGGTGAGCATTTGTGAGCAGCAATATGGCCTAGAAAAAGTACATCAGATGCAGTATTTGCTTTGAGGATGCTGGTGGATAAGTACAGAAAAGGTAATAAAGAGTTGCATTGTGTCTTTGTAGATTTAAAGAAAGCGTATGACAGGGTGCCGAGAGAGGAGCTGTGGTGTTGTTTGAGGAAGTCTGGAGTGGCAGAGAAGTATGTTAGAGTGGTGCAGGACATGAGAGCTGTAAGACAGTGGTGAGATGTGCTGTAGGTATGACAGAAGAGTTCAAGGTGGAGGTGTGTCTGCATCAAGGATCTCTAAGCCCCTTTTTGTTTGCTCTGGACAGGATGACAGATGAAGTAAGACAGGATTCTCCATGGACTATGATGTTTGCAGATGACATTGCGCTTTGTAGCGAGAGCAGGGAACAGGTCGAGGAAAATTTGGAGAGGTGGAGGTATGCTCTGGAAAGCAGAGGAATGAAGGTTAGTCGTAGCAGGTGGAAGGGAAGGAGAGAGAAGGGGAGAGAGGGAAGAGAAAGGAAAGCAAAGGAGAGATAACAGTTAGGTCTGGTCACAGTCACATAATGTATAATGTGAATGTATATTTACTGTAGAGTGCAAGCAGAGACTCCAGCAGGACTAACTATGACAGCATAACTAAAAGGGAGAGCCAGAAGGAAACACAAACATGAGGGTTCCCTGAGATGTAAAGCAACCAATCACCTCACCATCAACAAACCTGAGTGATCAATGAGAGTGGGGAAGACAGCATCTAAACATACCAGTTCACCATAATACTCTACGTCCATGAGTCCCCCAGATCTGCTCCTTTACCTAAGGCAAATCTATTTATAAAAATGGAGTTTTTCCTTGCCACTTTCGGCCTCAGCTTGCTCACCATGGACTATCTGACCATTTTGATTCATACACATTCAAATTCCATACAAACTTAAATAATTCTTTTGATTGTGTAAAGCTGCTTTGGGACAATGCCAATTGTTAAAAGCACTATACACATAAAATTGAATTGAATTAAATTGAACTGAAGAAAAGACAGGAGGCAGAGATAAAGGTGGCAGAGCTGAAGATGTTGAGGTTCTCTTTGGGAGTGACAAGGATGGATAGGATCAAGAATGAGTTCATCAGAGGGACAACCCATGTTAGATGTTTTGGAGATAAAGTCAGAAAGGCCAGATTGAGGTGGTTTGGACATGTTTAGAGAAAAGATTGTGAATATATCGGTAGAAGGATGCTGAGGTTGGAACTGCCAGGCAGGAGGTCTAGAGAAAGACCACAGAGGAGATTTTTGGATGCAGTGAGAGAGGACATGAAGTTAGTTGGTGTGAGAGAGAAGAGGAGGCAGAGGATAGGGTTAGATGGAGGGAGATGATTCGCTGTGGCGACCCCTGAAAAGCAGGGTCAGTGATGATGAATCAGTGCCTGCTAATGATAAACAACACCTCTCCCCTCTAGATCTACCAGAGCCAAGTGAAAAGAATGGCAATCAGGGGTACACCCTGGACAGCGTGTCAATCCATCGCAGGGCACACATGAGGTGCATTCCAATCTGTCTGAAGTACCCTGCGAAGTACAGTATACTTCACAGGGTGTTCAGCCATGTTAAGTGTGATTCCAAACCGCAGAAAGTGAAAATTATTCAGTTCTAAGGGAACTGAGAATGGTGTAGGGAACGAGTGAACAACAGGTCCTCACTTCACCGGAAATGGGAATTAAATATGTCCCATCATTCATTGCTGCATCGTGAAAAAGAATTGAGCTCTAAAAAGGGGTTATATATTTATTACCATTATTATCAAGGACAACATATTAAAAGGACACAACAATAAATTTTTTTTAAAATCAAAAAATCCCTAGTATTATATAGACTAGTAACTTGTAAAAAATATAAATCTTCGTACATCTTTAGTTAATTATTATAATAAATCAATCATTTATTTACAAATTATCCACGTTTCAATAGTATGTTTTATAATGGTATCAGTTTGTGTGTTTAATACACATTCAACATTTAATGTCCATAGTGTGAAGTTTCCACAGCAGTAGCAACAGGTATCTGAGGTCCTTATGTTACTATGGTAACAGACGGAGGAAGTAATTTCTGCGCTGGTAACTGCGCAGAGTTTTCCGAATGGTGGAGTTTTGTCGAGGGAAGTTCCATTCACCTTCACGGAAAAGGGAGAAGAGAGCACCCTGTGAAGTACACTACAGAATTGAACGCAGCTATACATTCACTTACACACTACGAGCAATTTAAAAATGCCAATTAGCCTAATCTGCAAGTCTTTGGACTGTGGGAAGAAAACCACCAAACACGGGGAGCACATGCAAACTCCATATACACAAAGATGGGAATCAAACCAAGACTGATTATGAATGCGTTGGGAAAAACAGCAAGGGGACTGACTCTGACCTTTTTAATAATTAATTGGTTAATTAGTGATTTCTTTGTTTTTGGCTAATATGTGCAAGGAGCTGCGGATCATTAATCCTTGAAAGGATGAACTAAGGCCTGAGGCATTGGTCTATATTTATATAGCACCACCCAGTGGTAAAGCCAGCAAACGCGCAAACCCAAGTGCTGTCGCCTTGAGAAGCGCCAGTAAAACCATTATTCCAGTTGAGTACCATCTTATTTGTGTGTTATTTTTTCCTTTAGATTCTCTCAATCAGATTTTTTTTTTTTTTGAGGTATTATATTAAGATTTGTAACTTTGATCTCCTATATGCTTTTGTAACAACTCCTGTAAGTAAAATTTTTGTCTCCTAGTTCTTGTACCTTGCATGTGCTCTACTGATTTCTCTCCTGTCCACAATATTCAAATGTTCCTGTCTTGTGTTTTTATATTTTAAATAGTGTGCTGTTAAATCGAATGTATCCAAACATTTGTCTGGGTATTACTATGTTCTTTCACTGTTGTTGTCTGTTCTCTCACTCAAAAAAACACTCTTCCTACATTCCTGCTAACACAACAAGTCTGGATGTAACACACTATCATGTTGCACATCTTCACCGTTACATACATGCCTTCAGATTTTTCACTTGGATGATGAAACATGCATGGAATATTTCACTTACTTTTTGTCACAGTACAGATTGGACTATAGAGATGAAAGTGAGGTAACACCAACACTAGCTCCATCATGTCGATCTACTGTAGTAATATTGTCTGTGGAGCTAGAGTGAATGGGTTGGACCAATCACAAATACAGATTATATGACCACGATCTGCACAGCCACCACTTAGAACTCTGTGCGAGGTCCAGGTTAGAGGGAACGGATGTGTTGATGTCATTTAAAACCAGTCTTTCAAAGTCATTGGATAGTAGTCATTCAAAGTTGAGACTTAAGGTTTTGATAGATAAAAGTAATAGATGTGTTTTTGCTGGAGCTATCCTCAAAACATGCATATTTAGACTTTAAATCATTATCTTATAATTATTGAATAACTAAATTCTAAAATCATGCATGGTGTCTTTCATTCTCCACATTGCAGCACATTATTAAATTTAGTTGTTTTGCTATGTGCATATGCCTTGTAATGAAACAATAAACTAGTGTTAACAGATTCGGGTAAGGACCACCAGAGAACCCGAAAGAAACATACTTATCAACAAACATACTTACATGCGCTTAGGAGATAAACATATCCAGCATTCAGGTTTGCATAAGGCATTAGCCATGTGGTTGCTGCTGTTACCCTAGCCTAGCCTCTCTTCTTCATTTATAAAACTAAGTGATTGAATTAAGTGCATTACAGTTCCATCCATTCTTATTTTAAAGCCTTTTCTCAAATGCCAAAACAAAAAAAGGTATTTCAAATGACTTTAAGTTACAAAAAACTAAGGCACACATTAAAATAAATTTTAATATAATTTTATCGCTCCTTTCCATTTTGCAGTCTGCAACAGAACGCTGCCTCAAATTAATAAATAGCTAACTGTTTGCGTCTCCTTCCGCTTTGTGGGTGGCACGTCAAACAAATAATTGCGCAAAAACATAACGCAAGCTTTTTCAAAATTATTAAAAGTAGCTTAGAGGCGGAAGATTTTGCCTTTTTTTGTAATCAAATTACTCAAGTTATTATTTCAGCCCTAGCTGAATTATTTGCATTTGAATATTGCCTGACATGGTAAAGCACACACAGTAACACTAAAATAACAACAACAGAGAATGAAGGGCAAATTAGGTGTCCCTGATTATACTGCATAAATATTACAAAATCTCTGAAAAAAATCCTATGAAACATTTACATAAATGTAATTTTCTATTCTCCAGTTATTTCTATATTTAAAGTTTAATTTCTTTGAATGTAACTTTTTATATAATAAACAGATGAAGGCTATATAACAGCTTATTCTTTGTACAAATAAAATTGTCAGCTTGTCTTGGATGTGAAAATTACCATCAGCGTAGTATATTTTCTATACAACATATACCTTTTTATGACTAAAGCTCTACTTAATTGCAGCTGTTTTGCACACTGTCCATTTGCGCCACCTGGTGGTCATTTCACGAATGACTTTGAAATGCAACTGATTTATTTTGCCGGTGTTGTGTCGAAGTTGGTTCCCCCATCAGGATGCGTTTTTTTTTTTAGCCCCACTCGCGTGAAAACGGCACAAGTAACGCGCATTTAGGACTAGGCTCGCCCGCAAAGGGTTATGCGCGTGCCACTGAAATTCTACGGAGTGCGGTAAAGGCCATATATATATATATATATATATATATATATATATATATATATATATATATATATGTGTGTGTGTGTATATTATCCCATATACTTAGTTTCCAAAGTGGGGTCTGCATTAAAGTCTAGTAACTTAGTTTTTAAGGTGATTTAAGTCTAAGGTGACATACTGTAAGGGTTAACCCCTAGAGGGCGCCAAAGCGCCCAAAGACTCGGTTTTGTGTTGTGTTTAAGTTGTAGTTTAGTTTGAGTTTGACTTCGTTTCCCATGGAGCACCTCGGTCAGGTGAGAGGAGCACGCACCTGAGCCGAGGTGACTAATTAAAGTAATTATTATGAATAGCCTGTTTTAGTTCAGTTTAACATGTAGGATTTGTTATTGTTACTTTGTGATGGTTGTTTTTCGGTGAGCGGTCTGGTAAAGTTTTCCAAGGGCTCTAAAAAAAGACCTTTTGTTTTGTTCTGCTTAATATATCATTAAAAAAACGTGAACTCCTAATCTATTTTCTCTGCATCTATGCCACGCAAACGCCGACAGCCACTTCGTGACACATAGGAGCAATTATGGACAATTGGTTGCATACAAGATGCCAGTGATGTAAGCATTACTTTAATTTTTACTTATTTGTTATTATTATTATTATTATTATTATTATTATTGTTTTTTAGGTATTTACTAAACAAAATTAATTGTTTATGTGAAAACATGAAATTATTTGAACATTTCCATTATTTACATTAATTTGCACACACTTACCCGCAATTCTTTGCAAACGACACGTGGATGAATTTGGAGTAATTAACAACTTTAGTTTGGAACAAGTAGTTTGGCAGTGAACATTCAACCTTTTGACTGCTCAATCTCTAAAGGTATGTAAATAACCTACATACTAGAGCATGCAAAATAAGAAAGTATTACCACTCGTTGCAAGACATTTTTCATAAAGTCTAGCTACTTATGGTATTTATTTCCCCTGATAGACAAATGGATCCGGGGCTGTATGAAGAACTTGAAAATTATATAGCATGTGGTACCTATCCAGAGGGTGCAACTAAATCCCAAAAATATGTTATAAGAAGGAGGGCATCGGACTTTAAGTTTGACGGTAAGTTAAAAGAGAATTTATTGATATGGCAGGCACGTGCACTCATATACATCAAAAAGGTGCTGGAGCACCTGCCCTTTTTCTGTGGATTTTTGGGGAAATTGGTTTGCAGCAAAGAAGAGCATGCTTTGGAGCATGGCTCATGTAATGAGTAACGTGTTCAGTAAGTGGCTTTATGGACTTTTATACTCCTCCTTATTTTCGGGATGTGTGTGAAGTGGTTAGCGCTGCTACAGTAGTACAAAGTTTGCTGGAGTGCAGTTGTGGCCGCGCGCTACAGTACCTGTTGTTTCATTCCCTTGTTTCAAGTAACTGTTTTCAAATGCTGCTGTTTTATCTGCTGTTGTTTGCTTTAGATGTGTCGTATATTAATTTTGTTGTTGTTTTACTGCTTCATTTGTGCGGCTGACTGCAGTCATGATTAAGTCATGTTGGAGATGCTTATTTAGCTGAAGTGTTATAAAAGTTTGTTTGTGCTTTATTGTAAAAGTCTAAATGGTTAATCAATGATATTGTTAAATTTTTCATGGTGGTTATATGCTTGATTTTCTTGCGATATTGGTTTTTGCAGCCTCAGTGACCCTTGATAATGCCTGATGACCTGCGATATTAAGACTTTGCGTGGAACTTTATTTCTCATTTTAAGATGAATGAGCCCTGTCTACTGTTGATTTAGCTTTGTAAACTGTGCTGTGGATTCATCTGCCTTACACTCTAATAAAAAAACTCGGCACTGCATGACACATTGTTTTCTAAGTACTGAGTAGTTTCATTCTCTAATTATTCTTTGTTCATGTTCATCCAAAGATATTCAAAGAAGACTTAGAATAAAGTAATAATGTCCAGAATGCCAGGCCACTGCTGCAAATATAAAACACAAGCAGGAACACATACCTATACAGGTGATTCCAAACTTGGGCCCTACACTTTGATCATATAGGCCTACTGTATATTTAAAAAAATTGTTTTAAAAACTTGTATTAATGACTAGTTTACCTGTATTGTATGTTTGCTTTTTTTTTAATTCTGCTTCATTAAGGTGACACGACCATTTAAGCTTGTGGGGATGGACCTCATAGGTAAACTAGTCAAAACAGATCAAGGCAATATGTATATCTGTGTTATGGTTGATTATTTTACAAAATGGTCTGGAGCATTTTCCCTCCCATCCAAAACGGCTGAAAATGTGGCCAAATGCATATTTCAGTTATTTTGCCGTTTTGGAGCACCACAACGCATTCTCACAGACCAGGGACAGGAGTTTGTGAATGAGGTTTGAAGCATTGTTACAGCATGTAACTACACACTAGTTAGAATTACACATTTAGTTGTAAGTCATGTTGGAATAGGTCATATATTTCTACAACGAAAAAAACAGATATACTTTAAAGGTTTTTATTTTTAAATTTTTTTTTTGCAAGCTGTTTGTTATGAAAGATAATACACTTATCCTTACTTTTTTTTCAACAGTTAAATTAAAAACTGTGCCAGACCCTTGGTATTTTGCGCTGCCTTTGTGCTCCGTACCATCCAAAGACAAACGGTCTTGTGGAAAAAATGAGCGGGACTATACAAAGGTAATAGACCTGTAATTGTATTTCTCCTAGAAATGTTTACTGTGTGTTAAAGGTTCAGTATGATCTAAAATCTTGTTTTGGTAAAACTAACCAAGTATAATTAACAGTAAAGCACATATATTAATGATCACATATAAAGATGGTTTGGTTGTTGATGTAGTAATACTTTTCAGATCACTGTGCAAACTTGTCCAAGAACAGCCAGAGAAATGGGATGTCTATCTGAAATCAGTGATGTTTGGGTTAAGGACCAAAAAACACCTAACAACCAAGTTCTCCCCTTTCTTCCTGATGTTCGGCAAAGAGGCAAGATATCCATGTGAGGTACCTGACAAATATAAGGTTGGTTGAAAATGTTAACCATGTTACTGTAGTTGGAAGAAGGGTTTAATTTCATATTGCTTATCAAATCATTGTTCACAATGTTTTGGTGTGTAAGAAGTCAGCAAGCATTTATTTAATTCCTATACAAAAAGCTCTTGATGACACACACACACACATGCTTCTGTTTATGGTGCTACTTGATATCTGTGATTCAATAAAAAAGCTACGTTATAGCCTCTTCAGGAAGCTCATATGTAAATACTACTGTAGGTTTACTAATGAGGTCATGGTGGCCTAAAAAAAGTGTTACAAAGTGCCTTAAGCAGTGACATGCCCATTTTACAACTGTAAATTGTTCTGATGGTGATATAAGAGGAAGGAAATAACACAACATAACTGCACTATTGATTAAGGTTACTGGTCTGTTTATGTTTATCTGTGAGACAATATGTAAATAGGTTTTCATAAAGCAACAAACTTTTGTAAAGCTATTTTACCAATAATTATCAAATTGATACTTCAGATTAACCATTGTGATAAATATGTTAGAGTGATTATGGTGATCAATAATGCTATAAGCTGACTAAGTGTAAGACAATGTTCACAGATAAAAACCATCAGCAATTTATAACAGAATTTTTGTGTTTTGCCAAACAGATAGACAGCAATGTGGAGAAAGCTGTAGGGCTGGAGGCTAGGCTATTGGCGGAGGCTATTCAAAGACAGGAGTCAATTTTTAGTGTTATCCAGAAAAATATTTAAAAGCCTCAGGATATGTATGAGACTCTTAAAGTTGTACACAAACTTGGCTTTAAAGTAAGAGACAGAGTCCTTAGACAAAATGTAAGGAGCCAACAAAGGAAGGGTGGACCCAAACTGGAGAGGCCCATTTACAATTGTTGCCATTAAGAAAGGAAAAAAAAAAAGTGCAGACCTCCAATCTGAGAGTTTTTTCAAAAAGTAAACATCAATCACATTCAACTGTTTAAAGAGCTCCAGCCACGAGTGCCCCACCGGATAAAAAGACAGAAAACACAATCAGCACAGCCCCCAGCTACAGCAGCAGTTCCATTCTTAGCACCGTCTTCGGCCCTGGCAGCAGCAGCACCCTTTCCTTTGGCCCTGGCAGCAACACCACCACCCTCTCCTTTGGCTCTGGCAGCAACACCGCCACCCTCTTTGTCGTCCCTGGCAGCAACACCACCACCCTCCTCTTTGGCCCTGGCAGCAACACCACCACCCGCCTCTTTGGCCCTGGCAGCAACACCGCCACACTCTTTTTCGGCCCTGGCAGTAACACCGCCAACCTCCTCTTTGGTACTGGCAGAAATTGCACTGCCCTCTTTTTTAGCCCTGGCAGCAAGACCACCCCCATCTTCTTCGTCCCTGGCAGCAACAATGCCACTCTCTCTTTTTCAGCCTCTGAGCCAACAGACAAATGTATAAAAATGAAGATTAATTATCCCAATATTTCTATTTGTGTGTGTGTGTCTGTGGGTATATATAGACTGAGAGAGAGAGTCTGTGTATACAATGGCAAGAAAATCTATGTGAACTTATTTCCTTAATTTGCCATTCATTCAACATTCACAATGATGGAAAAAGTAAGTGGACCCTTGACATTAATAACTGTTTTACCCGCCCTTGGTAGCAATAACCTCCACCAGGTGCTTCCTGTAGCTGTGGATCAGACCTGCACATCATTCCTAGCAGAACTGCTTTAGCTCTGACATATTCTTTGGACATATCATGCTCGTGACTCTCAAGTTATTTTATAGCCTCTATGTTGGGTTAAGGACTTGGCCTTAACTGTAAACGTACTCCTGTATTTTATGTCACTGTCCTGTTGCATCACCCAACTTCTACAGAGTTTCAGCTGACATAAAGACATTTTCACATTATCATGAAAAGTTTTTAATACGCTTGAATTTATCTTCCCCTCAATTAATGCAAGCTGGCCATGCCCTAATGCAACAAAGCAGGCCCAAATTATGAAGTTTCCTCCACCATACTTTACTGTTACGATGATGTTTTTATGATATGCAGTACCCTTATACAGTACATGTAAGGTGCTGTGTTCTTTCCAATTAGTAAAATCCTAGTTTCATCAGTGCACCAAACATTGTGCAAATACCGCTGTGGAGTGTCAATGTGCTCTTTTCGCAAACTTCAGGTTTGCAGCAAAGTACTTTTTAATAACCAGCAGATTCCTTTGTGCTCTCCTGCCATGAACACCCTACTTATTCAATGTTTTACATACTGCAGACTCATAAACACAGATGTTAGCTAGTTACAATGATACCTTCAAATCGTTGGCCGTCACTCTGGGTTGTTTCTTTACCTCGTTGAGTCTTTGTGCTTTTTGAGTCTTTTTGACTGTGCGCCCACTTTTTGCCAGAGTAGCTCCAGTCCCAAAGTGTTTCCATTTGCCTAACTGTAGAGTGGCAACCTCACTTTGTAACTAACCCTTTCCAACTTTATGTAAATCAAAAGTGCTCGATCATAGATCCTTTGATCTCTTGTTGGCGAGCAATGGCTTACATTAGCGTATTCTGATGCGCAGCAAAGTCAAGACGTTTAAGTGGTTTTTAGCAATCAAAATAACAATTAACAAGATTCCAGGTATGCTACCTGACTCCAAGTAGCCTATTTGAGGTTATTCACTTAAGGATTAAAATTATTTTTCCACTAGCACTGAGTTTTTCTCAATATGAACATGAAAAATAAGCATTTTTGTCTTACTATTTTAGGCACAATATATTTGTCAATATTCTTGAATTAGATGAAGATCAGATCATATTTTTGAAGAAATAATTGCAGAAAACCATGAAATTCCAAAAGGTTCACATACTTTTTCTTGCCATTGTATATGTGTGTATCCTAATATTCGAAAGGTTGAGTATTAAATTTTACTACTAGAAGAAACGGTGCTCCTAAACATCAAGTTTTCTATGCATTAATTTGTGCCTTTTTTTTTCTTCTTTTTTTTTATGTAGATGTAAAAGATGCTTGGAATAGTTTAAATGCCCATGTCCTGCTTTCCAAATTGGGCCATATAAATTATTCTACTGGGACATTGGTAAATTAAAGCCTGGGTTGGAGTTAGAGGTGAACATGGTCTTTTATTTTTTTTTTTAATTTGAAGAGCAAATAAATGTTTCCTTAAAACAATATACTTGCAATATGTTATTAATGAAAAGTCAATATCACAAGGTCATCAATGCCTATCTGGCCATGCTTGAACAGCAGCACAATAAAACATCAATTGAGAAGGTCCTTCATATTGATAGTTTTGCGATCTGATCTTTATGAACTGGAAAAATTCCACGATTTAAGGTTAGTAGTCTTGTCACATAAACAAATATCTGCAATTTAATGTAGGGGGTCACAGTTCGAGTTCTAAGATTATTTATCCACCTTTAATTCGTGGAATCCCAAAAACTACAAACTGCTGTTTGGTGTTGTCAACTCACTGGTTTCTGGTTGTAACTGTTGGTTTCTGTGAAATATATAAATTGACATATTATACAGTACGTCTATGTACTATTTCCAAATTAAGTGACTTATTTTACATTAGGTTTACATTAAGTACTTTAAAGTACTATTTAGTGTGGATTCTATTAAATATTCACTAAATTTTTATTTTATTTTTTTTTTCCCCTGTTGTGCAAAGGTAATATGTCCATCGGAAAGGAGGAAACTTCTGCTAGATCCATTGGGTGAAACGCCTACCAAATAAAAAAAAAAATGTGAGGATGCAACCAGGTAGGTTTTAGTTACAGCTCTGTAATAAAGCTGTAGTTAGCACATTGCCAAATTGCACCGGATAATTTGCAGGTAATTTTTATTTTTGAAATTAAATAAAATTAGATACTTATTTATGACCATTTTACTTTCTGTACTTGGATATAATTGTCCAGTCATAATATATGTTATTAAAATTTAAATACATTTTGTGTGTTTTAATGTAAAAATTAAGTATGATGCATCTTTCACTACATCTATTCACTATTAAGTTCATCCATCCTCTCTTTCATAGTCAGTGAAAGAACAATGAAAATTACAATTTAATTAACTGAGCTTGTTATTTTATAGTTATGCATTAAACTTGTATGACTTTAATATGAAAAAACATATTTTTTTGATCCCTTTAAAATAAATCTTTAAGTTTCATATATTTTTATAAAGTATCTACATCTGTTCATGGGCAGTTTAAAAATTTAATACATTTCACTATAAAGAAAATTTCATATTAACTTTATTTGCAGTGTAGAAAGAGATTCATACAAATAATACTTAAACATGTATTTACTGTTTAGAGCATTAATGAGGAAGAAAGGCATCAATGTGTCGAGGTGGAATTGTGACACAGTGCCTCATTCACACCAGCCTGACGGCACATCCTGTGGTGTTTTTGCAATTATGGTAAGTAAACCATTATTTATCTTACTCAGATATTATAACAAACAAATGGGTGCTTCCTCATTGAAATCTATTTTTGCTTGTGAATTATTGTTTTAAAATCAGTTTGCAGAGAAAGTATTGGGGCAGGAAAACCTCTCATTTTCAGCTACTCATACAGATGTGGAAAATTATCGGTGGCAGATTGCCACAAGTCTTATTAGAAACTCTGGTATGTTTTGTAATACGACCTACAAACCAAATATAAGTGTCTGTCATCTTAGACTTACTTTTACATAAGCTACAATATATAAATGGAACAGGTTGGGCTGAAAATTGAAGATGATCTGGTCTGGAATGTTGTCTTTTATGACATTATTTTATTATTTGAACAGATGACCTGACAGACCTCTGTCATCAATGTGGGAGGGCCAGTGTGGATGACTGCACAGATGAGAAGCTGACATGGGTATGTGTGTAATCTAAAGAACAAAAACACCCCACATAAAATGAACACATTGGAGGGAAAAATAAATAAATATGTACAGTGGCTTGCAAAAGTAATCAGCCCCCTTGAACTTTTCCACATTTTGTCACATTACAGCCACAAACATGAATCAATTTTAATGAAATTCCACGTGAAAGACCAGTACAAGGTGGTGTACATGTGAGAAGTGGAAAGAAAATCATACAAGATTCCAAACATTTTTTTTTAACAAATAAATAACTGAAAAGTGGGGTGTGCGTAATTATTCAGCCCCCTGAGTCAATACTTTGTAGAACCACCTTTTGCTGCAATTACAGCTGCCAGTCTTTTGGGGTATGTCTCTATCAGCTTTGCACATCTAGAGACTAAAGTCCTTGCCCATCCTTTTCTGCAAAACAGTTCCAGCTCAGTCAAATTAGATGGACAGCGTTTGTGAACAGTAGTTTTCAGATCTTGCCACAGATTCTCGATTGGATTTAGATCTGGACTTTGACTGGGCCATTCTAACACATGGATATGTTTTGTTTTAAACCATTCCATTGTTGCCCTGGCTTTGTGTTTAGGGTCCGCCCCAATCTCAAGACTTTTGCAGACTCCAAGAGGTTTTCTTCCGAGGTTGCCCTGTATTTGGCTCCTTCCATCTTTCCATCAACTCTGACCAGCTTCCCTGTCCCTGCTGAAGAGAAGCACCCCCAGAGCATGATGCTGCCACCACCATATTTGACAGTGGGGATGGTGTGTTCAGAGTGATGTGCAGTGTTAGTTTTTCCCCACACATAGCGTTTTGCATTTTGGACAAAATGTTCCATTTTTGTCTCATCTGACCAGAGCATCTTCTTCCACGTGTTTACTGTGTCCCCGACATGGCTTGTGGCAAACTGCAAACTGGACCTCTTATGGTTTTCTGTTAACAATGGCTTTCTTCTTGCCACTCTTCCATAAAGGCCAACTTTGTGCAGTGCACAACTAATAGTTGTCCTATGGACAGATTCCCTCACCTGAACTGTGATTCTTTGCAGCTCGTCCAGAGTCACCATGGGCCTCTTGGCTGCATTTCTGATCAGTGCTCTCCTTGTTCGTTGTGCCATACTCCTTCCATTTTTAAATGATCGCTTGAACAGTGCTCCGTGGGATGTTCAAGGCTTTGGAAATCTTTTTGTAGCCTAAGCCTGCTTTAAATTTTTCAATAACTTTATTCCTGACCTGTCTGGTGTCGTCTTTGGACTTCATGGTGTTGTTGCTCTCAATATTCACTTAGAGAACCTCTGAGGCCGTCACCGAGCAGCTGTATTTGTACTGACATTAGATTACACACAGGTGCATTTAGTCATTAGCACTCATCAGGCAATGTCTATGGGCAACTGACTGCACTCAGACCAAAGAGGCTTAAATAATTACACAGACCCCACTTTGCAGTTATTTATTTGTAAAAAAAATTTTTGGAATCATGTATGATTTTCGTTCCACTTCTCAAGTGTACACCAATTTGTATTGGTCTTTTACGTGGAATTCCAATGAAATTGATTCATGTTTGTGGCTGTAATGTGACAAAATGTGGAAAAGTTCAAGGGGGCCGAATACTTTTGCAAGCCTGTGTGTGTATTTTTTATATATATATGTGTGTGTGTGTGTGTGTAAAAAAAGTAACATTATATATATATATATATATATATATATATATATATATATATATATTATATATATAGTGTATGTATAGTTAAAAAGTAACTTCTCCTTCTAACCTTCACTTCTGTTGTCTTACAGAAACTGCTAATGTTCTTATGAAAAATGTCTTTATATAATAACAATTGATAAAATATTTTCACTATATAGATCTCCTGTGATTTATGTGAAAGATGGTTCCATCATTTTGTGTTGGCCAGCCCAAGACAATGGAAAAGTGTTTTTGTGCAGCTTGCTCAAGAGCTGAATTTTAGTGTGAAGAAACTGTAGTTTGGTTAAATTTTGTTTCTCTTTAATTTATTTATTTTCTAATTTGTTAAACATACATATGTACATTATACACTTATGTAAATTAAACAAAATATGTAAATTGTCGCCTTAATAAAATGTTTGTTTATTTAACCGCACATGTACTTGATATTTTATTGTGGATATTTGATAATTGTCCGCGTTACCTAACAGTGACAATTCCAGTGATCAGAATGTGTTTTTATTGCTATAATAAACATAGAAGAAAAAGTATTTGACAGTGACAATTCTGTCAATCGGGATACATTTTCCTTGCTCTATGGGTTAGAATGATGAACCTCAGCTGAGTCACTTGTAGGCTGTAAACAAGCCAGTAGTACACTCAAAAAAATTAAACTGGCTACCTGTTACATTACTAAAATGTAATGTGTTTTGTACATAATTTTATGTTTCCAAGATAAACATGAATAAATTGTTGTATTTGCATGAAATTCAACAACTTAACATGTATTAGATTCAAGTATAAAGTACAAAATGTTTCTGTTGGTGTAATTTTCTTTCTATTATTAATACTTATTTGTGGTGTTTTATGCTTTGTACATCTTTTCAAATTGAGAACTCATTTAAGTTGCTGCTGGTGTAAAATAGGGTTTTTATTAAATATAAAATCTCAGTTTTATCCCGTTTCTTATGCTTCCTTCCTTTACAGAATTCTGTTGACCATGGTTAATTATAATTAACCGAGGGTATTTAATAAAAATAATGGGAGGGGGGTGCTTTAATAAAACATGAATCTGACATTTGGCAGATGTATGAACATCTGATTAACATCGTCAAAAGAGCGGATCAGGGTCGTTTTAATTCATTTACGGCTTAAATATGTCGGCTAAGCGTCGTTAACGGACGTCTCGGCAACATCTGCCAGATGAGCAAACGCCCTCTGCCAGACATCTGCCAGCTGAAAAAGACAACGTCGCATAGACGTCTCCGTGACGTGCGTGTGCTATCTGGGAATAATCTTTGTATGATAAAAAGACTCGGGCATGAATCACGAAGCGTTTAATTTTCAAATAATCATTCACGCTAAGCCAAAACAGCAGAAGAATAGGAAATTAATAATCAAAAAAATACTTATGCTTTTTGCTGTTTGTCCAACATTGAATAATTATTTAATTATTGATAATTAAAGCTGCTCACATAGCGCGCTTTCACTTCTCGCATTCACTTTTAAAAATGCAGTGTTTAATCAGCAAGTATATGTTGCCTCTCTTTATGATGGGTAAATATTATGACTGAAATAAAGCTGCTCGTGTCGGCTCATATCGGGAGCATTTTGATCAAAGGGGAGATGAAAAGTGAAAGTGTGTACCACCAACATAGCACAATGCATGTGTGTGAATGGCTAAAATGTGGTTGTGAATAAGCCTTTTAGTGAATGTAAAATATTCGCGTGAACCCGCTGTGTGCGCTCTTTCACTTTGCTGAGTTTTGATCTAAAGTCAGATGAACGCACGTGTCGATATGAGAGATTTATAAGAGATTTCTCTTTCCCAGAAATACAACAAACACAAATTTATTTTTAAATAAGGGGCGTCTTTGCGGAGCTGTGCGAAACCCACGCTGATGTGAGCTGCTTTATTTTAGTCATACTGTAACATACTAACATATTTTTGCTGTGTAATGGACCTTTCTCTTATTACTCTGTTTTAACAGGGGTGGGGTGTAAAGATTATAAATGCGTCTGGGAAAACAGCAAGGAAACTGACTGGCCAAACAAGCACTAATAACAGCACAAGGGCTTGTAAAAACATTTTTATTATTTAGAACAGCTAATTAAGTTTACTAGCTAACGATGCCATTTGTAGAATGAACTGTTGTATAGCTTCTGTTTGTATCGGTTTATTGTTATTATAAAAAAGTTGCATTTAAATACATCAAAATTTAAATATAAAAATACAGTGGAACCTCAGATTACGAGCATAATTTGTTCCGGAAGTGGGCTCGTATTCCAAAACACTTGTAAACCAAATTTAAGAAATAATGGAAACTGAAATTATTTGTTCTACAGCCCAAAAAAATAAATACATAAAAATAATTAATACAAAATATTAAGTAAAAATAAAACAAATTAACCTGCAGTTTACCTTTCAAAAAAGTAAAAAAATAAATCCCAGCAAATAAGTGTTTCCCTTTGTGCACGCAGGCACTGTTTAAATTCAAATTTCAAATTCAAATTTTATTTGTCACATACACAGTCATACACAGTACGATATGCAGTGAAATGCTTACATGACCACCATGTATGAACGACTATGTGTGTGTGTGTTTATGTCTGAGGCTAGAGTAAGTGGAGACTCTTGCTTTTAGCCCCTCCTGTCTCCCCCTCCTCATCTTACACATTAAAACTTTCTCCTCTCGTTTGAACACACTCACACATTAATGGAAAGACTGTTGTTCTCTTCTAAATTATTAAAGCTTCTCCGCTTTATTTTATGTTGCTCGCGGCAGCGTAACAGCCCGTTAATTCATGCTCTTGTAATGATGAGATGAACAAACTGGTCGATGTCCCCGTTCTTTTATTTTCTGCAGTGTCTGGCTATAGTATAAACTTTCAGGTGGATCCAGCACTTAAATCCAACTAAAAAAAAACTACTAAAGAACAAAACTCAAGCTCTATATTCTAGCTTACATCTCGCGTTTGCGTTCACACACACCGGACTGCATTACCCACAATGCATCTCCCACACTGTGTAACGTTTGGATTTAATTTTATCACGGGGTCGTGAATCAAAATAAGGGATTTTAATAGTCACTTCCGGTATTGTGCAATCGAGACGGAACAAGTAAAGATGCGACACAACAACAATTACTAAATCAAACCAAAGTGTATTATACAAAACAAACCAACAACCGAACAAACAAGGTTCCCATCTTGTTTCATTACAAAATTCAGTGCAGAGTTTCAAATGCCAAACAAATTCTCATCATTTTAAAGTTTATGTATCTAACCGTACATCAGGATTTATAATGCATGTAGAATTCTTAAATCTGATTTTTTTTTTTTCTTATTTGGTTCATCCTTTCTGCATCTTCATATTGTCAATACAAATTATGGTGTATAATAAAGCCATTATTTTATGTAACTCTTAGTCGTCCAGGTGAGGTTATCTGACTTCTGGACTGGAAGTTACTCAGACTGAAGAAGTAGCTACTAAGGTAAGTAATGAAACTAATCTACCTGACCTCTTATACAAACTTAAATAATTCTTTTGATTGTGTAGAGCTGCGTTGCAACAATGACAGTTGTTAGAAGCACTATACAAAAAAAAAAAAAAAAGGAATCGAATTTAATTTAATTAACCAGTAGGTCATTCATCTGTGTGGTTAAGGAAAAGGGTCTCTTTAATAAAGGCAGAACAAGTAGTTTCTAATTTAACAGCCTGTCAGAAGTCGTATCCTGTGGTATACGTCTGTGAATTCTTCACTAAACAAGAAAATGTAACATATTTCTAAATGGATTCTACTGATATGTTGTTTATGTTTGTTTCCCAGCAAAACCAAGGGCTGATGCAGATTAATAATAATGAACAAGACCGGTAATTGATATTGTTGTGGCGAGTTTAGGGACGATTAAGCAAAGACGCAAAGATTACTCCGGAGACCAGTGATGTTGAGGCCAATAGACTTTATTCTGTGCAGAATACAGCCGAGCAGTTTCTCTGCAGAGGAAAAAAAGCTTGCCTCTTTTACGATGCACGCTTATATACGTTTACATGACACTTCTTCAACATCTTGTTCCTACCAACACAATACTCCCTTACATGTGTTCGGTTTATAAAAGATACAATGCTTCAAGGACATAGGTTTACTTATTCCTACAAGACACAATGCTCTCATACATGTTCATATTATGGCTGAAGGAAACATCACTCACTTAGTTGAACAGTTTGTCCATGTGCTCCCATCCTACAGCGGGAAGTATCTGCTCTGTAGAGTCATACTGAGGCCTTGGTGGCCCAGCACACAGTTTTAAAGTCATTAGTCTCTTTACTGGTAACAATGTTACATTTTGTACTATATTGTTCCCTACATATTTAATAATAGCAGATTAAATATCTGTTTAGGAACACAATTCCTGATTAATATTTTGTGGTTAAATCGCTACAATATTTGCAACCAATATGTATTTGCAGCAATTTTTTAAATAAAAGTACTTAAAACATTTTAATCTTAACCTTCAATTTTCAAAATTTAAAAATGACAATTTTCTACATAAAACTTTGTTGAAAGGCACTTAAGCATGTCTTTACCAGTAGAATTATTGGAATGTTTTACTTAAACCTACCTTAACTCCTCTTCTTCTACTACCCACATACCCTCCCAATTAACAACTGCAAGATATGGTAATTTCAAGGTAACTTAACCCAGTTCAAGAAATTAAAAACCTCTTTGATTATTTCTTTGCTTAATGAAGTCCAATGAATTGACAGCAATACTTTACCATGTAGTAATGGTGTTACGGCTTCTCTTGTGTGTGAATGCGTTCGTGTCTTCGAAGACGATCAGAAGAAGCAAAACTCTTCCCGCACTGTGAGCAGAGATACGGCTTCTGTCCGGCGTGAATGCGCTGGTGTGTTTGGAAGTAACTAGCAGAGGTAAAGCTCTTTCCACACTGTGTACAGAAATAGGGCTTCTCTCCAGTGTGAATGCGCTGGTGTCTTTGGAGGGGACCAGCAGTGGTAAAGCTCTTTCCGCACTTTGAACATGGATACGGCTTCTCTCCAGTGTGAATGCGCTGGTGTATTTGGAGACGATTAGAAGAAGCAAAACTCTTTCCACACTGTAAACATGGATACGGCTTCTCTCCAGTGTGAATGCGCTGGTGTATTTGGAGACTACCAGCAGAGGTAAAACTCTTCCCGCACTGTGAGCAAGGAAACGGCTTCTCTCCTGTGTGAACGCGCTGGTGTGTTTGGAGGTTACTAGGAGTGGTAAAACACTTCCCACACTGTGAGCAGGGATACGGCTTCTCTCCAGTGTGAATGCGCTGGTGTGTTTGGAAATAACTAGCATTGGTAAAGCTCTTTCCACACTGTGAACATAAATAGGGCTTCTCTCCTGTGTGAATATGCTGATGTCTCTGAAGATTATTAGAAGAAGCAAAACTCTTCCCGCACTGTACACATGGATACGGCTTCTCTCCAGTGTGAATGCGCAGGTGTGTTTGGAAGTAACTAGCAAAGGTAAAGCTCTTTCCACACTGTGAACAGAAATAGGGCTTCTCTCCTGTGTGAATATGCTGATGTCTCTGAAGATTATTAGAAGTAGAAAAACTTTTCCCGCACTGTAAACATGGATACAGCTTCTTTCCTGTGTGAATGTGCTGGTGTTTTCGTAGGTTACAAAGAGTGGTAAAACACTTTCCACACTGTGAGCAGGGATACGGCTTCTCTCCAGTGTGAGTACGCTCGTGTCTCCCAAGATGATTAGAAGTAGCAAAACACTTTCCACACTGTGAGCAGGGATACCGCTTCTCTCTCATGTAAACCTGCCGATCTTTTTTCAGATTACTTTGGGAACTAAATATCTCCCCATAACCAAAACACTGGTCATTTTCCTTCTTCATTTCTTCATAAGATGTGTTTGGAACAGATAATGCCTTATTAGTACTTTTCATATTTAACCTTCATTTGCAGAGACGAGATAAATGATGATAGTCTCTAAGGGAAAAAGAGAAGAAGAAGAAAAAAAGACACGACTTTGATGACATTCTTTGGCATTGTCCAGATGAAAAGAATCCCCCCTCCCAGCCCCCAATTTAAATAAAACATAACAGATCATTATTAGGTATATATTGAAAGATCACAGGTTGTAGATGGGCAATAAGTTTTGATACGCTGCAAAAAAATCCTGTTGTCCTCTCATGCCCAATTGACAAAAGTATCACCTGTGGGTCTGCGGGCCAATTAAAGCGGCTATGGCCTAATGTATGTAACATTGAGTAAACATTACATCATAACAGCAAAAAAAAAAAAAAAACAGAAGCTGCTTTCTAGTTGACTCTAAGTTTAAAATTTTGCCTCTTCTTTAAATCTGTGCATGATCCGCGGTGAAAGCAGAACCTGATAATTTATTTCTGTGACTGAATCTGTACTGAAAACGCACAGATTCAGTCACGTGGAGACGGCACATGATATGTTTAATAACGTACCAGTTGCATGCCGCACGTGATTTAAAAAAATAAATAATTAAATTGTCGTGTAAAACGTATCTTTTATGAGCCTTGCACCTACCATGCTTGGGAATGCATAAATCGTTTAACTTCACTGCTCTTGCTGTTGTTAAACCAGAGAACCTGCAAAACTACTTTTTGTGTCATTGTTTAAAATCTCATGTTTCGGGAGGAAAATCAAAATCATAGATAAAGAAAGATAAGACACTATAGAGAAAGCTGTTTTGTGGCTCTGCCAGAGAAGTCATGTAGAATCAACTTTTTTTTATTATTATATTACTACTTTTAAAATGTGTAAATTCTACTGCTTCTGGAATATGGGAATGACTTCGCAAAAATGTTGAACTGTCAAATTGCTAATAATATTTATTTATTTGTATATTTTATTTTTGGTCACAGCAACAACAGAAAACAACCATAAAAACATGTGATCTTATAAATCTGTGCTACTTATTGGCCTATGTGACCATTAAAAAAATAATAAATTCATGTTCAAGTCATTTACTGTATATAGTTGTTTAGAAACCGCCATCCCAAGCAGCCGCTATCAGCTGAACAAAGGCATGAGTGTGACACCCAGCATCAGCTTTGCACAGTGCAAAATCAGTTTTTGCAGATGATTAAATTATGTTGTGCAAAGTGGAGTGAAGTATCATCTGAATAAATGTGTGGCACAGTGCTACACCTTATGAAAGATAACACTGTGTCTTCCTTTAGGATAATTGTGCAGTGCAAAAAAACAAAAAAGAAAGAAAACCCTTGAAGGAATTTATTTATTAATGTTTAGAAATGTAAAATGATTTTGTAGTAAACCACCAATTTAAAACTAAATAAAACCTAGCCCTGAAACTATGGTCTTACATTTATGCCACAATCCTGAGCGTGCAGTTTTGACATTTTGCTAATAGAAAAAGCACTTTATGCATGTGCAGGGTCTTTTCTGGATGCTCAACGGCTCGGTTCTGCCCGTGCAGTGTTTCCTCTGTGTTCCACATCCTTTCTGTGCATGCTCGACCGTGACTGCCCTGTAAGCTCGGTCAACTCTGTCCAGTGTTACAAAACTAGCCAATCACAGACTTTTACACACTACTTTTAATCGTCTGTTTCTTATCCATCAGCTGGCACGATCGACAGCATACCGGAATTCAATTCAGTTCACTTTTATTTGTATAGTGCTTTTTTATTTTTTTTTTAATGGTCATTGTCTAAAAGCAGCTTTACAGAATCAAAAGAATATTATAAGAAATTAAAATTATATTATATATATAAATGATAGGAAATTATATACGGGAAGCATTGTAAATAAAGTTTTATTTGTTTATAATATTATAAATAAACGTTATAGTACTATTTTTTATTGAATTATGTATTAGTATATAACAGTTTCGTTAGTCCATTGTGTGTTTTTATTTACTTATCTAATTTTCCCTATAGCTCACCGTTAGACTACGCTGACTAAAATTAAAATCGGACAACTGTGTCTCCTTATTTATAAACCTTTATTAACAACACTTCCGTTATGCTGTCGATAGTGCCACCTGATATAGAAGAAACAGTCAATTAGACGTGGTGTGTGGAAGTCTGTGATTGGCTCGTTTTGTAAAGCTGGACAAAGTTGAGGGAGCTTACAGACGGAGTCGAGCGTGCACAGGAAATGTGTGCCATGCGCGTGCAGGTAGCGTGCGCGCACCGTAAACGGATGTTGCGTGCACGCGCAGAAAACACGAGGAACGCGCGGGAGGACACCGCACACGCCAAACCGAGCTGTTGAGCGATCAGAAGAGAAGTGGCACGCACACAGAGTGCTTTGTCCGCCCTCAAAATGTCAAACCTGTGCGTTTAGGATTGTGGCATGAATATATCGCCATATGAAACACCTCAAGCACTTTTCATCTGAACTTACCTCAGACAGAACAGGCTTATAGTTTTAAATCCTTCTCATCTAACAGTCTCTGTAAAAATCTGCCAGTAATACCTCAGTGTAGACCTTCACCTTCCACAGCCACTTCTTCTTTATTATTTTTGGCGAATGGCAACAAACTTATAGGTGCATTACTGCCACCTGCTGGACTGCAGGGTGAACATCAGATTAGTAGGAACACAAAAGCAAAACAAAACAAAACAAAATATCAGGGTAAAAAATTAAAAAATTTTTTAAAACCATTTTTAAGGTATATTTTTCAGGTAAATTTCCCTAGAATGCTTTTTTATTTTTATTTTTAGTCTCTGAGATTTTATTTTTCCTTGTCATATATTTTGCAGTTTATCAGTATGTGTTAATATCTCCATTTGTCCAAATGTATTCACAGAACACATCACAGTGTTTTAGCCTATTATACTAAGACTCGGCTTTAGGTCATACATTATATATATATATATATATATATATATATATATATATATATATATATATACACACACAAATATGGTATGTACAGTATATGATTTTTTTTAAATATGATTTTCAGTCTGTGAATTCTAGCTAAACTGTTAGAATGTTTGAAACTTTTAAAAGCACTCGTGACAATCTAAAACAAGGACTGTAATACTTGCAATTTTAAATAAAAACCCTTTTGCTCTTTTTCCCGTCATAAGGTAGCAGTGGACAAAGATGAAGGCGTAGATATCACAATGACCGGCGTAGATATACAATAACCCTATAAAACTGTTTATGGCTAATTGCTAAATTCTCATGGTATGGTATGTAGAGGAATAATCACAATTTTTGTAGCTAAATTGGAAGAACATATTTATGGGGAAGTTACATTCCTTTATGATGTTTGTATGAAAAACATACAAACATACAAACTGTTCAAACTGTTCAAAATGTTTGTATGAAAATGTCTGTATTTCCTGAATTGTTAATGTCACACTGTGGGCAAAGCCATTTAATTAAAGCTGTAAGTATCTACATTGGTCCCATCTTGTTTCATTACAAAATTCTGTGCAGAGTTCCAAATGCCTAACAATGTTCAAACATTGTTCCAAAACTTATTGATCTAACTGTACATCAGGAATTATAATGCATGTAGTACAGGCTAAAAATGCATATAAATAAGTCTTTAATCTGATTTTTTTTTCTTGTTTGGTTCACCTTTTCTGCATTTTCATACTATCAATACAAATGGTGGTGTATAATACATTTACATTTAGCAGACGCTCTTATCCAGAGCGACTTACATTTTTATCCCATTATACATTACACATCTGAGGGTTAAGGGCCTTGCTCAAGGGCCCAACAGTGGCAACCTGGTGGTTGTGGGGTTTGAACCTGGGATCTTCAATATCCAATGCCTTAACTGAGCTACCCCTGGCCATAATTGTATGTGATTCTCAATCATCCAGGTGAGGTTATCTGACTTCTGGACTGGAAGTTCCTCAGACAAAAGAAGTATCTACTTAGATGAGTAATGAAACATATCTACCTAACAAGAAATAAATCCATTATTCATTAACCAGTTTGTTAGAGTTATCCTTCGGTGTATTTAAGGAAAATAGAGGCAGAACAAGTAGTTTCTAATTTAACAGCCTGTCAGAAGACGTATCTTGTGGTATACCTCTGTGAATTCTTCACTAAACAAGAAGATATACAATCCTAAATGGAGTCGACTGATGTGTTGTTTTTGTTCGATTCCCACCACCACTAAGGGCTGATGCAGATTATTAATAATGAAACAGACCAGTAATTGATATTTGAAACAAATATGTTTTTTTTATTTTTAATCTGCAAAGTAATTTTAAAAACATTTTAATTTTAACCTTTAATTTTTTAAATTAGGAATGACAATCTCCTACATAAAACTTTGTTGAAATGCACTTAAGCATGCCTTTAACAGTGGAATTACTGGAATGTTTTTACTCAAACCTACCTTGCAACCTCTTCTACTACCCACATACACTGGGCCTTCCCAATTAACACATTTTGTTATGTAGATTTAGGTGATCACACCCAGTCAATTGACCCCAGCCAGAAATCACATGTTGAACTCACTTCAGGAGTTGCAGAGTCTGCGATTTCAAATGCCCTGCATGGTTATCATAAAATAAAAATGATGTCTTCTGGCTGGAGGGTTGAGTAAGTAACTGTGATAAGCAGTTTTTTTAATTTATCCCCCTTTTTCCATATTTTCTCCCCTAATTTAGTAGTGTCCAATTCTCCCAGTCACCGGAGGCTCCCACATTAAGCTTCTATTGCCAATCAGTCGGGAGGGCCGCAGACCGACCCACGTGTTTCCTCCGATCCACGTCACAAGCCATTTTTTCGAACTCCTCGCTCACGCACCGTTGGGGGAACAGCGCTATCCGCTCCCTCCGCCTGCGCGAGCTCACAGACGCCCCTGATGGGCTTGTAGAGCAGTCAATAATGTGGGAGCACTGAGTACCGCTCGGCCAATCAGCTCTCTCTGGCTGTGAAAGGTTACAGCATCACCTGGGGATCGAAACCAGCGCCAAGTCCCTTTGTTTAAAAAAAGACATGCTGAAGAGGTTATAGTTCGCCAATAAACACATTGACTGGCCTAAAGTGAATTGGCGCAATATTTTGTGGACTAATGAAAACAAGATTGTCCTTTTTGGAGGCTGCAGACAGTTTGTCAGGCGACCCCCAAATCGAGATATGGAGCTTTACTCACTTTTTTCAACACACTGCTATTATTTTGAACACAACTGTTGATACCACAAACTCAGATCACACTGAATGCGCAGCTGGCACCTCTAATCCGAAGACAAGACTGTTAAATATTAGATCTCTCGCATCTAGAGCAGTTACTGTTAATAAAAGTAATTAGATCAGGAGTTTGATATACTTAGTTAAACAGAAAGCTGGATTAAACAGGATGGGTATTTAACTTTAAATGAAGCTAGTCCTACTGGATACAGCTGCATACACCAGCCTTGGCTAACTGGTAGAGAAGGAGGCATTGGAGTTATTTGCGATGATAATATGACTATCGTATTAAAAACACTTACACAAATTCAACATATTTAAAGTTCTCTATATTAACATGACAAGTGTAGCTACAAATATGAAGTCTGTTCAGTCACTCCCACTAATTATCATATAAAGACCCCCAGGGACATGCTCTGAATTTCTTTGCGAATTTGCAGATTTCCTCTCAAACCTAGTCATTTTTGTAGACAAAGCGTTGATTGCTGGAAATTTAAATATTTATTTTGAGAATCCAAAAGGACTCAGTAGGAGTAAATCCATGTGTAGTATGACCCAAAATAAAGCACATCACACTTTAGATTTAATGATATTCTTTGGATTAACTCCGCAACAGCCGGTCCTAAGCCCGGATAAAGGTTGGGCGTGGGGTTAGCTACCCCACCCCATAAAAAAACACTCTAGCTACAGAAGCATCGATTACAAGAACCAAAGAAATCTACCTGGGCAATGTAGGCCCTCAACCATAGAGACTTATGATGCATCGCAGTGAAAGCCGCAAGAAGGCTGCAACGCTGACCCCCCTTCTGACATTCAGGAAAACATCAAGAATAGCCACATGGAACATCAGGACAATGTATGATAAAGGAAGAACAATCCAAGTAGCACGAGAGATGGAAAGATATAAGATTGATGTGCTAGGACTGAATGAGACAAGGTGGCTGCAGGCTGGACAGTTGAGACCTCCATGAGGAGAGCAGTTACTGTACTCGGGGAATACGGAGGATGGTGCCCCACACATTGAAGGCGTGGCCCTGTTGTTGGCAACGGAAGCACAGCGAGCACTCATTGGCTGGGAACCTGTCAACTCCCGCATCATAACAGCACAGTTCACCACCAAGAAAAAAAAAAACATCAGACTGAACATCATTTAATGCAACGCCCCCACAAACGATGCTGAGGAAAAAAAAAAAAGATGAGTTTTACTAGCAGCTCCAGTCAGTCATTGACAAGGGAAGAAGCAAAGACATGACAATACTAATGGGCGATTTTAATTCCAAGATTGGATCAGACAATACAGGATATAAGGACATCATGGGTACTCATGGACTTGGAGAAATGGATGAGAATGGAGAGTGGTTTGTAGACATCTACACCTTAAACCAGCTGGTGATAGAGGGGAGCATCTTCCCACACAAGCGCATCCACAAGGCTACATGGAGTTCCCCGGACCATGTTACAGAAAATCAGATTGACCATATCTGCATCAGTCGGCAATTCAGAAGATCGTGGCAGGATGTGCACTTGATGAAGGGAGCAGACGTTTTTTCTGACACAACCCCTTGGTAACATCAATGAGACTAAAGAAGCACAACACCGCTAGTAATAGGCGGACAAAATACAATGTTGGACTAGTTAAATGTAGATATGCAAAGGAGGCCTTCAAAATTAGTTTGAACAACAGGTTTCATCCTTTGCAAGAACTGATGGATGATCCTGAAGCAGACATTGAGACACAACGGGAGACCAGCAAGAAACTTTGGCTAGACACCTGTGAGGAGATACTTGGAAAAAAGAAATACCAGTATAAATAGTGGATATCTGCTGACACCAACCAGAAACTAGAACTGAGGAAAGAGAAGAAAGCTTCCGTGAACATGAGCCGAACTAGGTCAGAAAAGGTGAAAGCACAGAAAGAGTACACATGGTGGACAGAGAGGTGAAGACCAGCATCAAAAAAGACAAACGTGAATATATTTGTGATCTGGCCAGGCATGCAGAGGACGCTGCAGGACAGGGAAACTTACCTTATAACCAAGAGGCTTGCCGGCAGGTTTCAGCAGGCAGACAAGCCGGTTAGGGACAAAAATGGCAACCTACTGACAACAACTAAAGAGCAGCTTAAGCGATGGGCAGAACATTTCAGTGAACATTTAAACAGCCCTGCTCCGGCAGAACCACCAGACATTCCACCGGCAGGGACAGAGCTTCCCATTAACTGTGACAAGCCATCGAAAGGGGAGATAAGAAAGGCTGCCGAAGCACTGAGGAAAGGAAAGGGAAAAGCGGCTGGTCCGGATGAGATTCCAGCAGAGGCCATTAAAGCTGACATGGAAAGTACTGTCAACATCCTTCACAGCCTCTTCAGTAAGATCTGGGAGAAAGAAGAGTCACCAGCTATATGAAAGAAGTAAATATTATCAAGCTACCTAAGAAAGGTGATCTCAGTGTCTGCAGTAACTATCTAGGGATTATGCTCCTTTCAGTACCAGGCAAGGTACTAAACAATGCCTCCTTTATCCTCTCCAGAATGACTGTCGAACCTAAGCTCTGAGACCAGCAGGCAGGTTTCTGCAAAAACAGGTTATGCGCTGATCAAATTGCCAGTCTACGTATCATTGTGGAACAGTCACTGGAGTGGAACTCTCCACTCTATATCAACTTCATAGATTATGAGAAGGCATTTGACAGTGTGGATAGAGAGACTCTTTGGAAACTGCAGAGACATTATGGAGTTCCTCCAATAATTATTGTAATGATCCAATGCACGTAAAATAACATGAGCTGCCGAAATATCCATGCTGGTGAGGTAGTGGGAAAAAAGTAATGTAATGAGTTTAATGATTTTAACAAGGCAAAATAGTATGGACAAAAAATCAAGTTGTTACCTGTACATTAATACTATGGATCAATTTCCTATTAACATAGTCTCTCTCATTTATCTTCAGAGAGTAAGTTGTTATGGTTAGATACATACCCAGAAAGTTACCTCTGTTTTTGAAACCGAAAGTGAGTGAGGTTATCCACTAACTTGCTCTTAAACTTATCCGGGTATAACCTGCTTTCTGGAATACCCCCCTGGGGACTCATGGACGTAGAGTATTATGGTGAACTGGTATGTTTAGATGCTGTTTTTCCCACTCTTAATGATCAGTCAGGTTTGTTGACAGTGGGGTGATTGGTTGCTTTACATCTCAAGGAGCCCTCATATCTGTGTTTCCTTCTGGCTCTTCCTTTTAGTTATGCTGTCATAGTTAGTCCTGCCGGAGTCCCTGCTTGCACGCTACACTAAATATACATTCACATTATGTGACTCCAAACATACCCAACTGTTATCTCTCCTCTTCTACTTTCCCCTTTCCTGTTCTCTCTCACTCTCCCTTTCTCTTTCCCTGTCAAGCTACATATGTCGTTCCTGAGTCATCCTGGATGTCCTGTTTGATCCCTTTGGGATGCGTCTGGGTTCTGGGGACAGGTTTAACTCTACCATGAAGACGGTTCTGGCCTCAGCTGATGTTGACAGAAGTTTCTCTGAGATCAATTCCTACTTTCTCTTTCACTAAATGAGAATGGGTTCCCTGTTGAGTCCGGTTCCACTTAAGGTTTCTTCCTACTGCCATCTCAGGGAGTTTTTCCTTGCCACTGTCGCCCTCGGCTTGCTCATCAGGGACTATGTGACCATTTTTGATTCATACACATTTCATACAAAATAAATAATTATTTTGATTGTGTAGAGCTGCTTTGCAACAATGACAGCAGTAAGAAGCACTATACAAATAAGACAGAATTGAATTAAATTGAATTAAGTCATTCATCTGTGTGGTTAAGGAAAAGGGTCTCCTTAATAAAGGCAGAACAAGTAGTTTCTAATTTAACGGCCTCTCATAAGTCGTTTCCTGTGGTATACGTCTGTGAATTCCTCACTAAACAAGAACATGTAATATAATTCTAAATGGATTTGACTGATATGTTGTTTTTGTTTGTTTCCCACCACCACCAAGGGCTGATGCAGATTATTAATAATGAACAAGACCGGTAATTGATATTGTTGAGGCTAGTTCAGGGATGATTACCCGAAGACGCAAAGATCACTCCAGAGACCAGGATGTTGAGGCCAATAGACTTTATTCTGTGCAGAATACAGCCGAGCAGTTTCTCTGCAGAAGAAAAAGCTCTCGTTTCTTCTACGATGCACGCTTATATACGTTTACATGACACTTCAACATCCTGTATCCACCAACACAATACTCCCATACATGTGTTCTGTTTCTAACATGATACAATGCTTCAGTACATAGGCTTACTTATTCCCACAAGACATAATGCTCTCATACATGTTAATTTTATGGCTTAAGGTAACATCACTGACTTAGTTGGACAGTTTGTCCATGTGCTCCCATCCTTCAGCGGGAAACATCTGCTCTATAGAGTCATACAGATTTGAAGTCATTAGTCTCTTTACTGGGTACAATGATACATTTTGCACTAAATTGTTCCCTACATATATAATATACCAGATTAGATACAGTGGTGTGAAAAACTATTTGCCCCCTTCCTGATTTCTTATTCTTTTGCATGTTTGTCACACAAAATGTTTCTGATCATCAAACACATTTAACTATTAGTCAAAGATAACATAATTGAACACAAAATGCAGTTTTTAAATGATGGTTTTTATTATTTAGGGAGAAAAAAAATCCAAACCTACATGGCCCTGTGTGAAAAAGTGATTGCCCCCATTGTTAAAAAATAACTTCCTCACACCTGAGTTTAATTTCTGTAGTCACCCCCAGGCCTGATTACTGCCACACCTGTTTCAATCAAGAAATCACTTAAATAGGAGCTACCTGACACAGAGAAGTAGACCAAAAGCACCTCAAAAGCTAGACATCATGCCAAGATCCAAAAAAATTCAGGAACAAATGAGAACAAAAGTAATTGAGATATATCAGTCTGGTAAAGGTTATAAAGCCATTTCTAAAGCTTTGGGACTCCAGCGAACCACAGTGAGAGCCATTATCCACAAATGGTAAAAACATGGAACAGTGGTGAACCTTCCCAGGAGTGGCCGGCCGACCAAAATTACCCCAAGAGCGCAGAGACAACTCATCCGAGAGGCCACAAAAGACCCCAGGACAACATCTAAAGAACTGCAGGCCTCACTTGCCTCAATTGAGGTCAGTGTTCACGACTCCACCATAAGAAAGAGACTGGGCAAAAACGGCATGGCAGATTTCCAAGGCGCAAACCACTTTTAAGCAAAAAGAACATTAAGGCTAGTCTCAATTTTGCTTAAAAACATCTCAATAATGGCCAAGACTTTTGGGAAAATACCTTGTGGACTGACGAGACAAAAGTTGAACTTTTTGGAAGGTGCATGTCCCGTTACATCTGGCGTAAAAGTAACAGCATTTCAGAAAAAGAACATCATACCAACAGTAAAATATGGTGGTGGTAGTGTGATGGTCTGGGGTTGTTTTGATGCTTCAGGACCTGGAAGGCTTGCTGTGATAGATGGAAGCATGAATTCTACTGTCTACCAAAAAATCCTGAAGGAGAATGTCCGGCCATCTGTTCGTCAACTCAAGCTGAAAGCGATCTTGGGTGCTGTAGCAGGACAATGACCCAAAACACACCAGCAAATCCACCTTTAAATGGCTGAAGAAAAACAAAATGAAAACTTTGGAGTGTCCTAGTCAAAGTCCTGAGCTGAATCCTATTGAGATGTTATGGCATGACCTTAAAAAGGCGGTTCATGTTAGAAAACCCTCAAATAAAGCTGAATTGCAACAAGGATGAGTGGGCCAAAATTCCTCCAGAGCGCTGTAAAAGACTCGTTGCAAGTTATCGCAAACGCTTGATTGCAGTTACTGCTGCTAAGGGTGGCTTAACCAATTATTAGGTTCAGGGGGCAATTACTTTTTCACACAGGGCCATGTAGGTTTGGATTTTTTTCTCCCTAAATAATAAAAACCAACATTTAAAAACTGCATTTTTTGTTTACTTGTGTTATCTTTGACTAATAGTTAAATGTGTTTGATGATCAAAACATTTTGTGTGACAAACATGCAAAAGAATAAGAAATCAGGAAGGGGGCAAATAGTTTTTCACACCACTGTATATGTTTAGGTACACAATTCCTGATTAATATTTTGTGGTTAAATCGCTACAATATTTGAAACAAATATGTATTTGCAGCATTTTTTTAAAATAAAAGTAATTAAAAAAACATTTTAATCTTAACCTTAAATTTTTTTACAGAAAACTTTGTTAAAAGGCACTTAAGCATGTCTTTAACAGTAGAATTCTTGGTATGTTTTACTCAACCCTACCTTTAAACCTCTTCTTCTACTACCCACATACCCTCCCAATTAACAATTACAAGATATGGTAATTTCATGGTAACTTAACCCAGTTTAAGAAATTAAAAACCTCTTTAATTATTTCTTTGCTTAATCCAAAAAGTCCAGTAAATTGACCCATCTGATGTTGATTTTATAATATTGTTTGTCTAGGCAGTGTATTTAGAAGTGACAGCAATGCATTACCATGTTGTAATAGTGTTACGGCTGCTCTTATGTGTGAATGCGCTTGTGCCTTCGAAGACGATCAGAAGAAGCAAAACTCTTCCCGCACTGTGAGCAGAGATACGGCTTCTCTCCAGTGTGGATGCGCTGGTGTGTTTGAAAGTAACTAGCAGTGGTAAAGCTCTTTCCACACTGTGAACAGAAATAGGGCTTCTCTCCAGTGTGAGTGCGCTGGTGTATTTGGAGGGGACCAGAAGTGGTAAAGCTCTTTCCGCACTTTAAACATGGATAGGGCTTCTCTCCAGTGTGAATGCGCTGGTGTATTTGGAAGTAACTAGCAGTGGTAAAGCTCTTTCCACACGGTGAACAGAAATAGGGCTTCTCCCCAGTGTGAATGCGCTGGTGTATTTGGAGACTATCAGCAGAGGTAAAACTTTTTCCGCACTGTGAGCAAGGAAACGGCCTTTCTCCTGTGTGAATGCGCTGGTGTGTTTCGAGGTTACTAGATTTGGTAAAACACTTCCCACACTGTGAGCAGGGATACGGCTTCTCTCCAGTGTGAATGCGCTGGTGTGTTTGGAAGTAACTAGCATCGGTAAAGCTCTTTCCACACTGTGAACAGAAATAGGGCTTTTCTCCTGTGTGAATATGCTGATGTCTATGAAGATCATTAGAAGTAGCAAAACTCTTCCCACACTGTAAACATGGACACGGCTTCTCTTCTGTGTGAATGTGCTGGTGTTTTCGTAGGTTACAAACAGTGGTAAAACACTTCCCGCACTGTGAGCAGGGATACGGCTTCTCTCCAGTGTGAGTGTGCTCATGTCTCCCAAGATTATAAGAAGTAGCAAAACACTTCCCGCACTGTAAGCAGGGATACGGCTTCTCTCCAGTGTGAATGCGCTCGTGTCTCCCAAGATGATTAGAAGTAGCAAAACACTTTCCACACTGTGAGCAGGGATACGGCTTCTCTCCAGTGTGAGTGCGCTCGTGTCTTCCAAGATGATAAAAAGTAGCAAAACACTTTCCACACTGTGAGCAGGGATACCGCTTCTCTTTCATGTGAACTTGCTGATCTTTTTTCAGATTACTTTGGGAACTTAATATCCCCCCATAACCTGAACACTGGTCATTTTGCTTCTTCATTTCATCATATGTGTTCGGAACAGATAATGCCTCATTAGTACTTCTCATATTTAACCTTGATTTGAAGGAGAAGACTTGATAAATGATGGTCTCTGAGGGGCAAAAGAGAAGAAAAAAAAAAAAAGACACGACTTTGATGACATTCTTAGGCATTGTCCAGATGAAAAGATTCTTCCCCCTCCCCACCTCCAATTGAAATAAAACATAATGGATCATTATTAGGTATATATTGAAAGATCACAGGTTGTAGATGGGCAATGAGTTTTGATACACTGCATAAAATCCTGTTGTCCTCTCATGCCCAACTGACAAAAGTATCACTGTGGGTCTGCAGACCAATCAAACATTGAGTAAACATTACATTATAACAGCAAAAAGAATACCAGAAGGTGCTTTCTAGTTGGCTTTAGCTTAAAATTTAGCCTCTTTTTTGAATCTGTGCACGATCTGCGGTGAGAACAGACAATGTCTGAAAATGTACAGTTTCAGTCACATGTAGAGACAGCACATGACATGTTCAATAATTAACCAGTTGCATACCGCATGTGATAAAAAAAAAAATGAATAAAAAAAATACCGAGGTGAAGTTGGTTTGTCGTTGGCTATTGGAGCTCTGGCCTCCAGATTCCGTTTTGCAGCGGAGATTCGCTAACAGTCCGGCGAAAGCAGCTCGCCCACTGCGCGAGTTAGGGACCGTCTGCAAATTAAGGATAATATTAATTGAAAGAAGGATAAAATTAATATTATAAACATGTTTAAAATAAATAAATCTATTTCCTCTAAGTCTATTCTATGTGTGTTCACCTGTCCTGCAGAGGACACAACCTTTTTTTATTTAACATTATCATTTTTCATTTTTATATTTAATAATTCTGCATTCTATAATTCTATAAATAATTCTTTATTTCAATATCATCCAGGTCATGTGACCTATTGCCTCAAAATCTATCCTAAAATGTGTGTCCACCTGTTCTGCAGAGGGCACAACCTTTTTTATTTAATAATATCAGTCTACATATTTATCAATCATTTTTTTATAGAATTTTTATTGATTTTACTTCATTAACTTTCAGGCGCAGAGGGCACAACCTTTTTTTAAATTCAATATTACCCCTTTGCATATTTATTCATAATTTTTAATAGAAATTGTATTGATTCTATTTAAAAAACTTTCAGGTCATGTGCCTTTTTTCCTCACTGTATATTTATGTCATTATTTGTTATTAATTAATTTATTCCAATAACTTACCGGTCATGTGCCCTGTTGGTCTTACAATTAAGGTATCATCCTGACTGACCCATCTGAGATGTCAAGAATGGCATCCTCTGTCTTGAAGTCACATAGGCTCTGTTTGGTGGCAATCGTTAAATCCTCTAGGAGGAGTATATCGATTTCCAAAATAACTGACTTTCTGTAGAGTAGAGCCTACGCCACGCAATGCGAAAGTTGTTTAGCTCAATGAGATCTATAAACCCGATTCCAAAAAAGTTGGGGCACTGTACAAATTGTACAACATACATGGGAAAAGGGAAAAATAAGTTGATATGACATTTCATGTCGTCAACACATCTCAAAAAAGTTGGGACAAGGCAATGTTTAATATTGTGTGGAATCCCCTCTTCTATTTATAATCGTCTGCAAACGTCTGGGGACTGAGGAGACGAGTTGCTCAAGTTTGGGAATAGGAATGTTGTCCCATTCTTGTCTAATACAGGCTTCTAGTTGTTTAACTGTTTTCTTTGTTAAAGTTAAGCCTTTATTTGTCACATACTGTACATTACTGCGCACAAAAAAAATTTATTCGCATATTAGAGTGCAGTGTCAGCCAAGATATGGCACCCTTGCAGCAGATGGGGTTAAGGGCCTAGCTCAAGGGCTCAACAATGGCAACCTGGTGGAGGTGAGGCTTGATCCGCCGACCATTTGATCAGTACCTCAGTTTTGTATGCCTGCAAGTTCCATAATACAGATGAACCAGCCCTGGTTGCTAACGAAGAAGTTGTGCAAGAAGTGATTGATGTCATTTGATATAGCCGAAAGAGTGGGCACATCACTATGAAAAAGTTAATCACTGCTACTGAAAAAAGAAGTACATGTATCCACAGTATGTTTCATTTATTTCATACTCAAAATTACTCTCTAAACTACTAAATTCAAGAATGACTTTATGACCTATTTTAATTGAAATCAAATCTTTAATATTGCATGGACGTTATTGAAATAAAATAGTTCATATTTAAATTTAAAGGTATCAATAAACATGCAGTGATAATATTGAATAAAATTGTGTCCTTTGAGGCAATAGGTCACATTACCTCGAAGATATTGCAGTGAAGAGTAAGGAGAAAGTATCGCCTGTGGCACTCTGTGGAACACAGAGACTGATTACTATCAAGTGTTCCACAGAGCGCCACAAGAGATCGTTTCTCCCAATGGCCATTAAAGTTTACAACTCTTCTCTGTAACTCATACACACATGTATGTGGTTTTTTCACTAACTGTTACACAACAGGACATTAATACTTACCATATTAATAATATGATAAATGCAATACTACTTCCCAATAAAATATGTAATACAAGATTACATATAATAATACAATATTACATACATATACTAGATTACTGTGCAATACTTAAAAGTGGTCTTGAGTCATATTCTGATGGTACTTACTGTTTTAGGAACTTTTTTTTAAAGATTATTATTATTATTATTTATTACCTTTATTACCTTTTCTTAGTTAACAACTGTAAGCACCTGTAACCGAGCATAAGCAATTTCCCTCTGGGATTAAAAAAAAAATTAAGTGATAATATTGAATAAAAAAGGTTGTGCCCTCTGCAGGACAGGTGGACACATTTTTTAATAGACTTTAAAACAATAGTTGATTTATTTATTTTAAACATGAATGTTTATAATATTAATATTATCCGTATTTCAGTCGGACAGTAATTTGCAGACGGTCCCTAACTCCCGGAGTAGACGAGGTGCCTTTTCGCCGGACTCTGTTAGCGAATCTCCGCTACAAATCTGGATGCCGGAGCTCGAATATCCAACATCCAACGTCCAACCAACCTCACCGGTTTAAATAAATAATTAAATTCTTTTTTAAACATGTCTTTTATGAGCCTTGCACCTACCGTGCTTGAGAATGCATGAATCGCTCCGAAGAGCAACTCTGCAATCGGTCCAGGGATTGGTTCCTGCGAATGATTGCATTCTCACAGACAAAAATCAAGCACTTTTCATCTGAACTTACCTCAGACACAACAAGCTTATAGTTTTAAATCCTTCTCATCAAACAGTCTCTGTAGAAATCTGCCAGTAATACCTCAGTGTAGACCTTCTCATTCCACAACCACGGCTTCTTCTTCTTTATTATTTTTGGCGAATGGCAACTAACTTATAGGATCATTACTGCCACCTGTTGGACTGCAGGGTAAAATATGACCTTAACTTCGATTCTATTTGATTTTTTATATACTCAGCAAAAAAAAGAAACGTCCTCTGACTTTTAACTGTTTTTACTTTCAGTAAACTTAATGTGTAAATATTTGTATGAACACTAAAAGAGTCAACACCATAAGACATAAACTAAAATTTTTTCCCAATGTGTCCCTGAATGAAGGGAGGCTCAAAATCCAAAGTACCAGTCAGTATCTGGTGTGGCCACCAGCTGCTTAACGTACTGCAGTGCATCTCCTCCTCATGGACTGCCTATTGCAGACAGTCTGAGCACTGATGGAGGGATTGTGTGTTCCTGGTGTGACTCGGGCAGTTGTTGTGGCCATCCTGTACCTGTCACGCAGGTGTGGTATTCGGATGCACCAATCCTGTGCAGGTGTTGTTACACCTGGTCTTCAGTTGCATATCAACTGTTCAAAGGAGATTAATGCATTTGTGGACGCCTTCAGCGTTCCTTTACAACAGGACAATGTAATGGCCAATCACAGCAGTGAGGGCTCACCTAAAGGACAGACTGAATCTTCGAACTGCTTCACACAAGTCGTTTACGAATCATTTAGAAATGGGGTAAAATTAAATCAATTTTTGGATAAAACTAAAGAGTTTTTTGACCTTGCATACATGACCTTGTAAACCTGTTTTAAGAGACTACTTAACCTTTAAAATGGCATAATAGGGGCACTTTAAATCAGGGGACTGTGATGGCCATTCCAAAACCTTCAGCTTACATCTCTTGAGGTATTCCGTAGTGGATTTTCGAGTATGTTTAGGATCATTGTCCTGTTGTAGAAGCCATCCTCTTTTCAGCTTTAGCTTTTTTTACAGATGGTGTGAGGTTTGCTTCCAGAATTTGCTGGTATTTAGTGGAATCCATTCTTTGCTCCACTCGTGCAATGTTTCCTGGGCCACTGGCTGCATGATAACACCAAAGCATGATAGATCCACCCCCATGCTTAATCGTTGGCAAGGTATTCTTTTAATGAAATGCTGCTAATTTTTTTCTCCAAACATGCCTTTGCTGATTGTGGCCAAATAGTTCTATTTTAACTTCATCAGTCCACAGCACTTGTTTCCAAAATTCATCAGGCTTCTGTAGATGTTCTGTTGCATACTTCTGACATGGGATTTTATGATGGGGACACAGGTAAACTTTTCTTCTGCTGACTCTTCCATGAAGGTCTTGTCTGTGCAAGCATTGCTGCACAGTGGTACGGTGCACCACCACTCCTGAGTCTGCTAAATCTCTCTGCAATGGAGGTTTTGATTTGTCTTTCTGACCAACATACGAGCAGTTCTCTGCGAGAGTTTTCTTGGTCTTCCAGATCTCATCTTGACTTCCACAGTTGCCTTGAACTGCCATCTCTTAATTACATTTCTTTTTTTTTTCTACACTTCTTGTAGCCTTCTCCTGCATTGTGGGCATCAATAACATTCATTAACGAGTCTTACACAGCTGCTTAGAGGAACGTTATTGAGTGTCCACAAGTGTGTGCACAAGGTTTGAAGAGTCAAAGTATTTGTAAAGCTTGGAAATTGGCAGTTACTGATGACAGCTGTTGCCATGCATCAGATCTAACAAGCTGATTCAGTTCTGAAGCCTTGTAAAAAGAATCTAAAACTCTTAACGTTCCCAAACTTTTGCACGGTGCCATGATGTTTTTATGTTAATTTTTGTTCAATTTATGGCATAACAAGTAACTATGCATCAATGTTTGATGAAAATATTGTGCATTTTTTTAAATTTCAGGCAAAATAAAACAGTAGTGATGGGTCATTCATGAATGATTCTTTCTTTTTCAACAAATCTTTAACATGACTCAGAAGAACGAGGAGTCTCGGAAAGCGATTCATTCATTCTCTACTGCACGCGCATGCGCAAATCATCACACAACCTCCATAGCGTATTTACAGGAAAAGGAATCAAACGGTTCTCAATGATTCTTCTAGTCTGAGTCATTCGTTCTTTTGTCACGTGACCCCCATAGACGCTATGCAGTGCTATAGATTCAAAAGAACGAATGACTCGAATGACTAGAAGATATGATAGGTGAGTTGCTTATTGTTTATAATTAATATGTCCTTAGCTGCATCGTAATATCTTCCTTATTGGAACTATAGCCAAAATTTGTACATGTAGGTGAGTTTGGGGTCTGTTGAAAATGTAACATTGTATTTTATTTCTAATCAAAAGAACGAAATAACTAAATGATTAAAAAAAGATCCATTTATTTTGATAAGTCACTAAAATGATTCGAACTCCTCATCATTATAAAACTGGTGTATTTCAAAGTCATTTGTAAAATGACTGCCAAGTGGCGCAAAGTGACATTAATTTGCAGCAGATTTAAGATATAATTAGCGCTAAAGTCATGAAAAAGTAATAACAATATGTTATATTAAAGAAATACTACAGTGATGGTAATTTCCACATCTGAGTACTTTATACACCAAACATGAAAAATCAGACCCAGAGCTATTGATATTTACTGTACAATAATAAGTAATAATACACAATATTTGTATATAAATATACAATAGTTGTTTAAATGTTGTTTAGACAGATGATCAAGTTCACTAGCTGCCAATTTTATTTGTACGAAGAATGAACTGTTATATAGCCTATCTCTGTTTGTATCTGTTTATTGTAATAAAAAAACACATTTAATGATATCAAACTTTAAATATAGAAATAACTGGAAAAATAAACTTTCAGAATAGAACATTAGAATGAGTCAAAGAATTTAAAAAAAGATTACACAAAAAATGCTGGGTTGTTTTTGTAAACACGTTGTTGGGTTGTTTATGCTGGGTAAAAATTCTGGATTATTTTGGGTATTAAACACATGGTTGGGTTGTTAATACTGGGTCAAATGAGATGTAGTGAGTCATTTACAAATGAACACCTGGTTGGGGTATTTTGACCCAACAAATGGTTTATTCTTTGCTCTCTGCTTTCTCCAAATGGCAGATTCAGGAAATCCTGCGGCGCTCTGCGCTCATGTACCGGCCCAATGCAGCCTTATCTTAGGAAGAACTTCTAACTAATGCCTGCTATGATGTCTCCGTAGTGGTTAAAACAGTGAAGGAATTTTATTTTGGCTATTTCTAACTGGTATTCTTTGGTATAATGTGGTTATAGTATAATATATCGCAGCTGTACTTTTGTATTCCAGACTCTTTGGTGGAGGTTGTTGTTTGTTTTGGAGGTCTTCTTGTCTTTGAACTACACAAAGCAGTGTCTTTCCACCTGGGAATTTCTCCAGCATACTGTATATTCGATTGATGGACATGAGTCCTCATCTGTAAAATTTTTGAGGACAACAGTTTTTCAGCCTACATTTAATCACTCACTTACCATCTATACCACTTTTTTTGATGAAGATGGCGGCGCGGCAGTAGCACGCAGCGGCCGCTCCGGAGCCAAAATGGTGCTACGTTGTTTACGTTTTGTGTGTAGTGCGTTTATTTTACTGTGTTTGGATATTGTCGCGACTGGTGTCCGTACATACAACCACCAGACACGTTTGTACCTAAATAACCCGGTTAACTAGTTTGTGTGTGCTAGTTATTGCTCATCGCTGGTGGAGTTTGTGACTGTTAGATGCAGACCTTTTTATTTACCATGGGAAGTCACTACTGTTTTCATTATCGGCGTGTACATTCCACCTAGCGCTAATGCTAAGGAAGCGCTATGGGAACTGTATACAAAAATCAGTGAACTGCAAAATACACACACGGATGGACTGTTTATTGTTGCTGGAGATTTTAACCATGCAAATCTTAAGTCAGTGCTTTCTAGATTCCATCAGTATGTGGACTTTGCAACGAGAGGTGAAAACACGCTGGATCTTGTTTACACAAACATCCCTGGCGCATATCAAGCAGAGCCCCGCCCCCACCTCGGCTATTCAGACCACATCTAATTCCAGCATACAGACCATTCGTCAGGCATACAAAACCGGTTCTGAAGCAGGTGAAAACCTGGCCAGCAGGAGCCATCTCTGCTCTTTACGACTGTTTCGAGAACACTGACTGGAACATGTTTAGGGAGGCGACTTCACTGACTTGGAGGAGTACACGTCATCAGTGACCAGCTACATCAACAATTGCACTGATGACATCACTGTCTCCATGAGCATCATTTCACGACCCAACCAGAAACCGTGGATTACTGCGGAAGTGCGTGCACTTCTGAGGACCCGAGACTCTGCCTTCAAAGCAGGAGACAAGGTGGCAAGGGCCAAACTTTCTCGGGCCATCAGAGAGGCGAAGCGCGCACACGCCCAGAAAATTCACAATCACTTCAGGGACAGCAGCGACACACGGCGCATGTGGCAGAGCTTACAAGCCATCACAAACTACAGGACGACATCACCTGCCTGTGAAGGTGACGGCTCCCTCCCAAATGCGCTGAACAACTTCTACGCTCGGTTTGACAAACAGAACGACGTGGAGGCAAGGCAAGACCACCTCTCCTCCGAACGACCAGGTGCTGTCTCACTACAGCTGATGTGAGGAAAACTCACGTAAAGCTGCAGCTGCTAGACCAGACAATACCCCAGGCAGAGTGCTCAGAGAATGTGCGGAACAGCTGGCAGATGTTTTTACCGACATCTTCAACATCTCTCTGAGCAGTGCCGTCGTTCCCACGTGCTTTAAGGCCACCACCATCGTTCCCGTGCCCAAGGAGTCTTCTGTGTCCTGTCCTAATGACTACTGTCCTGTTGCACTTACACCCACCATCATGAAGTGGTTCGAGCGGCATGTAATGAGACACATCAACACCCTGCTGCCCCCCTCACTAGACCCACTGCAATTTGCGTACCGTCCTAACCGCTCAAGGAAGTGCAGAGGCTAACGGACTGGTGTAAAGACACCAACCTGTCTCTGAATGTTGACAAGACAAAGGAGATGGTTGTTGACTTTACGAGGACACAAGGCGACCATTCTCCGCTGAGCATCGACGGCTCCTCTGTGGAGATCGTCGAAAGCACCAAATTTCTGGGTGTCCACCTGGAGAAGGACCTCAGCTGGTCCCTTAACACCAGCTCCCTGCACAAGAAAGCCCAACAGCGTCTCTTCTTTCTGAGAAGACGGAGTAAGGCCCAGCTTTCAGCTGATCAGACACACCCCTCTCAGACACACTTCACAATCCTGCCATCTGGAAAAAGGTACCGAAGCATTCGGGCACACACATCCAGACTGTGCAATAGCTTTATTCCACAAGCCATCCGTCTTCTCAACAAAAAGAGACTGGACTGATAAACACACACACGCACAAACATTATCACTCAGTTTAACTCAACTACCTCAAAACATTGAGACTGGACTGACTAATCAACACAAGCCCAAACACACTGACCTACACTACCAAACACATTTTGGTATTGTACACATCAACCTGAAAATGCTCTTTTTGCACAATATTCATTACTGGACTACTTTTTGCACTAACGTCTTAAATTCTTCTTAATTCTAAAACGTTTACTGGTTCTGCACTACCTCAACTCATCACCACAAAGTATTGTGTCATGTTGTGTTTGTCACACCGTCAATTTGTTGCTCGTTTGCACATTTGCACGTGCACTTTGTTGTCTGTTGTCTCTGGATTAGATTAGTTTTTTGTTAATTTATGTTGGTAAAATTTATGTTGTCAGATCAATCTGTCTTGTCTCCACTAGCCAGCTAACTAGGCCTCTTAGTTAGCTAGTTCTAGCTCTTCTGTTAATTTGTGTTGTAAATTTATGTTGCCTGTAGCACCTTGGTCCTGGAGGAACGTTGTTTCGTTTCACTGTGTACTAACTGTTTAGGGTTGAAGTGACACTAAAGCCAACTTGAACTTGAACTTATCTTGTATTTAGGGTTGGAGGGGGACCTGGAGCTTATTCCAGGAGGCTTAGGGTACAAGGTGGGGTACACCCTGGACAGGGTGCCAATTCATTGCAGGGCACATACATAAGGTGCATTCCAATCGGCCTGAAGCACCCTGCGAAGTATAATTCAGAGAGTGTTCAGCCATGTTAAATGTGATTCCAAACCGCAGAGAGCGTAAATGTTCAGTTCAATATTCAATATTTAATGTCCATAGTGTGAAAGGTATCCGAAAGTAGCGACAGATATCCGATGTGCTTATGTTACTATGGTAACACATGGAAAAAGTGATGTCTGCGCTGGTGACTGCGCAGGGTGTTCCGAATGGTTTTGTCGAGGAAAGTTGCATTCACTGCAAATGGAGCAGGGAGCACCATATGAAGTACACTACAGAATGAAAAGCAGCCATACACTCACTCACACACTACAGGCAATTTGAAAACGCCAATTAGCCTAATCTGCATGTCTTTGGACTGTGGGAAGAAACCCACCTAACACGGGAAGCACATGCAAACTCCATATACACAGAGACAGGAATCGAATTCAGATCCTGGAGGTGCAAGATGACAGTACTAACCACTATACAGTACCACCATGCTGCCCACATTTAAAAATTTTATTGTTCTTGTTCTTAATGTTATTTTAAAGTAAATGAATTAGTAATAGTTTAAATAGGCAAATAAATAGTTTAAAGGTTTAAATAGTTAAATATTAAGATGAAGAATGTTTAATGTCATATGGGTATTATTAAGATTTTTACTGAAAACTTCTAAATAAAACGTGGCAGCTGGCACACCTAAAAATAAATGCAGGATTATTATTTATAGTGTAAATGAAAAATGCTTTTCTAAACGTGGTTATTGTTGTTTACTTCAATCTGTTAGGTTTGTTCTCTTAGTTTTCTTGCAATAGATTAAAAATTTAATTTTCTTGTATTGTACTTTGACATAAGTTTAAAAAATTCCACACTAATTTAAAATATTTACATCAGCATCAACATTATGAACGCCCAGTTTGTGCTCTATGTAAATCAGTGAAATTTGGTAAAGGTTTGAAATTTACACAAATTTAAGAAGAGGCCTGAAGCACTGCAGGTCTTCAGAAAGGCCTCAGAACCCAGAGGGTTAAAAGTAATCCTCGTCCCAGGAGCTGCCTTGAGTTAGCTTAAAATGGGGAAGGCTGAATTTAGGGGTGTGGCTATCAAATATTTTGGTAATCGAGTATTCTACTAAACATTTTATTAATTATTCGAGTAATTGGATAAAATGTACGTTTATAACATTATGCATTACATTATAACTTTTTAGGACTTAAGCTCTACTTAATTGCAGCTGTTTTGCACACTGTCCATTTCACGAATGAAATGGTGGTCATTTTACGAATGACTTTAAAATGCGACTGATTTATTTTGTCGGCAGTAATGGGCATTCTGGTTCACTACCTACTGTAAGCCAGTTTTGTTTAGATAATTAATCAGAGTAGTATATATTTTTCCAGGTCATTTTCCTTAGAATGCTTTCTATTTTCAGCCTCTTGCAAGGTTTCTCTGAGATTTTATCTTTACTCGTTGTATCTTTTGCAGTTTGTCAGTATATGCGTTAATATCTCCATTTGTCCATAGAATTAACTAATATACTATTATACAGACACTGGTGTTGTCCTGTGTGCCCTAGTCTTAGCCGTGCTTAATGATTTCCTCTCTTCTGTTTCTGTCCCATACTTCGCTCTTTTTATTTGCTGTTAAATTTTATGCAAATGTCTGCCTGTTTCTTTTTTATCCAATCTTTCTTTGCCATATTTTATTCACATGGTCTTTAATTATTTTCTTGAATATTTACTGGGATTTTTTATTTGAAAATATGACTTTGCTGCAAATTTGCCACACATATGTTTGCCAAATGTTTAACATTTTTGTAAAATTGAAAATCCAAGCAACTTTCATTCTGTTTATTGTCTGCCAAGTGCTCACTTACATCTTCTTCCTTGTCTTCCGGCTGTTCCCTTTCAGGGGTCGCCACAGCAAATCATCTGCCTCCATCTAACCCTATCCTTTGCATCCTCTTCTCTCACACCAACTACCTTCATGTACTCTTTCACTGCATCCATAAATCTCCTCTTTGGTCCTTCTCTAGACCTCCTGCCTGGCAGTTCCAACCTCAGCATCCTTCTACCGATATATTCACAACCTCTTCTCTGAACATGTCCAAAATACCTCAATCTGGCCTCTCTGACTTTATCTCCAAAACATCTAACATGGGTTGTCCCTCTGATGAACTCATTCTTGATCCTATCCATCCATGTCACTTCCAAAGAGATCCTCAACATCTTCAGCTCTGCTACATTTTTTCTTTAGTGCCACTGTCTCTAAGCCGTAGAGCATTGCTGGACTCACCACTGGCCTGTACACCTTTCCTTTCATTCTCGGTGATACTCTTTTATCGCACAACACACCTGACACTTTTCTCCACCCATTCCAACCTGCCTGTACCCGCCTCTTCACCTTCTTTGAACACTGTCCGTTGCTCTGGACCGTTGACCCTAAGTACTTAAAGTCCTGCACCTTCTTTACCTCTGCTCCCGGTAGCCTCACCATTCCTCTTAGCATCCTAGCTAGCTTCCACTACTTTTTCCCACAGCTTCATTGTATGGCTCATTAGCTTTATACCTCTGTAATTACCGCAGCTTTGCACATCTCCCTTGTTCTCCGATCCACTTCTCCTCCATTCCTCTGGAATCCTCTCACTCTTCAAAATCTTGTTAAACAAACTAGTCTGAAACTCTACTGCCACCTCTCCTAAGCACTTCCATACCTCCACAGGTATGTCATCAGGACCAACAGCCTTTCCACTCTTCATGCTCTTCAACACCCTTCTCATTTCACTTTTTACTAATATTTGCTACTCCCTGTTCCGCAAGTCACCTCTTCTACTCTTTGTTCTCTTTCGTTTTACTCATTCATCAACTCCTCAAAGTACTCCTTTCACCTTTTCATCACCCTCCTGGCATCTGTCAGTACATTCCCATCTCTATCTTTAATCACCGTAACCTGCTGCACATCCTTCCCATCTCTATCTCTCTGCCTCGCCAACCTGTACAAATCCACCTCTCGCTCCTTACTGTCCAGCCTGGCATACAAGTCCTCATATGCTCTTTGTTTGGCCTTTGCCACCTCTACCTTCACCGTACGCTGCATCTCCCTGTACTCCTGTCTACTCTCTTCAGTCCTCTCAGTGTCCCACTTCTTCTTAGATAGCCTCTTTCCCTGTATACACTCCTGGACTTCCTCATTCCACCACCAAGTCTCCTTGTCCACTTTTCCCTTACCTGATGATACACCAAGTACCCTCCTACCTGTCTCCCTGATCACATTGGCTGTAGTTGTCCAGTCAACTAAAAGCACCTCCTGACCACCCATAGCCTGTCTCAACTCCTCCCTAACGACTACACAACATTCTTTCTTTCTCAGCTTCCACCACTTTGTCCTCTGCTCTGCCTTTGTCCTCTTCACCTTCCTCACCACCAGCATTCTTTTTACACACCACCATTGTGTTGTCTGGCTACACTCTCCCCTACCAACACTTTGCAGTTACTGATCTCTTTCAGATCACACCGTCGACACAAGATGTAGTCTACCTCAGTGCTTCTGCCTCAACTCTTATATGTCACCCTATGTTCCTGCCTCTTCTGGAAGAAAGTATTTACTACTGCCATTTCCATCCTCTTTGTAAAGTCCATCATCATCTGTCCTTCTACATTCCTGTCCTGAAGACCAAACCTGCTCATAACATTTTCATCACCTCTGTTCCCTTCCCCAACATGTCCATTGAAGTCTGCACCAATCACCACTCTTTCACCTCTGGGGATGCTCTGCATCACTTCATCAAACTCACTCCAGAATGTCTCCTTCTCTTCTAACTCACATCCTACCTGTGGGGCATAGCCACTAACAACATTTAATATCATCCCTTCAATATCCAGCTTCATACTCATTAACCTGTCTGATACTCTTTTCACCTCTAGAACATTCCTAACAAACTCCTCTTTCAGGATAACTCCTACTCCATTTCTTTTTCTATCAACTCCATGGTAAAACAGTTTGAACCCTGATCCTAAGCTTCTAGCCTGGCTACCTTTCCACCTGGTCTCCTGGACGCACAGTATATCCACCTACCTTCTCTGCATCACTATTAAAAACATACCTACGATTTAAACTGTTGACATTTTGCCATGCAGGTTCTCCCAGTGTTCAAGTGATCTCCATTCATGATTTTTTTCCCCCTGAACACAATTCTTCCACAAAGTTGACAGTTCAAGGAATTTAAAACATTTTTGATTGTTTCTTTGCTTAATCAAGTCCAATGAATTGACCTTCTGATGTCGATTTTATAATTTTTTTGTCTAGGCAAATGTATTTAGACATGACAGCAATACATAGCAGTGGTAAAGCTCTTCCCACACTGTGAACAGAAATAGGGCTTCTCTCCTGTGAATGCACTGGTGTCTCCAAAGAGGATTAGAACTAACAAAGCTCTTTTCACACTGTAAACATGGATACGGCTTCTCTCCAGTGTGAATGCGCTGGTGTGTTCGTATATCCCTAACAGTCTTAAAGCTCTTCCTACACTGTGAGCAGTGATATGGTTTCTCTCCTGTGTGAATGCACTGGTGTGTTCGTACTTTACTAGCAGTGGTAAAACACTTTCCACACTATGAGCAGAGATACGGCTTCTCTCTTTCATCTGAACTTGCTGAGCTTTTTTCAGATTACATTGGTAACTAAATATCTTCCCATAACTTAAACACAGGTAATTTTTCTTCTTCATTTCATATCTCCAGATAATGCTTTCTTAGTATTTAAAAAATAATTTTTAATTAAGGGTTAATTTAAATTTAAAATTTAAATTAACCCTTAGAGGTCTGAGGCCTTTCTGAAGACCTCAATGATTTAACGCCCTTCTTAAATTTGTGTCAATTTTAAATCTTTACCCATATAGTTGGTAATTATAGTTATTGGCTATCTGTGAGACATGATGTATATGTATAAAAACAATCCTTGTCATGTAAGGATGTTATTATTGTTACAGTTAAATTGTTGCCTTATTCAAGGTTGTGGGGTAGTAATCTAAAGGGGAGGAAGTGTGGTTTTTGGATCTACTTTCAGTGACGTGCTGTGGCAGTGCTTCCTGTGTGTTGATTCTGAATGAAACATTTACACAAACGTAAGACATAATTTTTCATTTATTCTTTCCTATTCCTTGATTAAATACATAAATAAGTGAAAAAATAGACTTGAAGTATAGAAAATTTAAATTTCATATCTTTAAATGTGACTTTTTTAAATAATGAAAAACAGATACAAACTGAGATAGGCTATATAACAGTTCATTCCCTAATAAAATTGTCCGCTATTATTGTTTGTCTAAACATTTAAACAATGTTTGTCTTTTTAACTCATTAATGTACAGTCAATGTCAATAGGCACAGATTTTTCATGTTTGTTGTATAAAGTAAAAACCTGCCAGTAATATCTCTGTGTAGAGGCGATTAGCGACACAGCAAAACCTGAGGAAAAATAGGAATGTAAGTGCATTATTTCTTTGACAAAGCATATTATGACTATGACTTAAGCTCCACCTAATTGCAGCTGTTTTGCAATACCCACACTCTAAAAAATGATTCTGTGGCCTTGTAAATTTCACAGTTATAAAAAAGTTATGTTACCTTAATAAAATCTCTAAAAGTCACATACATGATTGTTTGAATTAGACAAATCAAAATAAATGCCTAAAAAAAACAATTATTCATTTTGTCTTAAATTTACACTATAATTTAAGTTTACTTCACTAGTAAAAAATCAGTATTTGACTAACTGAATTATATTTTTAACATGCACTTAATATTTTTTGATACATTTCAATCAAAATATCTGTTAATGGAGTAATTGTACTGATTAGTTTCAAGAACTACAATTATAAATTATTCCAACTCAATATTCTTTATTTTTAACAACAAAAACTTAATTAATTGAGTAAATTGCCCTGTGCAAGTGCCCATGGGAAGTCTGGCGTAACATCTGAGACAAGAAGGCTGTGAGGATGTGAGAATGGACATGAAGCACCTGGAACATTCTGGAACATTCCTTACAAATCCTGGTGAGTAAACAGCTAACACAAGTTACTGTAATCAGTGTTGCCAACTCGTCAGTAAGAAAAGTAGCTATTGGCTGTCGTAGAAGTCGCTAGATGACGTCATCACGTAATTTGCATAATATACGCTGCACATGCAAGTTATTTGCAAATTCAGAAACCGAAAGTAAGAGACAATTCTGTCATATGGCTTTCATAAAGTTACGTGACACTTATTTGAAGCTTGAAATATGGTAAGAATGTGTATTTGTACAGTATCTGACAAACCCATTTGTAACGTTTCAACTTTTATCTCATAACATTGAGTTTATTCTTGTAGATTTACATTTTTTTTTTATTTTTAACGTGGCACTAAAGCTCCATCGTACCGTCGTAGTTTTTATACATAGATATATAAATATATATTACTATATATATCACCATTTTTTTCATATTTAGCAGATGTTTTTATCCAAAGGGACTTATAAATGAGGACATTTAAAGGAATTAAAATCAACAAAAGAGCAAAGACATGCAAATGCTATGCCATGTCTCAGTTAGCTTATACACAGTGCATTTAGCAAATGCTGATAATAGAATAGAAAAAGAATAATACATGCTTATGTTAGGCCTCTGTTTTTATTTTTTAAATATATATAATAGCCTAAATAAAATAAAAAATATAGTAAACAAAAAGAACAGGAAAGCTTGTGTTACTGGTTAACATTAGTTTAGTTATTTAATATCACAATTCCTACCCTCCTCCTTTACCCGGGTTTGGGACCGGCAAAAGTGACCCAAATGAGACACTTTGGCGGAGTTTTTTTTTTTGTTTTTCTGGTTTATTTTTTGTTTTTGCTTGCTTTGTTTTTATCTTTATAATCTTATAATCCACTTAGAACCTTAAAACATGAACAGTTTAACCATAAAATTGTAAAAAAAAATTAAATACCATATACATTAACAATTTAACAGAGTAGTCCAAATTTTTTAGTTTTTTCCAGACCCCCCTCAACACTAACACTAGTTAACACTAGGGGGGGGGACTCCTGTGAGAGGACAGGCCTGTCTGTGAGTGCTTTGGGACGGGGGAGGGGCCGGCGGCGGCAGCTGCTGTGGCAAGTTGAGAAGAGTCAGTACAGACACATCACAGTCTCCAAAAGTCTCCAGTAACACAAGAAAAAGTCGCCAGATTTGTCGCTAGTCGCTTTTTTAAAAAATTGTCGCTAGAGGGATTTGAAAAGTCGCTAAATATAGCGACAAAGTCGCTAAGTTGGCAACACTGACTGTAATAATGACTCTGTCTGCCTGCACACACAACTTTATAGGGTGTGAGTTACTGTTCTGAATCCTGTCACAGCCGAGCTCCAGAGCTAACGATAGCTAGCAACAGGCCAGTCCTGGGGTTCATAGTGATTTAGCTTGTTTGTTCCAACCACCGAACTAATCAGCTAAAGCGCGTTTAATACAGACACTTAAACTCTGGTGTAAAAGGAAAGATTTAACACCGAGCAGCGGCGCGTGCATGTCCGGGTTTTTTCCGGGTTTCTCGGTGTAACCGGCGGCGGTTGTGCTGCAATATTTGAATTTCTCCCGCCAAATGCGGTGATTTTGCGCAGCCTACCGCCATTGTGGCGAGGATATACAACTAGCATGTTCAAATACTGTAATTAACGCATGTGTACCGGTCCACCTCACACACTGAACCGCGAGTCTGCTCGGTCATTCCGACACTTTAAGGAAGAAACTCCGGTTTAAACAGCAGAAATGAGGTGCAGTGTCCGGGTTCTGGCAGTGTTTTATCCGTTACTCTATGAGTATTTTTAACATGATTAAACACTGAGCACGCAGCAGCAGATGTTATAAAATAAATGTGCTAAGTACTGTACTAGTAACTAAAGCTATGAAATATAAAGATTTAGTGAAAATACAACATTTCTCTCAGAATTAGAATTGGGAGAAAGTAATATGAAATTAAAATATTGAAGTGAAACATTATGTATGTTCTGATATGTAAGTAAAAGAACCTAAAACTGATTAATTTTGTGTTTGTGTGAAATATGTTATATATTTTCTATATCTCTTTCACAGCACCAACACCACTAATGAAGAGAAGTTGAATAGAGATAAAACAGGAGGTAAATGTCAACTTTTTTAAATGTTACAGAAGTATTAAATGTGTAACCATTGAATTAAAGATAGAAATAGACTATTAGTCCAAAAAGTATGTATTTGAACGGAAGTACTATTTTACCAGTCTGGTAGACTTTATAGTAACAGTCACACTTGTACTTACTTGTATACTATTGTTCCTTTTTCAGGTGCCAGTTTATGGGATGGCGGTGTCATTACCGAGTGAAGCATGGTACTGTTAGTCATGGATATTTTGTGTCCTGTGTTCATTTAGACTGTCATTGCTTCTTTAAGATTTGAGAAGGTCTGCACACACATTTGTATGGATCCCACAGTTTGCAGAAAACTGAAGTGTGAAGGTGTGCAATCTTTCAGATGTAAAATGTGACTCATTAGATTCTAATACAAAAGTCTACTTTCCATGTGTTAACTGTATAATACTTGTGGCAGGAGTATTGTTTCTAAAACTGTTTACTAATAACAAATTCAGCTCTTTGTTTATGATCTTGTTACATGTCATTTGCAAAGTAAACCAGGTTGAGTTTAGACTTCATGTCTTGTCAAATTTGGCAAATAAATGTTTAATTAAAATGAAAATGTGTGTATTGTTTCTTTCATTCAGTTAAAATATTTAGTAAATGTAGCACATTTGTTTATTAAATAATAGTATAATTTTTAGTATCTTCTACCTTCCATTTCAATTATATCTACTCAATTATTTTACTCATTTTCACTTTTCATTAACTTCTAATTTTCATTACATTTACTCAATTTTGTACATCATTGTACTAAATATAGTTATTCAGGTCTACTTAATTTTTTTACTGACTTGTACTCAATTCATGAAGTATATTTTACATGATTTTTATATTTTTTTATATTTACTCAATATTTTTAAGTGTAAAGATGTTTCACCAAAAAAATTGAGTACAGCACAGTTTTATTTTTTAGAGTGCAGGTCATTCAGTACATTTAGGTCATCAGCTGAAAGTATGATTTTCTTTACACACAACGTTCTCAGCACATGTGTATAGAAATGGTCTTACTTTCACTATTAAAAACATACCTAAAGTTTTACCTGTTGCCTTTTTGCCATGCAAATTCTTCCAGTGTTCAAGTGATCTCCATTCATATAATAATTTGAAGCTTACTTAACCCAACACAGTTCCAGAAACTTCAGACCTCCTTGGTTGTTTTCTTTGCTTAAAGTAGTCCAATAAATTGACCCTCTTGATGTTAATTAAATTTTTTTGGACATGCAGTCTATTTAGACTTGACAGCAATACATACAACATTTTCCACATTGTAATGGTGTTACCGCTTCCCTTCTGTGTGAATGCACTGGTGTGTTTGCATTTCACTACCAGATTTACAGCTCTTGCCGCACTGTAAACATGGATACGGCTTCTCTCTAGTGTGAATGCGCTGGTGTTTTTGAAGGGCACCAGCAGAGGTAAAGCTCCTCCCACAATGTGAACAGAAATAGGGCTTCTCTCCTGTGTGAATGCGCTGGTGTATTTGAAGGGCACCAGCAGAGGTAAAGCTCCTCCCACAATGTGAACAGAAATAGGGCTTCTCTCCTGTGTGAATGCGCTGGTGTATTTGAAGGGCACCAGCAGAGGTAAAGCTCTTCCCACAATGTGAACAGAAATAGGGCTTCTCTCCTGTGTGAATGCGCTGGTGTATCAGAAGATTACTAGAATGAGCAAAACTCTTTCCACACTGTAAACATGGATACGGCTTCTCTCCAGTGTGAATGCGCTGGTGTCTTCGTATATCACTAGCAGTCTTAAAACTCTTCCCGCATTGTGAGCAGTGATACGGCTTCTCTCCTGTGTGAATGCGCTGGTGTGTTTGAAGGTCACCAGCAGAGGTAAAACTCTTTCCACACTGTGAACAAAAATAAGGCTTCACTCCTGTGTGAATGCGCTGGTGTATCTGAAGATTACTAGAACGAGCAAAACTCTTTCCACACTGTAAACATGGATACGGCTTCTCTCCAGTGTGAACGCGCTGGTGTATTCGTATACTACTAGCAGTCTTAAAGCTCTTCCCACACTGTGAGCAGTGATACGGCTTCTCTCCAGTGTGAATGCGTTGGTGTATTTGAAGGCCAGCAGCAGAGGTATAACTCTTCCCACACTGTGAACAGAAATAAGGCTTTTCTCTAGTGTGAACACGCTGGTGTATCCGAAGATTACTAGAATGAGCAAAACTCTTTCCACACTGTAAACAAGGATACGGCTTCTCTCCAGTGTGAATGCGCTGGTGTTTTTGAAGGTCACTAGCAGTGGTAAAGCTCTTCCCACACTGTGAACAGAAATAGGGCTTCTCTCCTGTGTGAATGCGCTGGTGTATCCGAAGATTACTAGAATGAGCAAAACTCTTTCCACACTGTAAACATGGATATGGCTTCTCTCCAGTGTGAACGAGCTGGTGTGTTCGTACTTTACTAGCAGTGGTAAAACACTTTCCACACTGAGAGCAGGGATACGGCTTCTCTTCCGTGTGAACTTGCTGAGCTTTTTTCTGATTACTTTGGTAACTAAATATCTTCCCATAACTTGAACACTGGTAATTTTCCTCCTTCATTTCTTCATGAGATGTGTTCAGACCAGATAATGCTATCTTAGTATTTCTCATATTTAACCTTCATTTAAGGAGAAGACTTGGTAAATGATGATAGTCTCTGAGAGAAAAAAAAGACAAAAAAAAGAGACAGGACTTTGATGACATTCTTAGGCATTGTCCAAATAAAAATACCTTTTTTTCCCCAAAAAATTTATATAAAACATATTAGATCATTATTAGAAATGATTACAGGTTGTAGATGGGCAATAAGTTTTGATACGCTGCATAAAATACTGTCCTCTCATTGATGCAAGTATCACCTGTGGGTCTGAGGGCCAATCAAAGGGGGTGTGGCCGAATGTATGTACAGTAACATTGAGTAAAGATTATGTCATAACAGCAAAAAGAAATACCAAAAGCTGGTTTCTAGTTGGTTCTGCAATTGCCTGAAAAGGTAAAAGGATTAAGGTAACACACTAAACCTAAGTTAAAAGACTAAACCTGAGCTAAAAATACTGAATAAGATGTTGAAGAGAATAAACAGCACGTGATGGCTGGCAACTTGGGAAAAACACAAACCTTCCCCTTCAGCAGACACGTCTTCTTCTTCTTTATTGTTTTTGCCAACTGGCAACCAATTTATAGGTGCATTACCTCCACCTGCTGGATTGAAGTCTAAACATCAGATTAGCAGGAACACAAAAACAGAGGAAGCAAAATAAAACCCAAAATAGTGGGAAAAGCCCTTAAATTAGATTATATCTATTACAGAAGGTAGTCAACCAGAATAACAGTTATACCACCGTGTCATGCGGCGACAGCATTAGGGGTGTGTGTTTTCTGGCTTTACAGCTAAGTGGTGATATAACTATAGACTATAGACTTAGTTCATTCAGTCAAGGGTTAATAAGCCACAGCTCACGTAGTAGAAGATAAATTCAAGTGAAACACTGCAATTAAACAAATTCATAATCACAGTAGTAAAATTACAGTACAAATTTGGAATTTCAATTAACCGTTAGAGGTCTGAGGCCTTTCTGAATTTTAAATCTTTACCAATATCTGTGAGACATGATATATGTATAAAAAAATAAAATAAATCCTTGTCATATAAGGATGTTATTATTGTTACTGTTAAATTGTTTTCAGGGTTGTGGGGTAGTGATCTAGGAGGGGGGGGAGTGTGGTGTTTGGATCTATTTTCAGTGATGTGCTGTGGCAGTGCTTCCTGGGTGATGTTGGGCATGTGCACAAATACTGGTACACTGTTATGTGAAATGTGAAATGTTTAATGTGTTTTCTCTCTCCCTCTCTCTCTCTCTCATACATTATATATATATATATATATATTACTTTTATCATCATGATTTTTTGCCGTTTGTGCCCAGCGTTGAATGATCATTTGAAACTCAAACGCTTCGTGTAGATTCATGCCACGAGTCATTTTCATGCGTTTCTGTTCTCTTGGACATGGGCATGCATCAGCACATCACTTCTCCCTAAACAACACAACAATTAGCATTTACTTACACCTGAATAGAGACGTTTACATAAATCTTGCATATAAATTTGTATTTTATTTTTAACATTAATTTCTTAACAAGCATTTATTTGGCAGTAAACTTTTTGGAAGAAAAACCATCTACTGTTTGTGTACATATCTATTAATTCAGCTTGCGTTTAGAAGGATGTACTGTTACTACCAGCTCGACAGTAAAGGACCTGGGCGTAATATTAGACAGTAACTTTGAAAATCATATTTCCAATATCACAAAAACAGCCTTTTTCCATCTTGGAAATATTATCAAGCTTAGGAGCATCTTATCCGTATGTGATGTAGAAAAGCTAGTTCATGCATTTATGACCTCCAGACTGGACTATTGTAATGCATTCCTAGGTGGTTGTCCTGCATCCTTAATAAACAAGCTTCATTTAGTCCAAAATGCAGCCGCCAGGGTTCTCACTAAATTCAGAAAATATGATCATATAACCCCAATATTATCATCCCTGCACTGGCTACCTGTTCAGTTTAGAATTAATTACAAAATAGTATTACTTGCATACAAGCCTTTAAATGGTTTAGCTCCCACGTACCTAACCAGTCTTCTGATACGCTACAATCCACCACGTTCCTTAAGATCACAAAACTCCGGACTTCTGGTAGTTTCCTGAATTTCAAAATCTACAAAAGGGGGTAGGGCTTTTTCATATTTAGCTCCAAAGCCTTGGAATAGCCTTTCAGACAGTGTTCAGGGCTCAGACACAGTTTCCCAGTTTAAAAGTGGACTCGAGACGCATCTCTTTAATCTGGCATACACGTAACTCATCCCATAACCTCATACTCCAGTACACCCATCCTGAATGGCAACTATGCTAATTCTCTCCATCTGTTCTGTATTTTTCTACCCATCACGAGGCATCAGGAGATTGTGCCAGCTTCAGTAGACAAAGCCAACCCTGCGAGGTTCCTGAGGCATCCAGAAAAGGACCAGCTCCAGCTGGATTCTGCTTTATGATGGTTGGAGCTACACATGCTGTTCCTGTGCTTCCAGTGATCCAGACCTCATCTGCCCTTTGCACCTACTGACTCATCCCTATGCTGAACTGAACTTCATGTTAATCTAAAGAACTTTTATATTGAACTTTTTTGCTGCATAACATACATGATGTTATATAATTACTATCTGTTATGATTTCCTCTCTTCTGTTTCTGCCCCATACTTTCCCTATTTTTATTTGCTGTTTAAGTCTATGAAAATGTCTGCATTTTTCTTCTTCATTCCATCTTTTTTGCCATATTTTGCTCACATGTTCTTTATTATTTTCTTGACTTCTGCTTATTTTTACTATACTTTCCTAGTTTTTCCACCAAAAGACAGGCCATGGGTAAGCATCTCCTTTGCACTATTTTAATTATTTTTCCAATTTGTTGTATTTATTATTATTTTTTGTAATTGTTTTTTTTGGGTTTTTCTAATTTTCTCCCCAATATTAGTCTTAGCCAATTCCTCCCCGTCACTAGGGGGCTCCCACATTAAGGCTACTACTACCACTCAGTCGGGAGGGCGAAGACTATCCCGTGTTTCCTCCGAACCGCGTGACGCCAGTCGACCGCATCTTTTCGAACTGCTTGCTCACGCACCGTTAGGGGCGGAGTAACACACTCAGAGGAAAGCGCTAGCCGCTCCTTCCGCGTGCGCGAGCTCACAGACGCCCCTGATTGGCTGTAGAGCCGTGATTAATGTGGGAGCGCAAGTACCTCTCATCCCTCCCCGCTGAGAGGGCTCGGCCAATCAGCTCTCTCTGTGCCTCCAGCTGTGAGAGGAAAAAAGCATCACCCGGGGTTCGAACCAGCGATCTCCGAATGATAGGGCGAGCGCTTTACCACTGCGCCACTCGGAGGCTTAATCTGTTGTATTTATGCATTGTATTTTAATCTTATAGGGGTTATACTTTTATTTCTAAATCCCGTGCTACCGGCCGGGGTGGGCGTCTTGCGATTCTCTATAAGGAGAAATGGAAAGTATCACAATTGACAGTGTCTACATATTCCTCCTTTGAATGTATTGCCATAAAGATAAACGGGGCAATTCCTACTATTCTCATTACTATTTATCGCCCCCCCTAAAAATAATTCTAGTTTTTTATCTGAACTTTCTGAGCTTTTAACTGATCTGTGTGCTATGTCTTCTAATGTAATCATGTTGGGTGATTTTGACATTCATATTGACAATTTGAGTAATACAAGGACAGGTGACTTTTTATTTTGTTTGGACAGTTTTGGCTTGCAGCAGTTTGTGAACTCTCCTACTCACTCTAAAGATCATATTCTCGACCTCATCTGCTGCTCTGATTTAGCTCCATATAATTGTACTGTTTCTGACCTGTCTCTTTCAGATCATTTCCTAGTGTCTTTCTGTGCTCAGTTGACAGTTTTTAAGTTAAAAACAGGCCATAGTATCACTTTTCGGAACATTAAGAACATTGATGTCTCTAACCTTGCTGATGAACTTGCCAGCTTCTCCAACAAAGCGGACTTCTCCACTCCTGACGCTCTGATTTCCTATTATAATAGTGGACTAACTGAGATCTTGGATGTTTTTGCTCCTGTTAAAACTCGGACTGTTTCTTTTAGTATTTCTGCTCCATGGTTTACCCCTGATCTGCGTCTACTTAAAACCAAGGGACATAAATGCTTAAACGACTATATGCTAAATCTGGCCTAATGGTACACAAAGATATGTTGAGTGATCATATCTATCACTATAAGGAAGCTCTGTCTAAAGCAAAATCAGACTATTATTCTAATATAATTGGAGCTAGCAAAGGAAACTCTAGATCTCTTTTTTCTATAGTCAAGAAGGTTTCATGTCCAGCAGACACCCTGCCTTTCTAGTGTTCTACAGAACAATGCAATAATTTTATGACTTTCTTCGACTGCGGATTCATCAGCAATTGCTTACTAGTAATTTAGATCACGATCCCAGTCTTTTAGTCTCAAAAATGACTATACATTCTACTTTTAATTCTTTTATCCTACCACCTCCAGCAGAGATATGGTATTACATACAAAGATCTAAATCTTCCACCTGTCAGCTTTACCCAATGCCTACATGCTTAGTTAAAGTCTGTTTACCGTCACTGTCCTTATTATTCACAAAAATTATTCATTCCTCCCTTGCTACCGGGTATATACCTTCCTCTATGAAAACCGCTGTCATTACTCCCATTCTTAAGAAATTAGTGGCTGATCCATTAAATTTTAAAAATGATAGACCGATTTCTAACTTGCCATTCATTAATAAAATACTGGAAAAGTGTGTCAAAGCTCAAATTCATTCACCTTTCCAAGAATGCATTATATGAACATTTCCAATCTGTTTTTTGTTCTCATCATAGAACAGAGACGGCCATGGTTAAAATAACTAATGACTTATTAGCAGCTGATTATGGTCTTCTGACTATACCTTGATCTTAGTGCGGCGTTCGACACTATCTCGCACAAGATACTTTTGATCTATAGGAATCACAGGCACCCCCCTGTCCTGGTTTAGATCTTACCTTACTAATATGTAATAAATATGTCCAGATAAAAAATTGTAAGATCAAGATCACTTATAGTTACCTCCGGAGTTCCTCAGGGATCTGTTTTGGGGCCACTTTTATTTATGATCTACTTACTTCCTCTTGGTTTTATTTTTAGGAAATAAAAATAAATTTCCATTGCTATGCCGATGACACCCAGTTATATTCATCTTCTAAACCTTCTAGTTCTTTTCCTTTACCTGTTCTGAATGAATGTTTATCTGAAATTAAAGCTTGGCTCTCAGGTAATTTTCTTAAAGTTAATAGTGATGAAAAACGAAGTTTTACTAGTAGGTACTAAATCAACTTTGGCTAAATATGATTGTCTTTCTTTAGTTATCGACGGTACTGAAATGTATCCATCTCAACAGGTCAGGAGTCTGGGTGTCATTCTGGACAGCACACTCTCCTTTGAAGCTCATGTTAATAAAATTACACGCGCCGCATATTTTCATTTGCGTAATATTAGCCCCCTTCGTTCTTCACTTACTAAGAGCAGTACAGCAATTTTAATTCATGCGCTGGTCACTTCACTAATTGATTACTGTAATGCTCTTCTCTCTGGTCTTCCTACAAAACTTTTTCGCAAACTTCAACTGGTCCAAAATTTAGCGGCTCGCGTCTTGTCCAGAATTCCTTTACGCGGGCACATCAGTCCAATTCTACAGCAATTACACTGGCTCCCAGTTAAGTACCGTATTGATTTTTTAATTTTGCTTCTTACATTTAAGGCTCTACATAGTTTGGCTCCTCCGTATCTCACCGATCTTCTGAACATTTACACTCCTTCTCGTTCTTTTAGATCGATTCACTCTATTTCTCTCGTGCCGCCGCGCATTCGCTTAAGTAAAATGGGAGCGAGAACTTTTAGTCTTGTGGCACCTCGGTTGATGGATGTATTTATGCTGTAAATTTTATAATGTAATTTTTATATTGTTATTATTTTATTGGATGTTTGCTGTAAGTTGTCCGTTGATGTTCAGAAAGGAGCCTTTAAATACGTAAAGTCATAATTTAATTTCAAAAGATTTAATAAAAAAGATTGTGCCCTTCTACAGGACAGATGGACACATTTTAGAATAGATTTTGGGCTAATAGGTCACATGACCTAGAAGTTGTTGAAATAAAATCATAAATTGTTAAAAATATTAATAAATATGCAAAGTCATTACAAACCACCATGCATCACATTGACACTAACAATAACATTAATTTATTTATTTTAAATATGAATGTTTATAATATTAATATTATCCGTATTTCAGTCGACAGTAATTTGCAGACGGTCCCTAACTCCTGCAGTAGATGAGGTGCTTTTTCGCCGGACTCTGTTAGCGAACCTCCCCTACAAATCAGAATCTGGAGGCCGGAGCTCGAATATCCAACGTCCAACATCAAACCAACTTCACCACCGCGGTCAACCCACACACATGTAACATTTAATTCTCTGCTGAAAAAAAAAAGCTAATGTTTGGAAATGTAAAATTTACAAAATGTAAAAAAAAATTTTTTTTTTTTTACTGAACTTATTAAAAACCAATTATGTAAAACTTGCAAATACCTAAATTATACCTAGCTCTCAAGCACTTTTCGGCGAGACTTACCTCAGACACAACAAGCTGATCGTTTTAATTCAGTCTCTTCAAACAATCTCCGTAAAAACCTGTCAGTAATGTCTCCGTGTAGAGACGATTAGCGACACAGCAAAACCTAAAGGAAAATATTAAACCCGAGGAACAACAGTAATGTTGAATCAAACGACTGCAGGTAACCCGGGGAATAAATAAAATATTCTTCTTTCTTCCTTTAGTGTTTTTTTTTGGCGGCTGCCACACAACGTAACGGTGCATTACCGCCACCTACTGGAAGGGATCATGATGCTCTATCTGTTTATCTATATAGTGTATATATTCACATTTTCCTGTCTTGTGTTTTCACATTTCAAAACCTTGTTGTTTGGAAATTACTGTTTTATTGCATTGTTGTTGTTGTTTGTTCTCTCACTCAATAAAACACTCTTCCTACACTCTTGCTAACACACTAAGTCAGGATGTAACACACTACTCATCATGTTGCACATCTTCATATTTACGCACATCTGCACATCGCATACATGTTGCACACCTCTGGGACTTTGCACATTGTTCTGGTTGTGTTTGCGCATTGCTCATTTTTCACACAAATGAGGACATACTGCACACAGCTGTAATGTATCCTGTATAACTTATAGACTTAATACCTCATACACTTCTATTTTATACCTCATATACTTCTATCTACTTTTTTTTATTAGCAACCTTGTACAAAATACATATTTAAATTTTTTAAATTAGTTTTATTTATTTGTATAATTTTCTCTTTTTTCGTATTTAGTATTTTTTTCGTAATTCATTCTCACAGCGAAACCCTTCTTTTTTGATCACGGGCCGTCGTGTAAACATTTCACTGCATATCATACTGTGAATGGCTGTGAATGTGACAAATAAAATTTGAATTGGAGGTTTCTCCCAGCACATCTCATCATTCCTATTTTTCTTTCAAAAGGGAAGCATACAACCGTGCTGCCGCTTCCTTTACACATTTTCAGGAAAAATACAAACCCTCCGCTTTTTCTTCTTTAATTTAACTGGTAGATTGCAAAAAAATGTGTTTAGGTGCATACAGCCTACATACAGTCCTGTATGTGAGTTTATAACAGTAGGGTTTTAGGTATGGTACTTAGGTACAGTTTTGTTAGACTTCTAAAAGGACAGACCAGACATACAGTACCTGCTACTTCTGTTGCCACATTGATGCCATATGAGTTGTTGCTACTGTTCAAGAACCCAAACGTATAACATAACTTTCTCTGCTTGGTCTTCATGTGATTAGTCATGATTAATGTTATTAAATCAAGAAAAAAATATGAAAAAAGGAAAATAAGGAAAATTGTTATGCCAGACAACTGAAGTATGTGGGGACATACTTAGAAGGTGAGAAGTATTTACATTGGCATTTCTTTACTTTTCCCATGAGAACCTTTAATGATGTGGTCATCAACAAAAGAAAATAATAATAATACTAATAATAATAATACTACTACTAATAATAATAATAATAAAAGCACAGATATGAGGAGAGACTGTTCCTGTCTTGCAATTGTATGAATATGTGCATTGTTTTTCACGGCCCGACCATATTGTTACAGGATCTGGGGACAGTAATGGGACTGAAACAATGATTAATTATTGCTGAATTTAAGAAAGCAAATATTTTGTTTTCAAGGCTCAGTCATTATTATTATGCCTCGTGTTCTTTATTTTAGTAATATGATGCATCCTCAAAAAAAACAAAAACTCCACAATATCTTGAATTAGTGGGGCATGACACCTTGATAGCATGCTGAGGCTGAGGCCTATCAAGTTTTCTGTGTCATGTAATACACTATAAAAAATAATGGAAAAAACAGCTGCTGGGTAAATATTGGACCAACTACATGCTGGGTTAATTTAACACAGCAAAATGGGTTAAATATTCAACCCAAACGCTAAGTAATAGCGTTTAACTATAATGCTGAGTTAATTCTACCAAATAAATTGGTCAAATGTTCTATCCAGATGTTGGTTCATATTAACTGGAACGCTGGGTTAATTCTACCATGCAAAAAGTTTATTATTATTTTCCTGTTTTACAGTGAATCTGTAAAAAACTACCCATGTCTATTAAACAGTTAAATTACTTTGATATACTGGTCTATTACAAAAAAAACCTTCCAAGTTTTTTACACCATGCATATATGCAATAAACATCCTTTTAAATGTTCATAGAACAAAAACATTTATTTTTCAAAAGCACAAGAGCAGATAATCCGACACAAGTTTACCAGCCTCATCATTTCTATACTATTACTCACAAGGGCAGAATAGAGTAATTGCACAGGCTGGGGTAGCTTTCACAGAGCAGGATCTCTCTGTGACTTCAGATATCTTTTCTGCAGAAAAAAAACTATCCAGCTGGTCTCATTGTAACATACAAACACTGTCTATGACTTTTTAAGTAGGCTTCTCTATTTTATAAAAAAAAAAACAAAAAAACATTACAATTACACTGTAAAGAATGACTGTGAGATTTAAAGGAAAACAATGTAAAATTCCTACAGAAAAGTACTGTAAATCCCAAAACATATTTTTTGTTTAAATCACAGTGAACTTTTGTAAACTATTAAACCGAATGTTGTTATATTTAAATACTGTAATACTCATAACAAAACAACTTTGTTCATTTGACATGTAAATATTGTAAAAACTAAAGTTTTAGTTAGTTGTTCTTAAAAATACAACTAAATAAGTCACTATACAAGTTTATGCTGTACTTTTAACATGATTGTTGCAATTTTCTTTTACAAAAAAAATCTAACGTGAACCTGAGAGGCTGCCTGTTTGTATTTATATATAAAAATATAGGCTACAATTATAATAACATTGTTTTTATAATTTAGAATATTTGTAGCATATTGTAGAGTGTGTATAAGAAATTAATTTATTGATATGCAAAGTAATAGGTATTGTTCAGTCCTAATCCTTACATGCCTTATGTTTCTTTTAGTCTTTAAATTTTAATATAATTCTTAGACTACTGGTTTAACTTGGTTCAGCTGAAAAGCACAGGCAAACACTTGAAATCCCAAAAATGTTCACCTATGTCTCTTGTAAAAAGAAATTGGATACATTAAGAGGCTATGTACTACATTGCAAAGTGCATAGGAATGAGCCCTGTTGTCTTTTTAAATGAGTTGGCGCCAATTGTAGTCAAACTTTTACCACTTACTCAGCTTGCAAGGGCCATTTTTATCATGTGCACAATGCTCCACAGGCTGCTTCTATAGCTGTTGTTGCGGATTTAAAATGCACAGTTTCATTATGTGCCCGCTGTTTTCACACAGTGAAAGAGCTTGTGTCTCACTTAGGCCTTGTTCACACGGGCATTAAAATCGAGCGTTTTTCTTGCGTTTGTAGCGTCCAGTGAGCGCGGATCAAGCGCAGAGTGTTTTCTACACATAGGAGTCAATGAGCGTGTTCACACGGGCTTTGGTGACGTGCGTTTGTCCGGCTGCGCGTTTATACGGCATCAAAAAAACGTTGCATGCAGCTTTTTCTTGGCGTTCAAATCCCAACAAGTGCAAAGAAACCGCTTCTAGAGCGTTTTCTTTACGTTCATTTTACGCTTCGGAGGATCGGATGTATTCCATGACCCTACATGCTATACACAGGAAAATGCGGAAAAAGGCAAAATAAAATAAAATAAATCGTTGAAAAACATACGCGGAAACGCATTTTTTCATAAACCACAAAAAAAACTTCCTTTAATCCGACGTTGTGCAGTCAGAGAGTGAACCCGGTAGCGGCGGGCTTTCATATCCAGTTCCCGACACTGCCCCCACAGGTTAACACACAAACTACAATTTGGGCTGCAGGCTAGCGTTAGACAGAGACAAACGAACGCCAGTGTAGAAGTCAATCGAGTGCCGCTACAAAACGCAACATAAACGTCTAGGACGTTTAGAGCACGTTCGTTTATCCATAAATTTAACGCCCATGTGAACAAGGCCTTAAATGATCATATTGTAGAGGAGAGGTCTGTGTCATGTCCAGTAAGTGGTTGTAAACACGTGTTTACAAAAAAGTCGTCATTTACTTCTCACATGTGTAGAAAGCCTAAAGCATGCTCCCCAGATGGTATCGATAACTTGTACAGGGAAACTCGCCCTCAGCCCCCAGATATCATTGTCAGTACAGATGATTCAGAAAACACACATGAAGCCATGCCAACAGCTAGTGCAGCCAGTAATATGCCAGAGAATGATAGTTAGTCTTATGTCAGAAACATGTGTCTCTTTTAATTCAATTTAATTTTATTTTATTTAAGTTTGTATGAAATGTGAATTTGTATGAATCAAAATGGTCAGTTTGTCCCTGGTGAGCAAGCCGAGGGCGACAGTGGCAAGGAAAAACTCCCTGAGATGGTAATAGGAAGAAACCTTGAGAGGAACCAGACTCAGCAGGAAACCCATCCTCATTTGGGTGAAACAGAAAGCAGTAAATGATCTGCATTTATACAGTGTGTAGGGTGGGAGGCAGTTCAGCTATAATAGCTGATGTTAATTGATGTTAATATGCAGTCCAGGTAGTTATTGAAGACCCAGGTAGACTTGTAGAAGAAGTTCCAGTCATGAACTATCGAACTGTCAAGTCCCCAGAGAAACAGTTGCCAACACCAGTCAAGGCCAGAACCATTTTCTAGGTATAGAGAATCATTCCCAGACACCAGACGCATCCCAGAGAGACACACGGGGCATCCATGTGACGAGATCTTCAGCCAGAAGCGGGGCACCAGGATGGGTCAGACAGGTCCGGAAGGCAGAGGGAGTCTGGATCACTGGCAGCTCAGGAACGACATGTGTAGCTCGACAGAGAGAGAGAAAGAGTGAAAGGGGGAGACAGGAGGAGAGAGAAAAGAGAAAGAGGGGGGGAAGAGAAGAAGAGGAGAGATGGCAGTTAGGTATGGTCACAGTCAAACAATGTATAATGTGAATGTATATTAACTGTAGAGTGCAAGCAGAGACTCCGGCAGGACTAACTATCACAGCATAACTAAAAGGGAGAGCCAGAAGGAAACACAAACATGAGGGCTTCGTGACATGTAAAGCAAACAATCACCTCACCGTCAGCAAACCTGAGTGATCAATGAGAGTGAGGAAGACAGCATCCAAACATACCAGTTCACCATAATACTCTACGTCCATGAGTCCCCCAGATCTGCTCCTTTACCTATGGCAAATCTATTTATAAAAATGCTTGGCTAAATAAATAGGTTTTTAGCCTGGACTTAAACACTGAGTCTGTGTCTGAGTCCCGAACACTATTTGGAAGACTATTCCATAATTTTGGGGCTTTGTAAGAAAAAGCTCTGCCCCCAGCTGTATTTTTCATAATACGCGGTACTGACAAGCAGCCTGCATCCTTTGATCGAAGTAGGCGTGGCGGATCGTAAGACACTAGCAGTTCGCTCAGATACTGCGGCGCGAGACCATTTAATGCTTTATATGTCAAGAGTAGTATTTTAAAATCAATGCGAAATTTCACAGGGAGCCAATGGAGTGAAGATAAGATAGGGGTGATGTGCTCATATCTTCTGGTTCTAGTGAGGACTCTCGCTGCTGCATTCTGGACTAGCTGAAGCTTATTTATGCATCTAGCTGAACAACCAGACAGTAAGGCATTACAATAGTCCAACCTAGAGGTGATAAAAGCATGAACTAGTTTTTCTGCATTGTTTAGCGACAATAAATTTCTTATCCTGGCAATATTTCTGAGGTGAAAGAATGCTATCCTGGTAATATTATCTACATGTGCTTCAAATGAAAGGCTGGAATCAATAATCACACCAAGGTCTTTCACTGTTGCATTTGATGGAACAGAAAGGCCATCTAAAGTTACGGTGTGATCTAAAATTTTATCTTTTATAAATAATAAATAATAAATAATAAAATCTTTTACCTTAAACTGCAGCTGCTAATTCCTGCCTCAACTATACATACTATTGTTAAGGGAAATGCAGAATGTGCACGAGTTAGGTTTATTATTTTTTTAAATGATATGAGCCTATCAGATAAAGCAGTCTCTAAAATCTGTGACTGCATTAAAGAGTCAGGTTTGTTCTCTGCCTGTCATCAGGGACAATTAAGAACTACATATTCTAGAAATCAGACATTCACAAAAAAGTTTAATTACACAAAACCCCAAAAACTGGCACTGGGAATGAATGAAAACATTACAGAATATGCTTACTATATCCCAGTAGCTGAAACTCTGAAGAGCTTTTTACAGTCACGTTTAGGGAGGAATACACAGTCACAACAGTTAATGCCATCAAGGGGGGGCAATCCAGTGTCTTCTTGTGCCAGTCCCAAGTCTGAATAAATGCAGAGGGTTGTGTCAGGAAGGGCATCCGACGTAAAACATTTGCCAAATCAATGATGCGAATCACAAATATAATTCCCATACCGGATCGGTCGTGGCCCGGGTTAACAACGACTGCCACTGGTGCTGTTGACCTACAGGGTGCCGGTGAAAATTGGGCTACTGTTGTTCGAAGAAGGAGAGGAGGAAGGCGTGTTCGAAAACAGAGAGAGAAGAGGAAAGGCAAGAGTTTAGGAGTGATAGTAGGGACTTTGAATGTTGGGACCATGACAGGGAAGGCAAGAGAGTTGGTTGATATGATGCAGAGAAGGAAGGTGGATATACTGTGTGTCCAGGAGACCAGATGGAAAGGTAGTAAGGCCAGAAGCTTGGGAGCAGGGTTCAAATAGTTTTACCACGATGTGGATAGGAAAAGAAATGGAGTAGGAGTTATTCTTAAAGAGGAGTTTGTAAGGAATGTTCTAGAGGTGAAGAGAGTATCAGATAGGGTGATGAGTCTGAAGCTGGAAATTGATGGTGTGATATTCAATGTTAGTGGTTATGGTCCACAGGTAGGATGTGAGTTAGAAGAGAAGGAGAAATTCTGAAGTGAGTTAGATGAAGTGATGCAGAGCATCCCCAGAGGTGAGAGAGTGGTGATTGGTGCAGACTTCAGTGGACATGTTGGGGAAGGGAACAGAGGTGATGAAAATGTGATGGGCAGGTTTGGTCTTCAGGACAGGAATGTAGAAGGACAGATGGTGGTGGACTTTGCAAAGAGGATGGAAATGGCAGTAGTAAATAATTTCTTCCAAAAGAGGCAGGAACATAGGGTGACATATAAGAGTGGAGGCAGAAGAACTCAGGTGGACTACAGCTTGTGTCGATGTTGTAATCTGAAAGAGATCAGTGACTGCAAAGTGTTGCTAAAGTGTAGCCAGATAACACAGAATGGTGGTGTGTAAACTAACCCTGGTGGTGAGGAAGGGGAAGAGGACAAAGGCAGAGCAGAGGACAAAGTGGTGGAAGCTGAGAAATAAAGAATGTTGTGTAGTCTTGAGGGAGGAGTTGAGACAGGCTATGGGTGGTCAGGAGGTGCTTTCAGTCGACTGGATAACTACAGCCAATATGATCAGGGAGACAGGTAGGAGGGTACTTGGTGTATCATCAGGTAAGGGAAAAGTGGATAAGGAGACTTGGTGGTGGAACGAGGAAGTCCAGGAGTATATACAGGGAAAGAGGCTAGCTAAGAAGAAGTGGGACACTGAGAGGACTGAAGAGAGTAGACAGGAGTACAGGGAGATGCAGCATAAGGTGAAGGTAGAGGTGGCAAAGGCCAAACAAAGAGCATATGAGGACTTGTATGCTAGGCTGGACAGTAAGGAGGGAGATGTGGATCTGTACAGGTTGGCGAGGCAGAGAGATAGAGATGGGAAGGATGTGCAGCAGGTTAGAATGATTAAAGATAGAGATGGAAATGTACTGACAGATGCCAGGAGGGTGATGGGAAGATGGAAGGAGTACTTTGAGGAGTTGATGATTGAGGAAAACGAAAGAGAACAAAGAGTAGAAGAGGTGACTGTTGTGGAACAGGAAGTAGCAAATATTAATAAAAGTGAGGTGAGAAGGGCTTTGAAGAGGATAAAGAGAGGAAAGCCTGTTGGTCCTGATGACATACCTGTGGAGGTATGGAAGTGCTTAGGAGAGGTGGCAGTAGAGTTTCTAACTAGTTTGTTTAACAAGATCTTGGGAGAGTAAGAGGATCCCAGAAGAATGGAGGAGAATTGTATTGGTGCCGATTTTTAAGAACAAGGGAGATGTGCAGAGCTGTGGCAATTACAGAGGCATAAAGCTAATGAGCCATACAATAAAGCTGTGGGAAAGAGTAGTGGAAGCTAGATTAAGGGCAGAGGTGAGCATTTGTGAGCAACAATATGGTTTTATGCCTAGAAAAAGTACATCAGATGCAGTATTTACTTTGAGGATGCTGGTGGAGAAGTACAAAGAAGGTAATAAAGAGTTGCATTGTGTCTTTATAGATTTAGAGAAAGCGTATGACAGGGTGCCGAGAGAGGAGCTGTGGTGTTGTATGAGGAAGTCTGGAGTGGCAGAGAAGTATGTTAGAGTGGTGCAGGACATGTATGAGAGCGCTAAGACAGTGGTAAGATGTGCTGTAGGTGTGACAGAAGAGTTCAAGGTGAAGGTGGGTCTGCATCAAGGATCGGCTCTAAGCCCCTTTTTGTTTGCTCTGGTGATGGACAGGATGACAGATAAGGTAAGTCAGGATTCTCCATGGACTATGATGTTTGCAGATGACATTGTGCTTTGTAGCGAGAGCAGGGAACAGGTGGAGGAAAATTTGGAAAGGTGGAGGTATGCTCTGGAAAGCAGAGGAATGAAGGTTAGCCGCAGCAAGATGGAATACATGTGTGTGAATGAGAGGGACCCAAAAGGAACGGTGAGGCTACAGGGAGCAGAGGTAAAGAAGGTGCAGGATTTTAAGCACTTAGGGTCAATGGTCCAGAGCAACGGAGAGTGTTCAAAGGAGGTGAAGAGGCGGGTACAGGCAGGTTGGAATGGATGGAGAATAGTGTCAGGTGTGTTGTGCGATAAAAGAGTATCAGCGAGAATGAAGGGAAAGGTGTACAGGACAGTGGTGAGACCAGCTCTACGGCTTAGAGACAGTGGCACTGAAGAAAAGACAGGAGGCAGAGCTAGAGGTAGCAGAGCTGAAGATGTTGAGGTTCTCTTTGGGAGTGACAAGGATGGATAGGATCAAGAATGAGTTCATCAGAGGGACAACCCATGTTAGATGTTTTGGAGATAAAGTCAGAGAGGCCAGATTGAGGTGGTTTGGACATGTTCAGAGGAGAGATTGTGAATATATTGGTAGAAGGATGCTGAGGTTGAAACTGCCAGGCAGGAGGTCTAGAGGAAGACCAAAGAGGAGATTTATGGATGCAGTGAGAGAGGACATGAAGTTAGTTGGCGTGAGAGAAAGGGATGCAGAGGATAGGGTTAGATGGAGGCAGATGATTCGCCGTGGCGACCCCTGAAAGGGAACAGCCGAAAGACAAAGAAGAAGACTATACACCACCACACAACTATTCAAAATCAAAAGCAGATTATGGACATTGTGAAATATTTTACAGTGTGAATCAATCTTATTCTTTTGCCATTTAAAGACCACACTCCCGATAAGAGTTCACTATCATCTGTGGAAGCCTCACCTACCCAATTGCTGCCATCGCTCTCTGTTTCACCCCAAAGTTCATCGCCAAGCTCCTCCAGCAGCGCAGGACTTGACACACAGTGGGACGTCAACTCTGAAATTCCATGGAGTAAATTTCCTGAGGAAGTGATGCAGGCTTTAGAGAGGGGGAAAAGGCCTGGCCCAAAACTAAGGAAGCAAATGGTCCGGATTGTTGTGACTGAGATGATGCAAAAATGCCCTCATGTAGGTAAAAAGCATTTAATTGACGTTGCAACAAAAATGGTAGCAAAATATCCCAGTTCTCTCCAAGATGTAATAGAGGGTGATATTGTTGGGACAGGCTACCATTCCCTTGTCAAACAGTTGCAAAACAAATTGAAAATGTGAGGCGCACTTCAACACTCAAAATAAGAAAAAGAAAACATCAGACCAATGACTCGGACCAAACAGACGAGATCCCAATAGAAGAGAGAGCAGCAATGTAGGACACTTATGGATGCATTAAATGGAATGTAAAACTTCTGCCCCTTGAAGAAACTCAAGAGAGCCAGCAGCAAAAGATGGAAAAACTGTATGTTTTGTATGTTGTGGCATGTAAGTCCACTTTATGGAACTCACTGGGATTGACCTCAAAGAGACATTCACACGAAATTTGGATTTGAAAGGAAAAAGGCTTCTCGACTACATGACCACAGTTTGTGTCAACAAGAGCAAGATATTCCTTCAGAATTATGCAAAGCTTTAGAGGATGCGGGGACTGCAGAGTGGCTGTTCAGATGATGTGATAGAGATGATCCTGCTTCTGCTCAGCTACTTTGATGAGAAGGAGGAGTCCATGTTTTTCCATGTAGAAGATACTGTGATGTCTGGCAGAAGAGGTCCAACTGGAGCATGATGGCGCCCTAGGTGGCTGACGTCGCGACTCTGTGGTCGCAAAATAATTTCGCTGCATATTGTACTCTGTATGATTGTGCATGTGACAGAAAATAAATACTTGATCTTGATTTGATGCTCAAGTAACATTTGATTATTATCAGTGTTAAAAACAGTTTTTTTTTATTCTTTGAATATAAAGTTCAAAAGAACAGTATTTATCTGAAATAGAAAGCTTTTGTAACATTGTTATACTGTTCAAAAGTTTTGGGTTGGTAAGATTATTATTATTTTATTTATTTATTTTTTATAGGAAAGAACTTAAATTAATACATTTATTCAGCAAGGATGCATTAAATTGATCAAGTGACAGTATAGACATTTAAAATGTTGCAAAAGCTTTATATTTCAAATAAATGCTGTTGTTTTGAACTTTATTTATTACATAATCCTAAAAAATTGTACACAACTGTTTTTAACATTGATAAGTGTTAAGATAATGATTTCTGAAGGATCATGTGACTCTAAAGACTGGAGTAATGATGTTGAAACACACAAATTGCATTTTAAAATATACTGAAATAGAAAATTATTTTAAATTGTAGAAATATTTCACAATAATACTGTTTTTGCTGTATTTTGGATCAAATAAATGCAGTCTTGTTGAGCAGAACAGACTTCTTTCAAAAACAATCAAAATAGTACACTTTCCAAACTTTTGACCGGTAGTGTGTATATTGTTTCTTGTAGTCTTTTTAATTTATAATTTTTTTTTATAACTGATCAATTAAAATGCTTAATATGCTTTTGTTTTACAGGTGTTTTTTCTCGATAAACCCAGATAAAGGAACCAAAGTAGAGAATAAAAACTCCAAGCGTCATCTCAGCATGAACCCTCGAGTCCTCACCTTGATACAGGAACTCTCCGATCACGAGTGCTGTTGAGCCTAAATATGGACTCTTTCTGTGGACTCTGACTCTTTGTTTGAGAATAGGTACTGTTAGTTTTCGCTCTAAATCCACAACGTGTATTATGTTTATTAAGAAACTATTTAAATAATCTTAAAGTCTTAAAGGTGCACTAACTTTCTCTGTTTGTTTGAGAAGAGGTACTGTTAGTTTTCGCTGTTTTAAATCCAAATCCACAATTTGTATTATGTTTAAGGCACTATATAATTTTTTCTTCCTAAATGTCCTAAATGTTTTTCTGGTAAAAACTTTTTCTGGTAGCGAGTCCGCCAGCTGCTTGTTTCTTACTTTGCAGGAATGTTTCACAATATGGTAAAAACTTATCTATCTTGCATTTATTCAATTAGATTTGTTTTTAGTGCAAAAAATACCTTAACAAACGTGGGGGGCCTCCCTTTGGATCTGTAGACCTGACCTGTAACTTGGCCTTTTGGCATCACCTAATTGTTTCCATGAAGATAAGTTTTATGCCATACTGTGGAACATTCCAGACAGGGAAAGGGTGGGTTGTTGTTCTGTGCCTGGTACATAAACTTTGTTTCAAACTTTGAAAACTTTGTTTGAATAAAATTCATCCAGTTGTTTACTACTATTTACGATGGCTGTTAAATAAATTTCTTAAGTTATATTTTGCTCTCTTGTATTTTCTCAAGATGTTTTTGAGATTTACACCAATAACTTCATTATTTGAATACATAAAAATACAGCATATTATGAATAGATTTTATGTATAATATACAGAACATTTCCATTTAAAATGCAAAGTTTTACTGTTGTTTTACTGGTTAAAATGACTTTTGTTTGATATTTCCCTGCTAATTGTATCATTTATTGATGCAGGATATAGTCAATTTTGCATAACTGTGTTGTATAAAACAAACTACTGTGCTGCTGTATATTTTACAGGAATTCTCACAGCTGCCAGTGTTTTCCTATAAAAACAACAGTTTTTTTTTGTTTGTTTTTTTACAGTGTAAGACAAAGACGGGAAGGCAAGGATAAAGATAAGAGGTAAACATTTGAATTATTATTAAAATAGTATTATTATTATTATTACTATTATTATTCATTATTAGTATTCTTTGGTATTTTTTGTGTCACTCCATTGACCTGTCATGGATTTTCTTACTTTAGTGAAACAGCATAGAAGACAGAGGCCAATCGTCAACTATTAATCTGTTGATCGTGTTGAAATACAAAGGTATCTGTATCAGATATGTAAACTGACAGTGCGTTACATTCTAGTTGTAGAAAATTTTTGTGCATTAGTTAACCCGTTAATGTTTTGTTGTTGATTTTTTTTTTTAAGAGGGCCCCATATCCATGTTCGCCTTGAGACCCCAAATTGCTAAATCGGCCACCGTTTCCAATCAAAAGTACGAAATGAACTAAATGACTCAAAAAAAGATTCGTTCATTTTGATGAACGAGATTCAAAGAACCAAGTCACTAAAATGATTCAAACTTCCCATCACTAGCGTGTGCAGGCAGTCGAGCGCGCACCGTAAAAGGATGCACATATATGATTTTTAGTATGTGATTTCTAGCTAAACTGTTAGAATGTTTAAAACTTTCAAAAGCACTCCTGACAATCTAAAACAAGGACTGTAATACTTGCAATTTTAAATAAAAACCTTTGCTCTTTTTCCCGCCCTTGGTCATAAGGTAGCAGCAGACAAAGATAAAGCAATATCTCGTGAGAGGGAGTGCTGTTGTGCTGAATATCAGCACGGCTGTGACACAGGCGTAGATATCACAATGAACCTATGAAACTGTTTATGGCTAATTGCTAAACTCTCACCTCTGTAGGTATGTAGAGAAATAAAATAAGTGGTTTACAATGAAAAAAAAAAGCTTTAAATGTGGTGTCTCTTTATTCCTGCACCAGAGTTACTGTGGACAGATGTGAATTGTTTGTCAAACAGGGGCCTCAGCCCCAGCATGACACACTGAAAGCCAAGTGTGTTCTGAGTAACATATTGTAAAATGATAGGATTATAATATGTTATTGTTCACATTTGTGTAGCTGAATGGGGGAGAAAAATTTATGGGGAAGTTACATTCCTTTATGATATCCCCAAAATGTGTGTATGAAAATGTCTGTAATTCCTGAATTGTTAATGTCACACTTTTTTCAAACCCATTGAAGTCTTCACATTGGTCCCATCTTGTTTCATTACAAAATTCAGTGCAGAGTTCCAAATACCAAACAATGTTCAATGTTCAAACATTTTTCCAAAATTTATGGATCTAACTGTACATCAGGATTTATAAGGCATGTAGTACAGGCTAAAAATGCATATAAATAAGTCTTGAATCTGATTTTTTTTTTCTTATTTGGTTCACCTTTTCTGCATCTTCGTACTATCAATACAAATGGTGGTGTATAATAAAGCCATAATTGTATGTGATTCTCAATTATCCAGGTAAGGTTATCTGACTTCTGGACTGGAAGTTACTCAGACTGAAAAAGTAGCTACTTAGATGAGTAATGAAACGTATCTACCTAACAAGAAATAAATCCATTATTCATTAACCAGAATGTTAGAGTCATCCATCGGTGTATTTAAGGAAAAGGGTCTCTTTAATAAAGGCAGAACAAGTAGTTTCTAATTTAACAGCCTGTCAGAAGACGTATCCTGTGGTATACGTCTGTGAATTCTTCACTAAACAAGATGTAATACAATCCTAAATGGAGTCGACTGATATGTTGTTTTTGTTTGTTTCCCACCACCACCAAGGGCTGATGCAGATTATTAATAATGAAAGAGACTGGTAATTGATATTTGAAACCAATATGTATTTTATTACATTTTTTTTCCTTCTGCAAAGTAATTTTTAAAACATTTTAATCTTAATCTTCAATTTTTTTATTTTCTAAATTTAGAATGACAATCTCCTACATCAAACTTTGTTGAAATGCACTTTAGCATGCCTTTAACAGTAGAATTACTGGAATGTTGTTACTCAAACCTTGACAAACCTGCCATCCTTCCCATGAGTTGTATGGCAGGTTTGTGTCTAGTTCCTGCTAGAGAAATTTTAATAGTTTTAGCAGAATTAGGGTTTATATTATTAACAAAGGTTGTTTGAAGTAGTTGTGTAAAAAGTGGAGGAATATTACAGTCTAAGAAAGTTCCTGTTAGGAACCATGCAGTTTTAAACCTATTGGACGACAAATCTAAATTCCTAAAACCTATTCATGTCGAATACTGTAGATGATACAAAAAGTTGACTAAAAATTCCAAATCTTTAAATAGACATTCAATCATTAGAAGTAACAGACTGTTCGGAACGACCATTTCCCATTTTGTTAGTAAGTTATACAGCTAGTAAACAAACCAAGCGTATCGAAGTTAAGCGGACATTTAAAGCTTTTTTTTTTTTTTGTTATTACGTGTAGTGTCACATTCAAACAGAAGGTGTATGTATATATTTAAAACTGAAAAATATTATAATTTATAAGTGTATTATCAAAATGTGCAATAGCTCCACGTTCCTGAGAACACTCTCAGAAATATGAATTTTATTTTAAATTCACGTGCCTCTACACAGTTGGAGATTATTCACACATTTATCAAATACAAATATGGTAAATTAATAAGGCATTCGGCAAAACAATATACTTTCTGCCTTGTTTCTAAGAACACTCTGAGAAAAACGAGCCTCGGGTGCGCCGGACCGATCTCGCTCGTCTCTACGTCAAGGAGAGAATCAACAAAATCATGCACATCACATGTGTATAACTGCACGCCGCTCCCCGTTCCAAAGAACACTCTAAGGAATATAGTTATTATAATCAATTAATTAATTTATTTGTAGTAGAAGAAGTGAGTTGCTCAGTTTGTCCGCTGTGCTTCGGTAAGCTTTTCTGGCACCAGGAGAGACTCAGTCAAATACACACACACACACACACGTTGTCTGTCAAAAAGTTCTCTGTTTATTAACAATAACAAAAGATGGGGTTTTTATATGTTTGACCAAACGCATGTGACATTAACATATGTTACTACAAAGAACAGGAACAACTGTAAATGTCCTGGTGAGAACCTGAAGAATCAAAGGAGAGGAAGACAGAGAGGGTCCATCCAGAGACGAATCACAAGATGTTGGCTCGAGTGAGGGGGAGAGGGGGAAGGAGACAGAGGGAGATAGAGAGACAGGAAGAAAGAGAGACATAAAGAGAGAATGGGAAGGTGAGCGTGGGAGCGTTCACACCTTTAAGAACAGATTCAAGAGAAGACAGGATAGCAGCAGGAAAGATTTAACACATTAATATCAGATCTATGAGGAAGAGAGTAAGAGAGTAGAAATAACTCCTTTATATATAAAATAATTCTAACAGGTCGTCAGCAACGGAAACAAACAGCAAAGTCACCACTGCTGCGGGAGGCTTGTACAGTGAGCACTATAAACAATGGGTGAATTGCTTCATGCGCTTCCATTCTTACCCTGATGCGCCCATTGCTCTGGGATAGGCTCAATATGGACCACATGACCTTTTTTCAATGCCACAAAATCCAATCTTTATGCTCCCTACAAAGGTCAAGCCCTTATTCTAAGAAGTCTCACAAATAAGTGTTTTTTTTTTATAGACACAGAGCTGTTCAGTCCCAAACCTGAAAGTTATCATCACAGATGCATAGAAATGGTCTTACTTTCACTATTAAAAACATACCTACAGTTTAAACTTTTGAGATTTTGCCATGCAAGTTCTCCCAGTGTTCAAGTGATCTCCATTCATGATTTTTTTCCCCTCAGAACACAATTCTTCCACAAAGTTGACGATTCAGTACTCTCCTTCCAAGATATGGTAATTTGAAGGTTACTTAAACCAGTTCAAGAAATTTAAAACCTCTTTGATTATTTCTTTGCTTAATGAAGTCCAATGAATTGACCCTTCTGATGTCTATTTTTTTATTTTTTTTGTCTAGGCAGTGTATTTAGACATGACATCAATACGTTACCACGTTGGAATGGCGTTACGGCTTCTCTCGTGTGTGAATGCGCTTGTGTCTTCGAAGACGATCAGAAGAAGCAAAACTCTTCCCGCACTGTGAGCAGATATACGGCTTCTCTCCAGTGTGAATGCGCTGGTGTGTTTGGAAGTAACTAGCAGAGGTAAAGCTCTTTCCACACTGTGAACAGAAATAGGGCTTCTCTCCAGTGTGAGTGCGCTGGTGTCTTTGAAGGGGACCAGCAGTGGTAAAGCTCTTACCGCACTGTGAACATGAATACGGCTTCTCTCCTGTGTGAATGCGCTGGTGTCTTTGGAGACCATTAGAAGAAGCAAAATTCTTTCCGCAATGTAAACATGGATACGGCTTCTCTCCTGTGTGAATGCGCTGGTGTGTTCGAAGATGATTAGAAGAAGCAAAACTCTTCCCGCACTGTAAACATGGATACGGCTTCTCTCCTGTGTGAATGCGCTGGTGTGTTTTGAGACTACCAGCAGAGGTAAAACACTTCCCACACTGTGAGCAGGGATACGGCTTCTCTCCAGTGTGAGTGCGCTGGTGTCTTCCCAAATGATTAAAAGGAAAACACTTTCCACATTGTGAGCAGGGATACGGCTTCTCTCCTGTGTGAATACGCTGGTGTCTTCGAAGACGACTAGAAGAAGGAAAACATTTTCCGCACTGTAAACATGGATACGGCTTCTCTCCTGTGTGAATGCGCTGGTGTGTTTGGAGGTTGCTAGAAGTGGTAAAACACTTTCCACACTGTGAGCAGGTATACCGCTTCTCTCCTGTGTGAACTTGCTGGTCTTTTTTCAGATTACTTTGGTTACTGAATATCTTCCCATAACCTGAACACTGGTCATTTTCCTCCTTCACTTCTTCATGAGATGTGTTTGAAACTGA